>NW_026900547.1:1200000-1579314 GCF_033783945.1 Neopsephotus bourkii | reverse complement strand
AAGTGTTAACAAAGAATAGAGGTATGCAAAAATGGGTTAAAAATTGCCAAAAATGGCTTAAAATGTTTTCGCAATGTCAAAACTGGGTTGGAAATGGCCAAAAATGGCTTTGAAAGTTTTACACAGAGGAGAAAATTGGATAGAAATGGCAAAAAAAGTTTAGAAATATCCAATTCATGTCTTGAAACAACTTAGAAGGAAGAAAAAATTGGTTACCAACATTGAAAAATATGTAAAAACGAATTAGAAATGAGCAAAATTCGGTTAGAAATGGAGATCGATTGGTTAGAAAGAGCAAGAAACACACTAATACTTTCTAAGAATGGGCAAATCTGGGTTAGAAATGGCCAAGACTGGGTTTACAAAGAGTCAAGAAGGCTTCAAACAGGTGAGGAAGAGGTAAAAATGGAGTAGAAGTCGCAAAAATGGCTTAAATCGAGTTAGAAATGGGCAAAACACAGTTACATATAGTCAAGGAAGTCTTAACAAAGAAGAGAGGTATGCAAAAAGGTTTTCGTAATGTCAAAACTGGGTTGGAAATGGCCAAGACTGGGTTTAGATATAGCCAAGACGGCTTCAAACAGGTTAGGAGGAGGTAAAAATGGGTTAGACATAGTAAAAATGGCTCAAAACGAGTTAGAAATGCGCAAAACAAGGTTACAAATAGTCAAGGAAGTGTTAACTAAGAATAGAGGTATGCAAAAATGGGTTAAAAATTGCCAAAAATGGCTTGAAACGTTTTCGTAATGTCAAAACTGGGTTGGAAATGGCCAAAAATGACGTCAAAAGCTTTAGACAGAAAACAAAATTGCATAGAAATGACAGAAAATGTTTAGAAATAGCCAATTCATGTCTTCAAACAGCTTAGAGGCAAGTAAAACTAGGTTACAAATATTTACAAATTTGTAAAAACGAATTAGAAATGGGCAAATTTAGGTTAGAAATGGCCAGAAATTGTTTAGAAATAGCCAACAAGGCTTGAAACAGGATAGGAGGAGGTAAAAATGTGTTCGAAATAGTAAAAACGGCTTAAAACGAGTTAGGAATGTGCAAAACAGGGTTGCAAATAGTCAAGGAAGTCTTAACAAAGAATAGAGGTATGCAAAAATGGGTTAAAAATTGCCAAAAATGGCTTTAAATGTTTTGGTAATGTCAAAACTGGGTTAAGGTCCCTTCGAAATCAAACCATTCTAGGATTCTATGATTTTATGAATGCATAACTGAACTGAAGGGGATCAGAATTGCTTGTCAAGTCCTAAGGTAGCATCAAAGCAACCTGTCAGGGAGCCACCTGACATTGACAGGAGGAAGATCACTAGATGGCTATATACACTTAAGCAAAAGTGACAAGTATTTAAAGTAGGCATTCATATGGACTCAGTGCAGCACTGAGAGTACTTCTGTCCTCATAACGAATTGTTTACCCAAAGAAAGCTCTTTTATCTGTCATTGGTAATGGAATTCTGCAGGGCTGTGAGTGCAATATACAAAAACTTCTGCATGGTGTCAGACCAAAGCTCCAGCCACCCTTGTAGCTGGGTCTGACTGAGTCCAGTTGCAGATGTCTAGGCAAGAATAAGGGAAAGAGTGGACGCATGTAATGCACATACGAACCAGGGGATAAAAAAAGTGACTGTAACTGGGCACCTACTTCGTGCTCAGTTACGTCTTGTCCTAGTACAATGAGGAACAAGGCAGGACATTAGCTCAGATGAGAAACCAGGAGGGGTTAGGAGTAATTAGTGTGATAACTGTAACCCCTGCAGGCCACAGTTTGTTCACAGTTGTGAATTCCAGAGCAAGAGCAGCATGACAAGGAATAGCACGGTGTTCAAAAACCAAACGCTTCCTGCCATCTTACAGAAATAGGGGAAAAAAGGGTAAACATAAACAGGAAACAGAATTCTGAGAACTGCAGAAAATGACAAGGTAGACTACAGGGGAGTCATGCACCCTGGCTTTCAGAAGTGGATGTAGGGGTTAATCATCTGGTTGATGCTGAGCATCAAAACACTGTAGGGCAGAGAGTCCAGTAGGACCAGATATTTTCAGGGCAATCAGAAAGTGGTCATTAGCTAGCCATCTGCAGGAGAAACAGTCTGTGCTTTTTATGCTGCCTTTCATAAGGAAGGACTAAGGTTCTTGTACTGCTCTATCATTTGTTTTATTCTAAGTAGACGATGAAAATATACATTTAGAAGGGAAGCTGTTCAGTTTGCCTAATACTGAAGAGGAAAGTGAGTGGGAAAAGCAGCAACTTTCTGGTCAGCAATAGGAATTGTCATTATGTCCAGCGGCTTTTCATAATGGAAATAAATTTAAAATCTGATAGGTGAAGAAAACATATAAGCACTTAAGTGCACTTGAATTTAAGTGATCTCATAATAAAAGTCTGGAAGAGACCACAAACATGCCACTGAGAAGTCACTTTACATGGGGAGCCCTGAGTACCAATAGTTTCTTAAAAATAAAATCGATTTCTGAAGAGGGAATTTAGGCTGCTCTCAACGTTTAATGACTATGGGAGTCTGTAGGTCATGCACATATGTTCTGAAATTAATTCTCCTCCCTTGCCCTTCCCCCTCTTCCCCCCCTTCCCCCCCCCCCCCCGTTTCCGTTTCAATTAACTAACCCTTAACCCCATTAGCTCTCTCATCTTAAAGCAAAACATATTACTCCTGTGCCATTAGTTCTGCACTGTGCATCGTGTTTATTCTAATGTCTGGAACTCATCAGTTCTTTTTCCTTTATTTGGTCGTCAGCAAAAAGGAAAAGAGGAGGCAAGCTCATATGGGAGAGAGAATAAGGCACAATGAATTTTATCTGGACTGCTTAAATTCACCAGTGACTACACTTAAAAGTATAGGTTGTGCCCTAGGTTTAACATATATAAAACATACTGCATTGCAAACTGCATTTCTGGAGACATGGCAGGCACAGACATTTCTTTTGAAAAGGCCATCCCAGGGCTGGGAACAGAATTCCAGGAAAACCCTCTTGCTAGTGGTGAAAGGCAGAGCAAAAGCCGAAAAAGCACAGGGCTCCCCACACATTTTTAATCCTCCTGCAGCTTTGCAGCCCTGGCTCGGTGACAGTGAGTCCTGTTTAACAATGGGGAGAAGGATCCCTGCTGCGGAGGAGGCTCTGTGTGTGGCTGCCTCTCTCCTGCACAAAAGAGCGCTTAGGTGGGGTGGGGAGCGAGGCCAGCATTGCACCATACCCCATTGTTTGGATCCCGCAGGCTCCTTCCCTTGGTTAGGGCTCTGTGCATAGGAGACAACGGGTGACCATGTGTCCCCCCCTCCCAGCTCTCCTTGGGGAATTGCCAGAAAAGATTATACAATACCAGCCGAGGCGGCTGGAAGCACTGGGGCAGGCAGAGGGGTTTCTGGGTTGGGGAATGGGCTAGACAAGGTAAGGAGGAGGGGCTGGGGGGGGGAGGGGGTAACGAAGGCGGGTGTCAGGAGGCAGAGGACTTTTGCATGTGGGTGAGGACTGGAACAGACTCTGAGAGGGAGCAAAGAGATTTGGGGATGGGGAGAAATGTCTGAGGGGAGAAGTGCAAATGGAAATAGCTGGGGCGGGAGGGGGGGGGGGGGGAAGACCTTAAGGGTCTTTCTCTCTCTCCCCTCCCCCCCGCAGGTCTGTGTTTCTTAGTCTCCACCTCTGGAGAAGTGGACCCCAACCATAAGGGTACTGAGGATGCAGGCCCTTCTCCACCCTCCACCCCCCCCCACCCCCCCCTTCCCCAACTGCTTATGTACTTCTCCATCTGTTGACAAGAACCAGACCTAGGAGCTTTTGCTCATTCTAGGGGTGGGGAAAGGAGAGGGGCTCCCCGGGCAGCAGGAAAGGAGCACTGTGGAGCAGCAAGTGGGGCCCAGAGGGGTGTGAGCTGATGCAGCTGAACTGCTGCTGATCCAGACATGAACTTCTCCGGGGGCTGCAGGGCCTCCACTAGGCAGCGCACATTTACTTTTTTACCACGAAACAGCTGCTATGCCTGCATAATAACTTGGATTAATACAGTCAGTGTGTTTCACACTTTCAACAGCTGTCTGTCAGGACAGGAAGGTCAAAGTAGAACGGGAAAAACAAGGCAAAATAAAGAGGAAGCTATGGTGAGCTCTGTAGACATAGATACACTTGCAAGACACTAGCAAGAATCTGTAATGCTCTCTCTAATGTGCCTTTTTGTTGCGTTTGAAGGATATGACCTGAATTTCAGATTTTAGTTTGTTTTGTTTTGTTTTTTTCTTCAGCGAAAGCGTGCCGTTTGCCCCTTTAGAACAGTCAATATTTGACATTGGCAGACTTTCTGGGAAATGCTTTGAAAACATTACAATGAGCTGTAGAAAGCCTAACATACTGAACTAAAGTCAGCACACTGCCCTGAAGAGAGTAACTCTTCTCTTGGAGCCTGATCCTCACCGAAGTCAATGGGACAACTTGCTGATATATTAGTGATGCAGATTCAGAGATGCAGGGAACTGAATCCACAGCTGAAGTCTCAGACTCATTTGTCTCCTGATCCCAAAAAAAGAGGTAGAAAAATCAGGAAAAATGCTAGCTTTTTTTAGACCTTACCTGTAAATAGACCCTGTTGTGCCACTGCTGCACTCCAGGTAAAGCTGCTTCTGGGAATTTTGCCAGGCTGGCTTGTAGAAAGGCAGAGTTTTTTGCCAAAGACTTCACCTCCAGTTGCAGGAATTTATCGGGATGATTGTTGTTTGGCAAAACAGAGAAGTCCATATTTCTGTCCTGTAGAGTAATAACGAAAACAGCCCCAGCTTCTGCTTCCTGGCTGTGCACACTCCTTCTATTATTAATGATGTGAAGAAGGATACGACAGTTTCCTGAAACTGTATCTGACCCCTGTTTGGTGTCAGGCTCACTTATATCATCTACCAAAGATAAAAGATTGCTTAGAAGCAGCAGAGCAGACAGGACATGTTTCTCTAAGTGCCTAGCATACGTTTTCAAGTTCAAGGTCCATTTTTGATAGACACGTATGTGTTCATTAAAGCTAACAGAGTACCAGTGAGTAGATGCATCAGACACTTAAATGCATACCAGCACTTCCTCAAGTGACCTGCCAAAAATGTCAAGCTTACAATACTTCAAAGTAAGCTTTTTCCCCAGAAAATTAGGAGCAGCTCCCAGCCCAAAGCAAGTCCTCCTGATCTGTGGCAGCGCTAAGAGGCTCTATTGTGCTGTCTGGGTTCGTACCATTTACCATGACAGCTATGACATGCACTTCCTTAGGTTCAGGGATCTCTTTCACAGTAAATTCTTCTTGACCCTGGGAAATATTAGATTGTTTCAAGTAATTGATTACAGAAGTTTTCAGGGAACTGGTTTTGCTGACTTGAATGGTATAGTTTGAGTCCCTGTACTTTTATTATTTTATGTTGAGATTTGACATTTTCATCATAATTTTGCAAGTCTTAAGGTCTTTTGGCTTTCATCTAATGGAATTCTCCTTCTCATCATGACCATTGCTTAACAAGCAAAAACAGTGTCCTCATATTTATTTTAACCTTTTTGTCAAAACTTTCTGGTTTTTTAAGATACAATTTCATTTTTGATTACATTACCACAGAGAATAGGTTTTTGAAAGTTCATTGTTTAAAGCCCAGGAAAATCTATTTTGGATCCAATTAGTGCTGAGAATTAGGGCATCGCAAAAATTTTAACTTTGTACTTAGGCAAACCTACTTTCCTTACAGAAGATTGCTGAAATTTAAAAATAAAGTAAAACCAGGAAACTATTTTTTTAAATTTTGTTCATGTGAGATCCTAATGTACTAAATGAGTACTTTCACATACATGTAAGTTAAAACCTTATCTTCTTAGAAAGCTCATGATTTTTCTCTGCATGTATTGGTTGGCAAATATTTTACAGCATATTTGTTAAGAATTATTAATCTGTTCACTTTCAAGCATATACTCGGAGTATTTGTGAACAGCCTCAAAAGAGGCAGTAGTGAATATGTTTCTAGGTAGACTTGCATGCTTCTGGGGAACTTGCTGCCTCATTTGGTATCCTTTCTCCCCAGAGTAGTGAAGCTCTGAAACAGTAAGGAAATACCATGAAGCTGCTGATTTAGACTTACCATAACATGTAGTCTTTGATTTTCCATGTGCGGAGCTTGGACACTAATAATTTGTGTTCTAAAATAGCTGAGTCTGTGCAACCAGTCATGCCTTCTTTCTCATATATACTGTTTCCAGCATCTTTCTGAATACAGGATTCTTCTGGGCTACTGTAACATATGATGTGGTGTGCATTTATTTATATATGAATTTATTTACAACACTGCTTTGGTTCATTAACCATGACATAGGAACGTAAAGAAAAGACCTCACCAGTTCAGCCCCCCCCCCAAGCACAGGATCTATAACCATCTGAGAAAGGCAATAAGAGATGCTGTTTAGGGAGACTCTATACGCCTGGCTGCTTTCTGCTGTTCATTCTCCTTTTGTTCCCCCAGAAGCCACACAATTTTTTTGTGCTAGAGTGTCTCTTCCCAGGCCTTTTCATTGTGTATTTATGCACTTGTTGTCCATGAATTTGTCTAATTGCTTTTCAAATCTTCTGATGCTACCTCCTGTGGATGCAAGCTTCAGAATTTTATGGCCATCTGTCTAAATGGCTTATTTTTATGTCTTTTAAATTAATTTCCATACTAGTTTTATTGAAGATGCTCTCTGTTGTACTGCGTGATTTTAAGAATAAAAGCTCCATGTGTGGCTTATCCATCACCTTCAGGGGCTTTTAAACCTTGACCATGCTCATCTCCACCTCTTTGTCTCCAATATGAAGTATCAAATTTTTCAGTATCATCTCATAAGCCACTTGGTCTGTCCCCTTGCTCATTTATTTGCCCCTTTTTAACATGTTACAGTGTAACTCCATTTCATTGTTCATGAGGACACAGCAATCATAAATGAATGCAATGATCAAACTGAGGGTACACCACAGCTGAAAAAATGGGAAAAGTTATGTCCTCTCTTCTGACAGCATCCATCAGTTTTTGGCTTTTTTTCCTGCTGTTCTCATAGAGATGATAACTTCAGGCTACATTAACCAATGACATTGATTTTTCTCCACCTCTGTGACTGCTAGCTAGAAGTTCAGTAACTTGTAGTAGTAGTTTAGGCTATTTTTCATAGCAATACAACCTTACATTTACCCACATAGAAGTTTATTGGGTAACATCTTTCTTAGTCAGTCAGTTTTGTTTCTTACCAAATGAATCAACGGTTGGTTAACCAGAAGAGCTTAATGTCATGTGCAGAGGTGGGGATCTCAGTTTTTACTCTATCCCTCAAGCCACTGATGAAAATGTTGAAAACTAAACCCAGCATCATTCCTTGGGGCACCATACTGCTGACTCCTCACCATCCTGGAAGATGAGCATTTTGCTTCCAATCCTTTAATCAGTTTTCAAGCCACAAAGATTGCTCCTGCTGCATCCCTGTGTGAATGTAGTTTCTTGAATATCCTGTAATGTGGAATCTTGTTGAAGACTTCTGTGTCCACTAGATCCAGTTTGCTCAGGACACAACTGAAGCCATGCTAACTCTCTCCCACAGTCCATACTCAGCCAGGTGCTCAGGGACCTTTTTATCAGCTATTTTGGCACCAGAAAAAGAACTCAAGACTCCTCAGTCTGTAGCTTACAGGATGCCAGTCCCCTGACAGAGCAGCTCTTTGAAAACAGCTTATGCATGAGGCGAAGCAGTTCTGCCATTTCCTAATTGCATCCTTCCAGGAATCTCACATGACTGCCACCCTAGATACATGTTAGCATCTAACATTCCTATATTCTTCTAAATTTCCTTCAACTTAATTCAGTTTCTCTGACATCTCTGCTACAAGGAACATGGCAATATGCAAGAACCCCTTCAATGTTTCAACTGGAAAGGCCAACACTTTGCTGGGCTGTCTTCCTGCTTCTTATTTTACTATTTTTTACTAATGGTTTGGGCATCTTTTCTACAGAGCCTTTCAAATTATTTCTGAGTGCTTTTAATTTTCTGTTTACAATTGACCTGCTAGGCTTAAGGGCTCCCATTGGTCTCCTTATTCAGGCAAGCTTTCTTTAATACATTTTTAGATGAAGCAAATGGCTGGTTTTCTGTCACAATGAAAATTGAATGAAAAACCCCACCAAACAACTCAATCCTAAACCACACCCTCCAGAGGAAAGCAGAAAATTCCCTCTAGAATAAATGACAATGCAATTAAAACTGAAGTATTATGTTTCTTTAAGAAAGATATGAAAACTGGTAACTGTTGTAACTTTTGGTCACTGCTCTAGATTGCCAATGTGTATGGGTGAAGTAGCAGTCCCACTGCACATGAGCCTAGCACAGACCACGGGCAACCATTTAATGAAAAAAAAAAAAAAAAGAAGTAAAGTCTAAGTGGGATTTAATTAGCAGAGATATCCATTTTAGCCCTTTTGAGCTGGAGTGAATTTCACCTTTACTTGTCAGCTGATCTTGACTGATTTGACATTAATGAGTTGAAATTTTTGCATATACGTAAGGCTGGAAGAAAAATGTATTAATGCAAAGGGATTGTTGCTGAAAAGAAAGATCAAATCCAGAAAGTGAGTAAACTCCAGCAGGAATGTCGATGAGTGCAGAATGCTACTGCTGAGCACAGGTGGAAAAGGCTGCCTGCTGTCTCCCCAGGCTGTGGCAGAGCAGGCATGTGCAAGCACATCCTGCAGCATGCCACAGACTGGGCATGTCCTCAGAATCAGAGAGTCACAGAATAGTTTGGGACCATAGAAGGGACCTTAAAGTTTATCCAGTTCCAACCCCCTGTCATGGGCAATGACACCTTCCACTAGACCAGGCTGCTCAAAGCCCCTTCAAGCCTGACCTTGAACACTGCCACAACGGAGCAGCCACAGCTTCTCTGGGAAACCTGTGCCAGTGCCCCACCACTCTCATAGTAAAGAATTTCTTCTTAGTATCTAATCTAAAATCTCCCCTTTCAGTTTGAAGCCATTCCCCCCTTGTCTTATCACTACATGCCCTTGTAACAAGTCCCTCCACAGATTTCTTGTATGTTCTTACAATTTTCTGACAAAGATGGTATTTTGGTCTGTGCTGTTTCTCTGAAAGATGATAAGAGTTTTATCAGAGCAGTAAGTTAACTTGCTTCCAAATTCATGCAGAGAAGGAAGAGACATTTTTGCTACAGAATCATAGAATCATAGAACAGTTAGGGTAGGAAAGAACCTTAAGATCATCTAGTTCCGATCCCCTGCCATAGGCAGGGACACCTCCCACCAAATCATGTCGCCCAAGTCTCTGTCCAACCTGGCCTTGAACACTGCCAGGGATGGAGCATTTGCAACTTCCTTGGGCAACCCATTTCAGTGCCTCACCACCCTTAAAGAACTTCCTCCTTATATCCAATCTAAACTTCCCCTGTTTAAGTTTTAACCCATTACTGCTATAAATTTTCATCTTAGCCATGATCTGATTTAATTATTTTATTACAATTGATTAATATTGAGAGGCAATAAGCAAGCAGCACTGGGTGCACTGGGGAGTCTCCGCTCGGCCAATGACGCACACCGGGGTCTTTGGGGTTCAGTCTTTTATACTTCGTGGTCCTGGGTCTCAGCCAATCCTGTCTTCTCCTTTACATCAATGTGGCTCCTTTCTATTATTCTTCCTTGGTTGCCGGGGTCTTGTCTCCGGTTGAGAAACTTTTACCGGAGCGTAAAGCTCTCAAGCAGTCTTAAAGCACTCAAGCAGTAAAGCAAAGCCATAAAGCACCCTTATTATTTTAACAGTCAAAATTATTAAAGAGGGGACTAGTCTATTCCCTTGTTTCTTCTTCTTTCCCATCATTACATTGATAGCAACATTTATTATACACGGTACACTGGTCACAGGTGCATTGGTAACAATGATTCCTAAGTTCTTGACACGAATCATTCTCGTATTCTTTACAATTCCCCCATTTGTTTTTATGTAACCTATTGATTTGTGTTTTGGCTTCTAATCTAACGACTGCTTTCTGAGCCGCAGATAATATTGGAGTCGCCCTTGTTTTTAATATCATCAGTGAGTGAATTCCTCCTTGATTTGTCTTTTCAGATTCCAGTGGTATATCAGTTAATTGCGTGTTCTGGACAACTGTACGTATCAATTTGGTAAAGCACAGGATTATACATGGAATAATTAACAGTCCTCCAAAATTGATTCCATTCCAGGTTTGTACTGGAACATGGGCTTTTTCATTTCCCTTACTAATTCATTTATGGCTTTTGCTTCATCATCTATTTCTAGACAACAATTACTGAGATTAAATTTTCCACAGACCCCTCCTTCCTGAGTTAACAAATAATCTAAAGGTAGACAATTCTGATATATTGCAATTCTCATCTTTGTATTCTGTTTTGCAACTATTCCTAATGCATCTCCTGTTTTATTTACCACTATTTCCACTACAGCTTGTGACCTTATAATCCTGTTGAGCATATATATAGGAGTCCTGTATCCCCAGGATCCATCTTCAGCCCAAGTTGCTGGATCATAGTATGAGATTATTCATTCAGGTGGCCACTCATTGTCCTTCCAGTTACTGATTTGCAGTTCTCTTTTATATTGTTTGCTCCTTAGTTCATTGGTCTCTGTGTATAACTGGACTCCTAAGCGTTCCCCTCTCCTTATAGGTAATAAGAAAAAACTAGTTTGATTGTTCCCAATATACACGATCCTGTCCAATTTTGAGGTAAAAATGCAAAGGCTATTTTACCACAAATCCAGTAATGTCCATCTGGAGTGGGCCACCCTTTTGATCCAGTTACTGAATTGCTGATTCATTTCTATAGGATTTCCCCATTTTTCCCAGTCTTTCTTTGTTTTGTTCCATATATAGCCCCTTTCACAGAGTAAATTTCCTACTGGTTTTCCACCCTTTTCTAAGTTTTGCCAACAACTTCTCCCTACTATATTCGTTTGTAAAATCCATTGTTCTTGCCTATTGTTCCCTTGATTTTTCCAAATAGCAGGATCGCTTATATTACTCACCATTGCCTCCCAGGGCCATGTCCCTCCCTGGTTAGTTCCCCCACAAACATAGCAGTTAGTTACATTCAATGCTTTAGCTATATTTTTGGCAAGATTTACAAAGAGATTTTTAGCAACTGTGGAAATTTCTTATTGGACTCTGTTTCCATTTCACGATAGAAGGAATTGAATAGTAAGTGGTGTTGTACTGACTCTCTAGATTTTTCTTTAATTATTATTTGTAAAATCACCCCTGGATCTTCGCCAGGTCCGTAAGTCAAAAGTCCAATTTTTACCTCTTCTTGTTTCCATTGCTCTGGATTCCAGATAGTTAGATTGACAGGGTTACAAGAATGGGCTGTGCAATTGGGAAAAGTTATTCCCATTTTAATCTCTGCCCTCAATTGGGTTCCCTTGCATTCTTGGGGCCATCCCCAGGTAGGAGTTGTACTCCAACAGGCACAACTCCATTCAGTATGTCCACAAAAATGATAACTTCTTTCTGACTGACTATCATAATCCCAATCTGCATAACAACCTGTAGGTAAATATGATCTTTCTTTTGGTAGGGGGCAAATGTATTTTTCACATTCTCTCAATTTGAATATAGGTCATACAGGTTCTCTTAGATTAGTTATTATTTGGCTTGTTGCCATTAGTTTTCCTTCTGCTGAGTTTGTTCTTATCTCTATCCAATATTGATGGAGGAGTTCTTTCGATTAAACCGTTTTATTTTCTCTTTCTTTACGAAGTCTGCATTAAGTTTGGTTGTGTACACAATTGCCAATTATTGTTCCTTTATATTCATACATGGTGTGATAGACTGGTGTTTGAGAGGTTACTCTCCCTCATCTACTTGTGGTAATACATTCATTACAGTCGTCACTTTTATCAGCCACGGCATTTGCCCATATGGGCCCAAGCAGGACCATCGCCAAAAGAGGTCTGGTCAGGATCATAGTGCTCAGCGGTCATAGCCCCAGGGGTTGCAGCCCTCGACAGACCCTTCCAGCTGCAGCACTGATTCCCTCTGGTCTTGCCCTCTCTGGCAGGTCAATTTCCTGTCAGCTATTACGACAATAATATTTGACCCACAACAACTGTTCCAACAGGGTTGTAGTTTCACACTGAATGCAAAAGAACTGTACTTGATTTCTCAGTAATTGTTCTTGGTCTCCTCTACGAGTAATAATATATTTTGAACAATTGGGGCACTTTGCCCTAATATACAGGTTGCAGTGTCTACAGATAGGACATGGACTGGTATTAGCCCTTATTCTATTACTTGTTGAGATGATTTCAGTTATGCCTGCTTTTCCCATATCATATCTACAGGAGTCAATATGAATTCCCTCAGTTACTTGTTTAAGTCCTCTTGAGGGTTAGCTTGGTGTCTCCAGGTTCAGTCACAACTTTCCATTCTCTTACGGGTCCTTTCACTTGTGACGTGTGTGTCCACCCCTTTTCAGCAGTTCTTACCGCCGTTTCTGTAGTTAAAAGAACAAGAAATGGTCCTTCCCAATGAGGGGATAAACTTTCTTCTCTCCAGCTTTTTATTAGTACCTTGTCCCCTGGTTGAATTTTATGTATTGAAAATTCCAAGGGGGTGCTCTGTGCTAGTATTCCCTTGGCTCCAAAATCTTGTATGTTCTTATTCAGAGTAATGATATAATGTTGAATAGTGACATCCTCCAACTTTGGGTGACCTATTGGTAGTCCCTGGGTATATGGCATCCCATTTAACATTTCAAAAGGTGAAATTCCAGTAGTTGAATTTGGCATAGTCCTAATATTTAGTAAGGCTAGGGGAAGACATTTGATCCATGACATTTTAGTTTCAATCATTAATTTTGATAACTGATGTTTTAAGGTTTGATTCATCCTTTCTATTCTCCCAGAACTCTGGGGATGCCAAGGGGTGTGATAATCCCATTGGATTCCTCTGATTTAAAATCAAATAAGTTGCTCCTGTATCCACTTAAAATTCCACTCTATTTCCTCTAGCTCCTCATTTTAATTTAATCAGTGGACCTGCTAGGGAAGATTCCCCAGGTCCCTGTCAGTCTAGTTCCAATTCAGTCACTGGAGCCACCCCATGGTATTCCCCCCCAGGGCAGTCTCACTTCCAGGGTCCAAACTTCTCATACCACGCACACCGATCTGGCCCCACAGAAGAGGAGCACACTCCCTTGGTTTTCCTCCTTTTTTTTTTTTTTTTCCTTCACGGTTTCCCACCCTGCTCTGCAGGGGCTGCAGATGCCTGCCTCTGCAGCAGCACTTCTGGTTTAACCCTTTCTTAACTCTGAATGTGAACATGCCGCTTGTTGCCAGTGGCAGCAATATCCTCCTCCTTACCAGTGTCTGATATGACAGATATAGAGGACCACCTCTTGGAGGTACCTGTGATATTATCATTTTCCTATTTATTTTCCTGATTACTGTTTTGTGGGGGGTTTTTTGTTTGTTTCTTTGTTTGTTTGTTTGTTTGTTTTAACTTTTAAACATCATTTCCCCAATATCACAGCTGAACAACATCTCTCCAGCTTAGGTTTCTGTTTTTCCCTGTCCTTTTCCAAACCCAAAATTAGAGCATATTAATTTCACATGCTGTGTGCCACTCCAGGTGGTTTCTTAAAGTGATAAACATATCTGCATACATCCCTTCATCCCATTTTCCTGTCCACCTGAAAACCAACCTTCATTGTATTATAATTCAGAGTTCCATTTTTAGGCCATTTCTCCTGATCTTCCAAAGTATATAAAGGCCACAATTGGTTACAATATTTTATCAACATTTTCTTGTTTACTGAGTCCCCAGGAAACCCTCCCAGTTCTTTCCAATGTGCCAAAATGCACCCTAAAGGACTCTTTTTCAAGATCTCTTCACTCTGCCAATTTCCCATGATCAATCTTACATTCACACACACACATGGGATCCCACAGGCACACTCCACACAGTTACAACACTTGAGACAGAGACAAAAATTGTATCAGACTAACAATTAACAGTTATAAAAGTCTGTCACCAATACCAAAATCACAAGACCAAAATCATCACTATAACAAGACACGAAAGAGACACTCCTCTTGACTGAAAGGTTCCTTACCATTTACATATAAAGCCTGAAAAATCCAATCATCAAAAGACCCAAATATTGGCCAATATAAATGGTCAGGCCGAATTTCCTCTTTGGTCCACACTTCCATACAGTAATGGACCTCTCTTTTTTTTTCCTTACTCTTTTCCTCCTGGGACAGCCAAGAGCCCCAGTACTTAAGTATTAACCCCAAGGGACTGTCTGAGGGTATATCTGGTAATTCGCTCCCTGCCTTATTCCTGGGACCTCTCCATGGGCCCCTCCCTGGGACCTCTCCGTGGGCCCCTTCCTGGGTTAGAGTTATGACTCCTAGTCTGACCCGTTTCCCACCGGGTGTGTCTCCTCTCAATCAATCACTGTCTCTTCCCTCCTTCAGCGGCCAAGTACCTCGTGGGAGATTGGAAATGCGCTTAGAAGAGGTCCACACTCGCTTCACGTATCCTGATATCCTGACCTCTGTTTTCACAGGTTCAGAGTACCCGGTCCGTGTCTCACCATACACTCCGTCTCTTCACCCACTGGTTTCTTCACTGAAACCACGGTTAGAGGAAAACCATGCAACCTTGTTGCATCTTACATACACACATACACACCGGCCTTCCCACCCAAGCGAATGATACTTACAGTCCGCTGTTCTCATCCAGATCTTCGTGCACAGGAATTACAGGTAATTTATCCTGCAGTTTTCAGGGAGCTCAAATTCCTTGGTTATTGCCTCTCTGTTCGTTGATCTCGTGAGACTACCAGGACTAGAACTCCCGAGCCACAAACTGTGGGGCGCCTCCTCGTAAGAGCTACAGCCCCAAGCAGCCACACAGAAATCATGTTGGGGGTCACCAGTTTTTGTTACAAAAATTTGTCTTAGCCATGATCTGATTTAATTATTTTATTACAATTGATTGAGAGGCAATAAGCAAGCAGCGCTGGGTGCACTGGGGAGTCTCCACTCCGCCAAGGACGCACACCGGGGTCTTTGGGGTTCAGTCTTTTATACTTCGTGGTCCTGGGTCTCAGCCAATCCTGTCTTCTCCTTTACATCAATGTGGCTCCTTTCTGTTGTTCTTCCTTGGTTGCTGGGGTCTTTTCTCCAGTTGAGAAACTTTTACCCAACCCCTTCCTTAAAGCACTCAAGCAGTAAAGCAAAGCCATAAAGCACCCTTATTATTTTAACAGTCAAAATGCTTAAAGAGGGGACTAGTTATTCACTTGTTTCTTCTTTCCCATTACATTGATAGCAACATTTATTATACATGGTACACTGGTCACAGGTGCATTGGTAACAATGATTCCTAAGTTCTTGCCACGAATCATTCTCCTATCACTACAGTCTCTAATGAAGAGTCCCTCTCCAGCATCCTTATAGGCTCCCTTCAGATGCTGGAAGGCTGCTATGAGGTCTCCACTCAGCCTTCTCTTCTCCAGGCTGAACAGCCCCAACTTTCTCAGCCTATCTTCATACAGGAGGTGCTCCAAAATAGCTATGTGGATACAAAACTGCTGCAGAATGATTCACACACATTTAGTCAATAGTTTTGTACTACAAATGCTGAAGGAATCGCAGCCAGAGCTATCAGCATTATAACATCCTGATTCCACTCATTACATTTGAAAAAAAGGTGGTTTTACTGTGCAAATTTCCATTCCTGGCTCCCATCCAAAAGTCTTTTTCTTTATGATGCCATATAAGGGTGATGGGAGGATGATTTCGTTATGCTACCGTATAAGGGTGATGGGAGGATGATTTCTTTATGATACCGTATAAGGGTGATGGGAGGATGATTTCAGCACAAGTCACTGTTTTTAGTTTTCAACTGATACAAGAAGAGCTAAAATGTACTTTTCCATTTTGAGATAAATCGCTTTTCTTGCTAGTAGAATATTCAGAAACAACAGAGTATAAGCATTCAGAATTGTGCAGATGGTATCACTGGCTAACAAAAGACCGTCCTCTGGCCCCTAGTTCAGAGACATGTTTTTGCTTGATTTTTATTTGTGATTTATGTGAGAGAAGAAGTGTTAGCAGGACTGGGTACTAAATAAGTACGAAGAAAATTTAAAATCATTATTGTTTTTTTGCCTGCCACCTAGAATAATTCTATTGCACTTTCAAACACGTGACTTTGACATTGAGGAGTTTATGCCCCAGAGCAACCGAATTTTCTATGCATTGAAACATTTTAGTTACATAAAATAGCACATTCCATGACCTCAATGTTATTTTTTCTTTCCTTCTTTCCTTTTCAAAACCAAGAGATACTTAATTTAAAATTATATATTAGCACATCATTAAAGTTGCAGTTTTTGGATACACAGCAATAAGATGCCAAACCAAACATTTTCACAGTAAAGCACATACATTGATTTTAATGGGATTTAAGACTGCAGCTAGGTATTGTTCCTGGACAGGATCGTAGTCTTTACTGGGGGCCTCAGTTTATTAAATTGTGTAGATATCTACATCACATCTATACAGTAGGCTCTTTGTAAAGAATTAAAAGGAACAATCACTCAAATAAAGATGTGTTCCCTTTTTGCTTTGTGTAGAAAATACGCCTTTCAGACTCATTCTCTGGCTGTCTTGCCTTCACAATTTTATCACCCATGTATTTTCAGAGTGTGCTTAAAGGCTTGCATGACAAAATGGAGGCAGAGGACATACCCCTCTCCTCTTGCTTGAGGTTATAGAACTCACCTGAGAGAAGTAACTTCTCTCCCACTGAATATTGCCCTGTTATACACAACTTTCCACCTGTCAAATCTCACACTGGCATATCCATCTGCAGCTACAGAAGGGCACCTAAATCAGGAGGTAGAAGGCACTTCTTGTAGGGCCTACAGCAGCTATTACCTGCTGCAATGCAGAGCTTGAAGGAATGGGCTCCCAGGCAGAGATGCTCAAAAGAAGAAAAATGCAAACAACAAAAGACACTTTACTTTTTATTGAAAATGTAAAAATCATGTGAATCATGTACAATATTTTCTCATAAGGAAAATTTTAGCTGTTTCATAACGTTTCACAAAACTGTAAAACATTTCATTTTTATAAAGGCTTTTTCATAAAACAAAGATAAAACTAAAGTAGCATTACAAAGCTATTTTCTAAATTGTCAACAGAAAACTGAAAATGTTTAACAGATTAATTCCTAGAAGTGGCAGGAGGAGGGACTCTTCCATTTGTAAATCTGCAGAAGGACACATAAAGGTATAGAGGGGCATGGGGTTGGTTTTGGTTTTTTTTCCCAAATGTTTAAATCAAGTGACAAGAACAGTACAGATGTGGATTCATAGGATGGTACGAGTTCTAGGATTGCATTCTTCTACACTACCTCAAACAGTGCAACAGTGATTCAGTGTAAATCTCTACAGTGTTTCATTGATTCAATACTTGTGTTCAAGTATGTGTCCATGAGAATGATCAAAATCTCCACTTAGCAATTTTAACTTTCTTGTTTATAATATGCTATAAATTACAGTAGATTATCCCCTTCAATGTTTCTAAATCAAATGAAATGATTTCACAATACATTCTGTAATAACCTGTTCAATAATGTTAGCTTACTCACCTCAACATCTGTTGCAAAATACACAAGATCATTCTGACTCTGAATGCCAAAAATAGAATAAAATTAAAAAGGGCTTTATTTCCATATACAACAAAACTATTCAGCTAAATTAAAATAAATTCAAGGTAACATGACTTTGTTTTGGCAACAGAGAGACGACCCTACTGAAAACAAACATTTAAAATACTAGTTACTATTTTTTTTTAAATTCTGATAAATGTATATCCAAAA
This sequence comes from Neopsephotus bourkii, assembly GCF_033783945.1. Classification (NCBI taxonomy): domain Eukaryota; kingdom Metazoa; phylum Chordata; class Aves; order Psittaciformes; family Psittacidae; genus Neopsephotus; species Neopsephotus bourkii. The sequence continues at coordinate 1,561,376 of NW_026900547.1, read as the reverse complement.
TTGTTCATATAAAAATTAAGTACAAAAATGTCAGAGGTTAAAACAAGCTTGCTGTCTAACCAAAACAATTAAGGATGTCTGGCAGGCAAAAATAAATTAATTTGATTAAATTATATGTAATCTGATAATATTTGGTCTGAAGAAGCGTGGGGTGTGTACGTGTGTGTTTATAAATAATAAGATTGCAAAGAGCTGAGAGCCAGCCAGCCTGACAGAGGTCAACTCTTTTGTTGCATTTTTTGTGCATAAAAGTCCCTGCACGTCTCACAGCACCGCTGATACCACCTCATGTCTTGACAGAGGTTCTTCTCTCTTATCACCCTGCAGTACACAGGCCACTGGTCTCCCAGGCACTTGAACGTTAAAGCAGCTGCAAAAGATCAATAACAGCAAAGTAAAATACACATTATGGGTACATTTATCAGTGAAGAATCAGGTAACAAAGATGACAAGGTCACCAGAAGTGAACCTGGGAAATGGAAAGGAGGACAGGTGTAGATATTCCACAAAAGAAAGACAAAAAAATTACTTTGGTTGTAAATATTTTTAACATTAATTTTTTTTAAAGCCAGCTTAATTTCTAAATTGAATTTAGTTACATTTAAGCTAATTGGTTTAATGTCATGCAGCTGTCTCCTCTTGAGAGGATGAAGTCCATCCTTCTGCCCTATAGAGAGGCAGGTAGGGGTTGAGCCCAGGGCTACATGGGAGCTGCAGAGCCAGGTCCAACAAATTACATGAAGCAGTATCTCCAACTGAAACTGCCCTCAGCCTGAGACAGAAGTTGCCACTGGAAAAATAGGGAACCTCAGCCTGAATAATATCAAAATGGGGTTCTCAATGACTCCTACAAGGGGTATATTTCTTTTTAAATCAGAGGCAGGTAGGGAAATGTAGGAATTAAGGCACGACATTGCTGCTAGTTTTCTGATCAGCTTTTACTCAAGAAATCAAGGCCTTGTGTCATGTCATAAACAGAAACTGAACAAAACTACATTATGTCTTACATCATCTTTCTTTGTAAGTGAAATAATAATCTACCAGACCTTTAGTTTTGTCTGGCTTTTTTGATCAAAGGACCAGAAACATACTGTCTTCCTATTCTGAACACTACAGATGACACAGTAGGAGGCACTTTTATAAGGTTTGAAGACAGCAAGTCCCATTGTACATTTCTAACGCAAATCCATTTTATCTACAATAACAGAACTTAGTGTGGAGTCAGTTCCCTGTTGATATGTTGGCAAATATCCTTGTCCAGGCCTAATTGATCAAACACTGCGCATTCCTTACCTTTTTCTGTTCTCTCAAAGTACATTCAAAATGTTGCTGGTGGTTTTTTTATTGTCTTCTGCTACATCAGTCTGATTTTATCATTCTCTTTTTAATCACGCTAATGGATCTTTCCACCTCCATGTTAAAGCCAGGCTATTAATCCCTACTTTCAGACCTTTCATGTCTTAACCCAGTTATTCAGGTTGCTCTATGAGTAGACTGTTGCTACTTTCTAACTGGGTATCCTGGCTACTGAACTGTTCTTCAGAAAACTTCTAAAATGACAAGGATATCACACTAGCCTGAAAAGCCACCACTTGGTTTAGCCTACCTCCTCCCATGGTTACAACTATTCAGTTCTCTCTAGCAGTGATAAACATTCAGATTCAGAAGCCTGACTTCTGTTGTATGCCTGTTGTACAAAACAGTTATTATTTTCATTGTGTTGTCTTCTGTTTTGCTTACAGAAGCCTCTTACAGTGGTTTTTATAGAAGGACCCTGGTACCAAATTTGGATATTTTGCACATTCTGTTAATTAAACTGTTGTGCATACATGGAATTAACATGGGAAAACAGTGAAAAATAGGGCATAAGAAACAGTCATCATCCAAAAATCATCATAAACACTGAACTGAAAAAAAGTTTATCTCACAGAAGATCTGAGTTACTCTCCTTTTTTAATAGAAGGGAAAGAGAAAAAACTTAGTGTACTTATGAGAGAATAGAGATGGAGTAATCCACATCAGCTTTCACTAGCTCTACACCCCAATCCAGAGGATCTATTCTGCATAATAGTAATGTAACTGGAGGCCAAAATAATCATATTCAAGAGAAGCACTGCACTATGTATTTTGGAGATGTTAATGTTTCTACTGGATTGGAATCTGACTCCTGCTGGATGAGGTTGACCTGTAGATTACTGACATCAATGCTTCATAATCCATTCTACAAGAGCAGCATAGCCAAATCTTTTTTTTCTTTCTTTGTGCACTTCACATTATGTCAAATTTTAATGAATCTGAAGCTGAATTTTTTTTTCTGTGAAAGCCTTTGATTCTCTTTAAACTGTATCACAAAGATGCTTATGGCTCACCATAGATAAAGCATCAGTGATAGAGCAATGGCCTCTTGATTCTAAGAGAGATGTATTACAAAGGCTGACCTTAAACCAATAGTGAAATAGCAAAGGAGAGGGCCGTAAGCAACAGCTGCGATCTCATCCAACAAGCTGAAACAATAACTACTACACATAAATGTTTAAAGGTTAAAAAATTCAAAGAAAATAGGGTTCATCGACTTAATTTAAAACAAGTATTACAGCCCAAAATGCAAGACTTGCTTTCCTTCCAGGAGTAAACTGTTTGACAGGAGGGTTTCTCTTAACAAGGGCTCTGGAAAATCAGCTGGAAAGGGTAGGCTGTCTTACAGCAAGCCTTTGAATATTCCCTAAGTCATGCCTAAGGAGCAGATGAACAGTGTGGGGAGCTAATAGCAAGACCATCATCAAGAACCCAACAGAATTAACAGCTCTGTAATCACACAGTAACATAACTTCTTTAAAACCAACAGCAACCTGAGTTCCTCCAGGAACAGCAAATGCCTTCATGTTACTAATTTTCATTCACACATTCTGATCCATCAGACATAGATTGAAGGCATTTGAACTAAAGACAAGTGGAAAGAGCTATTCCTATTTAAGGAACAAATAATGGCCTCCTTGATCTCACAAATATCACGAGAGCATAGTTTGCCCAGCTTAAAAGAGAAAACAAAATAATTTCTTACTTTAGATGGGTTTGATAAAATTAAGGGACAAATATATATATAAAAATAATATGCTTATAACATCTTATATAATTTATAATGTATGTAATATATACATCATATAATATATATAAATTATGTATATAAAATTTAAATCATATATATATAAACATATACAATGTTTATAATCTCTCTAATGTAAACATATTTTCATTTATGATAGTTTTATTCATAACATGGTTCTTCCTTGGATAACAAAACCCTTCATCATTCTGAGGTACAGTCTCTGATGTACACACTGGAAAACTGAAGCAGAGAAACAAGTTTCTGCATAGAATTTATATCTCCTGAGTCCTAGCCCTCTGTTTCTACACTGGGGTAATCTTTACTCTGTGGAGAGAAAGAATTAAAAACAGATTTCCAGAGGGAATGAATCATTTTGACTGCTTACCTAACCTGGGTGATGTTATTGTGTTAACATTAATTTTCTCATTGCAGGGGTGGAGATGACAGGGTCTGTAGGCTGCAGGCTTTTCTGAGGAAAAGCATTCATTGCCATGCTTTCCTGTGATCTTGTGCATACACTGGATGACTCGGGACTGCATCCCTTTGCCACAGGTAATGGAGCACTGGAACACACAAAAGACATACATTCATTGGAAGTTATTGCCTGTAAACATAAAGGTGAAATGCCAGACCAGGTGAAATCAACGGCTGCTCCTTCCGTCGTCAGCTTTCCAATATTTATGCTTCCATTTGGTTACCTAAATAAAAATAAATTTAAAAAGCACAAATAATTTGGAAATATTAACTGAAGGACTGATTCTAGCATCCTTCGCTGTAAAAGTCCATTCTGTGGACCCTATGATGAAACGAAAACATAGCAATGTGCCTGAAAGGAGCAGGGCCTGTTCTGCTGTATCCATATCCTAATTTACTATTAGAGGTGAAAGAGACTGAAAAAACTATAATGCTCAGTGACACTGGTGGAGAGAAGCATTTTTAATTAAGCCAGTACTCCTGCTAGTGCAGAAGGGCTCTTTCTACTGAACAGTGTATGCCTCCTCTCTACATGTCACATCTTTGTGTTTTCATGGGTATCCCACAAATGAAACATACATGACACATACTGACTGGCCTTTAATTAATCTTCTCATCTTGATGCCACAGAGAATGAGATGAGAAAACGTATCAGCTGAGCACTTTAATGGGGGTAACATTCAAATTCTATCCCAGGAACTTAATATATAGAATGAAAACTTGGACAGTGCTGTACAGATGTATACAAAACCTATTCCAAACCAACAAAATACATACTGTATTTTGTGATCATTGTCCTTCACTGTTCTTTTGTGATCAAAATTTCACAGGACCTGAATACTTTTGTGTCCATTGATACATGTTCTATTACTTTAACTACAAATTGCTACCTGCTAATGATTTTGACTTAAGTACTCACAAATTTCATTAAGTTTTGGAGAAGTTTACTATAGGGGACATCTTCAAATAGTAATAAATTGCTTGCAATGAATGATATGAACACTGGCTGAATATTTATGCTGCTACCATCCACATAGTCCTGAAAATATTTTTATCTAAAAAGTCTTAATTACATAAATATTCAGAATACATTTCCTCCAGAGGCTTCAAGTAACACCCGAAAAGATACTGAAATGAGAAAAACAAGGAGGGGGTTTTATAACAAAAGAGGTTTGCTAACCATCGTGTCCCAAGGTGGGGATGGAAAAGTATAGTTTCCTGCAAAGAAAGAATAAATTTTGAGTGTAGGAAACACTAAAGAGGTTTTTACCCTTTAGCTTTGTTTATTTATGTGCTTTTGAGTGATATTTTAAACACTGTTACGTGGACACATGCCAAATGGTACATAGATGGCTTGTACCCAAATATATACATCAAAAGAAGTGAAACTTACGTGTTCTGGGCTCATGACACTCCAAGGAAGGTATAAGACACTAGGATATACACTTGAAGGGTGTTTTCACAAGGGACTGGATAATGCCCAAAGCATAGTTCATCGTGTAACCACATAAAATCAAACAGTGGCATTCTACACAGACAAGGAGACTTGATTTTGCTTCTGTGCTCAGTGATGTATATCAGTAATAACTCCATAAAGTCAAGAAAGAGCTATAATTTCTTGCAAAGTTAATCAGATACAGCCTGCATGAGCCAAGGCATGCAAAGATATTTAATTATGAATACATAATTCTGTATTCAATAGCAACCACAGCTTAACATATGAATAAATATGCTGTTTACAAGAGGGAATCCAGCTGAAGTCTTTTCACAGTAGAAGTCTGTCATCAAATTTGAATTTAAATACTGCTTTTAAATGGCATGAGAAAAAGCCTCTGAATGAAATTTCTTTTTCTGAATTGTCTGCTTTTTCTGGTACAGTTAAAAAAAATCTGATTTCCTATCATGACCAAGATTATGCAAATGGTAAATAAGTAAAATCACAAATTTGCATACTTAAATTTAATGACAAGTAGCAGCCAGAGCATCGATTATAATCTTGCCAAAATTGCAGCCACTTCTTGGGTTCCTCTCTCCATAATTTCAGAGACGCTTCTCTTTGGAATATTTTAATGTAATAGCAAGTGAGACAATGGAATAGAAAAATAAATAAATAACCTCCCCCCCCCCAACAAAGGAACAAAAAACCCCAACAAACCAACCTAAAAAATCCAACACCTAAGAATGAAGGAAATAGGAAAGTAATATGCTGAAGATAAGATATTTAAAGTAATAAGACAAAGATAATTTTTAAAGATTATCATAATGATCTTCACTTACAGTGATTTTCTACAAAGTATTGTTTTTTTTTCCATTCAGTAAAAATCTTGCATGTTTATTAACCAAAGTCAGAGCATGTGTGAGCTTGGAGTATGTACATATATTTTATCAGTTACAGAGAAAGAGAATAGGAGAGGCAGGTGGATCTGGTACATCAGATTTCCTGAAAATAATTTACTTGTCCTTAACCTTTGGTTATCGTAAAATGAATAAGTGTGACCTCGCCACTGGGAGTACTGGAGGGGAAAATGGGATTTAAAAATGCTAGATCTCTACTGACAAAACAGGCTCCACTGGTTTATCTGCTAATTCATAATACATAACAATTCATGCTTGCAGATACCTTTGTGGAGAGCACTATACTAACAGGCACATCTTCTATAAAATAAATTCTGCTCCAAAAGGTTCTCATGACTGCAACTGAGACAATATGCAACAGACTGTCTCTCAGCTAATCAGTGATTAGGCCCTGCGTTTCTGTGCAGAATTTGGCAAGATTTTGGTATTAAAATTGTAAATGGTGAATTAACAGTCCTTGAATGACTGAGCTGCTACTGTCCCTTTTGAGATATTTCAAAGAACGCTATGAAGCATTAAAATAGTTTTCTATTCCATGATGTATACATCTTGCGAACAACTAATATTAGTCTTGCGTGATCTACTTATTAACATCCCGACTTCAGACGAACAAAATTACACCAAATGATGACAAAATAAAATGCCTTAGTTCATATAGCAAATATGTGGCAAGGCAGGGAATAAAGAAATTCACCTCCTGTTTCATATTTTTTTACAGAAATGTACTAATTTTAAACTTTGTATTTATTCTAATTTTAGAAAACTGAGAATGCTTATTAAGTCTTGTAAGATGTTTGGGGAAACTGTGAAGAGGCAGGGCTACTACACTGTGATTTACAATAAATACTTTCAAAGCCAGCCTGATCAGTTTACAAATAAAGAGGTTTTTGCAAACCACCAGTGTTTTAAAATTAACCAGGAATCTGACAGTCAAGCTGTGTTCTTTCCAGTTCACACATCGTCATCATCATCAGTGTCTGACTTGAGAATGCTATTGATTGGAAGACAGAAAAAAACCCCAAAACAGATCTATATTATCTCATATTCAAGGTAATATGAAATAGGGAAAAGACACTTCAGGTATGGCATTTAGTAGTGCATTTGATAGCTACAAACACTGAGGTATATCTTTGTCTTCATGAAGTTGTCTTAAACCTGAATTTCTGCTTCATACACATCAGCCAGCTGCTGGTATAACTGAGAGCAGTCACTGAATACTGGAGGATAAAAGGCATCATAATAGTTTTCTTTTTCACTCTGCAGCACTATGGACTTGGTCCAGTTTCACTAGGAAACACCTCAAATCTGCAAACAAAAAAGTTGCATCTGCTAGATGCAACTCAGAGCAACCCTCATTCTGATGGTCATTTTACTTCATATGCATCTGTACATTCCAGCTGAAGCAGATTCTTTCAAAACTGTCTCCTAAGGCTGCCTCACTTTTGGTTTTGTCTCACTGAAAATACTCAGTCTGAGGCAAATAGATCTCACTGGATGTATAGCTGTCACATTTTAGGTAGCACTTGTGGTATGTAGCTAAAGCTGCACAGTTGCTGTACACTTAAGAGTTTTCAAGTTTAGAAATGACAAGTATAATTCCTTATATTATTCCTTATATTATTCCTTATATATATATATTTTCCATGATTTTATATATAAAGTTTACATACATACATAAAATTTACAGAAAATGCCCACTCCAATCTGTAGCAACTTGCGTCAATTCAGCAGATCAGAGAAGCCGTAGCTGCCCCATACTTGGCAGTGTTCAAGGCTAGCCTGGATGGGGCTTTGAGCAACCTGGTCTAGAGGAAGGTGTCTCCACCCATGGCAGCGAGTTGGAACCAGGTGACCTTTAAGATCCCTTCCAACCCAAACTATTCTATGATTCTATGATTATTCTCACCCCCTCCATCTCCCAAATGTCACTCTTGCATATACTATACTTTCTTTTTGGTGGCTAATTACATTTTACTCCTGACTGTTCAGATGACCTACACTTTCAGGCCATATAGCTGATTAGTAAAAATTCCCATAGGACAACTGTGTTTGTAGGTTTAGACTAAATGTTCTAATACACAGCCAGAGGTTTTTTTATGAGGCTGTTAATCTGTGCATTTTGGACACAGTCCTAAAGGTACTGTAAAACAGTTCAAGCAGCAAGACATGTAAACCAGTCCTGTTATAGATTACAAAAAAATCCTGGATAAATATAGTTAACAGCTATGTTTTTTGAATTTTTTTTTTCTTTCAAATAAAATCTATCCACCCCTTTTGAATTTTGTCCTACTTTTGAACTTCTTCTAGACATAATTTCAAGGACAGAAACCTAGGCGTTAAATATAACAATCCCTATACTTGGCATGCACACCCGTTACCCAAGATTCTTTCTTTCTATTCCCTGCCAAAGATATATATTTTGGAGAGAATACATATTCCCAAGGCCAACAGCTGAGGAAGTTGCTGTAATGCATTAGCTGCTTCCAGCTGGCCTTCATAAGAAGTAGGAATTCCTAAATTAAGGGAAAAATTGTCACTGGCAGACAGTAATGGTCAAAATGCATCTTTCTGCCAAGACAATAGGCAACCACTGAAGAGGCTGAAACAATCCCCAGTGAAAAAACTAATCTGTGACAATATTAACAGAATTGACTTGGACAATTTATTTTCAAGAATAAATGGGATTGTTCAATAAAAAGGTTTTACAAGTCTAAGTAGCATTTGAAGTGGAGAGTGATGTGCTCGTAACGAAACTCAGTGATGAGCCCTACTGGAAATTATTAGCAAAGCATTCCTAATCATTTATGTGTAGGTTCATCAGTTCCAGCATTTAAGCGGTTTCAACCTTTTCATAAAGTGAGTGTAAAACAAGGATAGCAAGCAATCAGAATTGAGCAACAGGATGCATATTTGCTGACACGCTTGCAATCTTTTTTCTGCAACTTGTATTTTTATGAGTTTTACTTCTGAAGGTAGGTAGTATATAAAGAGGTGCATCTGTTTTCAACAAAGATTTTGTACTGGGTTTAGCAATATTCTTAAAGGTTACCTAAATAAAGCAAATAATCTGCATTTTATTTCAGCACTTTTTTTTTTTTTAATAAAAGCATTTATGAATAGCATAAGTAATAAAAAAAGAGGGTCTAATGGATCCAAACCTAAGATGGAGTCCGAGGTCTCCCATGCATCATTTCCAGGAAGGTGTTTCTGCCTCTCTCATTTCTGAAACACCCAACACCTCAGTATGCCAAATTTAAAGTTCAGAACTTGTGCTAAGCTTAGCTGAAAAAATTCTGTTGTTGGTCTCCTAAGGTTAGCAAGTTTGAGTTGTCCTTATTTCTTTTACCCTCCCCCCTTTTTCCTTCTAGCTCGTCTTTCTACAAGAATAGCTACTGAATAACTGTTCAAAACCATAAGACTTTAAAGTGAGACACAGAGCCACAGCTCACCTTAGACAAGTTGGGCTAGAGATAAGGATCCTGTGAAGGAAACCCTCAACACCTTATATCAAGAATCTAGACCTTTGTTTTCTCTTCCTTTAAAAAAAACAAAACAAAACAAACAAAAAAAAAACCCAACAAAAAAAACCCCAGAAACCCTAATTAGCTTGCCATGCAGAAAAATTCAGTTCTTTGCCGGATGATGTGAAACTGCCTTTGGTAACAAGACAAGAAAAAATTGAAAGTTTACACATAAAATTTGGTTGAGGAAAGACATGTAGAATTTGGTGAAATATGATTATTAATGAAACAAAAACAAAAAATATTTTCTTTCTAGGACAGTATATAAAAATCTATACCTGAGAGTGTCATTACTCATTTACTCTGAGTCAATACTGGGGTTTGAAAGCCTTCAATCTCAGCAGACTCACTGGTCTCAGCTCAGAAATAGCAAACTCTTTGTATTTGAAACCCAGGTTCAGTTCCCCAGTTTCCTTCTTGGATGAACTGATGAAACATTGTGTCCCACATAATAATCTAAAAATCTTGATGTCCCAGTGAAATTATTTTGTTAGGACAGGTGGACTTTTAAGTGCACTTAGGAAGCCTGCTTGGAGAACTACTGGTGGGACAAGAGCATCCTCAAGCTCAGGGAAGGCTGACACAGCATCTACTTCTTGCTGGACTATGTAAGGAACAGGTAGAATACCCTTGAATTTTGAAGGGAAAATCTCTTGCAAGACTAAAGAGTTTTGTAATGGGGCCCACAGAATAGATCTGGATCCCTCTGGAACCAGAAAATTAGCAAATAGTGAAGGCATTTTTTTCTGGTGGATTCTGCCACTAGCTTTATACTGACTTAAAAACCTTTATGATTAATATTTTCTTTTCCTCTATAAACAGAAATCTGATTATCACTGTATTATAAAAAAAAATTACTAAGAGAAAAGTTCCTGAAAACTTCAGCATGAAGCTGCAAAGACTCCGTTTATGACAACCTGGAATACTGATCCACAAAAATAATGGACTGTATTACAGCCCCTAATTGCCAGACCCCCAGATCAAGGCAGATATCAGCATTTTTCTTCCATCACTAATGAACTATGTCAAAGCATGGACAAAAACTGTAGTACTTTAATAGATGTAGGAAACCATGTTTCGCTATATACTAAAAATGTACTTTAATTTCATATGATTTTCAATTTTGTATTTATAATTTATAAGAATCTATATTTAATACAAAAATACATTCAAGTTTTGAGACCATTTTAAGCATGCCTCCATCTGAAAACAGATGGTTCTTTATTCTTATTTAGGACCTTAGCACATTGTTATGTAGTATTTGACATCAGAACACTGGTGTATTTTACAAAAATAAGGTGGTGAATGATGGAATGATCATTTACCTATCAGCATTCTACATGGCTGTAGTATTCTACAGTAAAAATTGGAGATTTTCAGGCTTATTGATTATATACAAATAGATCCTCAAAGAATGTTTCTTAAATGGCAGGGCAAGCTTGGCTTTTTTGTTTAAAACAAACCAAACAAAACTGGAAAAAAAAGAAGACTTAGGCAATTCATCCAAAACTCAAGTCGAAGTTTCACCACTACAGTGCTACCTCTTTTTTTTTTCAGGTAAAGATGCCCAGCAAAATATGTATCCTTGCTTAAGCTTAAATGTGATATACTCTAAATTAACTGAAGACCATTAAAATTTCTAGATCTATAGGACAATCATAAAATTCTTCCAATGCTCCTCAGTGATGTGAAGCCCTAGCTTGTATTTTCCCAGTTCTGTGAACTGTGTTTCTCCTTCATGGTTTCTAAAGGAAATAAAGATTAAATCAAATATTTAACTTTTTGTTTGGTTGGTTTTTGTTGTTGTTAAATAATACAGATCTGTGACAGTTGTGATACTCTTAAGAAGTGAAAGCAAACCAAGCACCATTTCTTTGGGATCTTTACCCTCCAGCCAAGGAAACAAACAGCTCCACCTAACATCAGTTTTACAGAACTGTGTCTTGTTTTCAATGTCGTTGTGGATATTTTATCAATTCTGAAGATACTAAAGCTTTCACTAAGGACGTATGTTACTTTCACAGTATGTCAGCAAAGAAACATGAAGGAAAAAGTTACTTGTTAGAGCCATGTGATAAAATTGGTTGTGCAGATGGAACTTGTAACTCTGTAAGAGGATTCACACTAGTGGATTAAACTCAATACTGCCAACACTATGTATGTCATACTGTATATATTGCTGCCATTAGTGCTTAGTGATTATTATATCCCACATTTTCATATCTGAGATACCACTGCATGGTATTTTGGCAGATGACTTTCCATTGATTATGGATTCCATGATGATTCCATTGATCAGACAGACAGGAATCTGGAAGCGGTTAGATATGACAACCCCAAAATTACCTTTATCTTTCCAATGAAATTAGTTGAGTATGTCATTCTGGACTGACGAAAATGAGCTCTTAGTTCATTAATAATTTAACGTTAGCATGATCACAATGCTGACCTGCTGTTCTGTAGAAAACCTCCCAGGGAAAAGCATAGTTCATCATCACAAAAACAAAATTAAGGGATTATGGCATTTCTAATGAAAAGGCAATTAAAAAAATCCATTAAGGACATAAAGCAAATGTCATAGTAGCCGGGGGGGGGGGCCTCCAAGAACCCCCTTCCTTTCCTCTTGAAAATGTCTACTAGTTTATACCTTCCAGAAATCAAACAAACGTGTCAGAAAGCTTTTTTTCTACCACGTAAAATAGTTTGCCTTCAAAGAACACCATGCACTCTCAAGTTTTTCCAGTACTCTTATAAGTGATTTAAGATGAACTCTTAAATAATAGAGCTCAGTCCTAACAATGAATTTACCTCTCTTCACTATATCTACCAAATTTTAAATCATGAAGATCTGAAGTGATAGCAGGTAACTCAGCTAAATGGATATGAAAGATATTAAAAAGGCCCAAACAACAAGTTGTGAGTTTGTGAAGAAACTGAACCCTAAGGACATTTTTTTTTTTTTTTCAATGAAATACCATGATAGAGTCATAGAATCAATTCAGGTTGGAGAAGACCTTTAAGATCACCAACCCCAAACATTAACCTGGCAATGCCATGTCCACCACTAAACCATGCCCCTAAATGCCACATCTACACATCTTTTAAATACCTCCACAGATGGTGACTCCATCATTTCCCTGGGCAGCCTGTTCCAATGCTTGACAGCCTTTTGGTGAAGAAACTCCTCCTAACATCCAATCTAAACCTCCCTCAGTGCAACTTGAGGCCGTGAAGATGAAGACAGGATCAAGTGTTGGGCTTGTTCAGCCTGGAGAAGGCTCAGGGGAGACCTTAAAGCAGCCTTCTAGTACTTAAGGGGGGCAGACAAGAAATCTGGAGGACTTTTTAAAAGAGGATGTAGTGACAGAAGAAGGGGAAATGGCTTTAAACTGAAAGAGAGGAGATGTATATTAGATATTAGGAAAAAAATCTTCCCTGTGAAGGTGGTGAGACACTGGCACAGGTTGCCCAGAGAAGCTGTGGCTGCCCCATCCCTGGAAGTGTTCAAGGCCAGGCCTGGTCTAGTGGGAGGTGTCCCTCCTTGGAACTAGATGATCCTTCCAACCCAAACCATTCCATGATGATTCTATAATGAAGAAAGACATTGAGGTGCTGGAGCATGTCCAACGAACAATAACAAATCTGGTAAAGGGCTAAGGGAAATAGGACTGTTTAGCACAGAACAAAGGCGGCTTATGGGAGAACTTATCACTCTCTACAACTCCCTGAAAAGAGGTTCTACTAAGGAGACTGTTGGTCTCTTCTCCCAGGTAACAAGATACAGGACAATGGGAAATTATAGAATGGCATAGGTTGTAAGAGACATTATAGACCATCTAGTTACAATCCCCCTGCCATAGGCATGAACACATTCCACTAGACCAGGTTGCTTAAAGCCTTTTTAATTAAAATTTACCCTCTTTCAGCTTAATCTTACCTCTTTCACCTTCTTGTAGTCAGGGGCCCAGAACCGAGCACAAGATTTGAGGTGCAGCCTCACCAGTGAACAGCACAGCAGGGATGAACTCTGCTGGCCACACTATTGCTGATACAGGCCAGGATGCCATAGGCCTTCTTGGCTGACTGGGCACAGGCTGGATCACTTCCAGCTCCATTAGTCATCACTCCCAGGTCCTTTTCCACCAACCAGCTTTCCAGTCACTCTTCCCCAACCCTGTATCATTGCATGGGGTTGTTGTGGCCCAAGTGCAGGACCCTGCACTTTGCCTTGTTGAACCTCATACCATTGGCCACTGCCCATCGATGCAGCCTGTACAGATACCTCTGCAGAGTCTTCCTGTCCTCCAGCAGTTCAACACTCCTACTCACCTTGCTGTCATCCGCAAACTTACTGAGGGTCCCCCTGATCTCCTCAATCAGATAATTGATAAAGATATTAAACAGAACTGGCCCAGTATTGACCTTGTGACTGGCTACCAGCTGGATTTTATTCCATTCAGTACCAGTCTTCGGGCTCGGCCATCCAGTTAGGTTTCTATACCTGTACATGAAGCCACAAGCAGCCAGTTTCTCCAGAATGCTGTGGTAAAGAGGGTCAAAAGTTTTACTGAAGTCTAGGTAGACAACATCCACAGTCTTTACATCATCTAAGTGGGTTACCTTGTCATAGAAGATCAGGTTAGTCAAGCAGGACCTTTCTTTCATAAGCCTGTGCCCTGTGCTGACTTGGCTTGATCACCTGGTTGTCCTGTACATGTGTGTGATGGCACTCACTACAATCTGCTCCATAATCTTCCCCAGCACCAAGGTCAGACTGACAGGCCTGTAGCTCTCTGGATCATCCTTCTGGTCCTCATACATGGGCATCACATTTACTAACTCCAGTCAACTGAGAGCTCCCTGGTTAGCCAGGACTGCTGCCAAGTGACTGGAAGTGACTCAGTGTCCACTTCCACCAGCTCTGTCTATACCCTAGGGTGGATCTCGTTTGGCCTCATAGACCTGTGTGTCTAATTGGTGTATCAGGTTTGCTGACCATTTCTCCTTGGACTATAGGGGTTTAATTCTGCCTCCTGTCCCTGCCTTCTGGCTCAGGGGCCTGGCTGTCCCAAGAACGTCTGGTCTTACTGCTAAAGGCTGAGGCAAAGAAGGCATCAAATACCTAAGTCTTTTTGTCATCCTTTCTCACTGTGTTTCCCCCCACATGCAATAAAAGATGGAGTTTCTCCTTAGCCCTCCTTTTGTTGCTATTGTATTTAAAGAAATGTTTTTATTGTCTTTCATGGCAATAGCCAGATTAAATTCTACTTGGTCTTTGGCCCTTCTAATTTTCTCCCTGAATAACCTTACATCCCTGTAGTCCTCCTGAACTGCCTGCCCCTTCTTCCAAAGGTCATAAACTCTCATGTTTTCCCCTGAGTTCCAGCCAAATCTCTCTGTTCAGCTCGGCCGGTTGGCTCGTCTTTCAGCACATGGGGACAGCCTGCTCCTGTGTCTTTTAAGATTTTGTTTTTGAAGGATGTCCAGATTTCCTGGACTCTTTTGCCCTTCAGGACTGCCTCCTAAGGAAGCCTGTCAAACAGGCTCCTGAAGAGGCCAAAGTCTGCCCTCTGCAAGTCCAAGGTTGCAGTTCTGCTGACCGCCTCCTTTCTTCTCCGAGAAGTGAAAACCATGATTTCGTGACTGCTATGCCCAAGTCAGCCCCCAACAATCACATCGTCCATAAGTCCTTCTCTGTTTACAAACACCAGGTCCAGCAGGACGCCTTCCCTAGCTGGCTCACTCACCAATTGTGTCGGGAAGTTATCTTCCACACACACCAGGAACCTCCTGGACACAATACCTTCCAGCTCTTCTTGTTTGTTACCTACGTGGCATGCATTGGTAGAGATGAACTTCACCTGGGCTACTGATCCTTCCATTTTTCTGGGGAAGAAGCCCTAATTCCCACATGACCATTCTCAGGTGCTTCCACAGTTTCTGACACATCAATAACCCTTGTGTCTTTGCTGCTGTATAGATCTCTATCCCCTACCTTCACTGAGATTGCAGGCCGAAGGACCTCGTCCTTCACCATCCCTCAAACATTGACATGCTCCCCTCAGGCTTATCTCTAGTGAGCCTGGTTTTATCCCTTTTCCCTTTCAAATCTGGTTTAAAGCTCTATGAATGAGCCCTGCTATCTCCTGTGCAAAGATCCTTTCCCCCACTTTGAGATCAGTGTATCCCATGTGATCCCACATAACAGCTCACTGTTTTTGAAAAAAAGCCTTAAAAGCAAAACAGAGAAAATTAAGTAAAAAAAAAAAACAAAAAACCCACACTAAAAACCAAACCCAAACTTATAACTATCTATAAAACTTTCACCAGGTAATTATTTGTTCAAAATGTCTAAATACATTATTCAGTGGAAGAAAATGAATTTCCAGATAATAATTCTAACTGCTTTATTAGTAGGAAAACTGAAGTGTAACACTTCCATTATGAATGATGAGATCACTCAAAAGCGTGACTGTCCTGAAAGACCTGTCAAAGGGCCAGGAGATAGACAATGCTGAGCTCAGTTGATGTGATCCTATGATAAATTTCACAAAGAATGATCATTGCTTTTATGTGAACTCTGATGTCAACGTTATTGGAAGTATTTGTTTCAAGGTTAGATAAGGAAACTCTGGAGATTAAATGCAGATCTGTGAACAACAGCCTGAAACAGCACAGATAAAGTGGAAAACAAAGTCTTTCTCTGAGTATTTAAAAATACAGAATACTGCCAGCAAGTCTTTAAAACTGGTAAAAGAATAATGTTAAGTAGTTATTCTGATTCTGTCTTGCCAGTCAGAAATCACAGTCTTTAATTTGAAACAATTATTTTGAAAAAGTCTTAAAGAATTAGCTATTAATTGTACTTTTAAAGTATTTTCAGCTTGTAACTAGTTACAAGCTATTAAAACTTGTAAAAAGTGAGAATTACATAAATTAAAACAAAATAACAAAAAACCCCAATACTTTTGTGAGAAAATGAGGACTTCATAGAAGATCAAGTTTATCACAAGAATGAACACCTGAAGCAGTATTATCTGTATTAACCGCATGAAAGATATGATAAAAAAAAATGCATGAAAGAAAAAAAGTTTTCCATCACACAGAAATCAGATCCCATAAAGCAGAAGGATTACATAAATTCTAACAGAACCCAAGTGAACCAGCTAAATGAGTTACATTTTGGAAGACGGTACAATCAGAGATGCTGAGGAAAATATTTTGGAAAGAGAGAGAGGTGATCTTAGAGATGGAGATACACCAGGCAAAAAAAATGTTCATTGGATTAGTTTTCAGCACTGGACATTTTCCTGAATACAGTAACAGCTTTGGAATGACTTTTCAGTTATCAGAGAAAAAAATCTAGGCATTTCATGAACAGACCAATGGAATTATTTGCATGGTGTGTATCACTGAGCTAAGGCAAAACATTAAGACAGAAATTAGAATAACGAACATGCAGCAAAAGCCTACACTGAAAAGATAAAAAAAGTATTTGGTTTAAAGTATCAGGGGACTTGGTGATGTTATGTGATGGTATTTTTTACACATAAATTTAGCATAGCTACTTGAGACACTGGAATTCTGATGATTAGTACAGTCCCTATGTTATAAAATTTTGTTGAGAATAATCTTTCTAAATCAATCCTGACTAGCAAGAATTAGTGTTGCAACAAGGACACTTACGGGATGCTCTGTGTTACTACTACTCCTCATTCAGAAGAGTACTGTAGGATACAAATCCTGCTACTTGGGTATAAAGTTCTGCATTGTAATGGCTGTGTGGTAGGTGTTAAAATAAAGATTTCACTGGTAAAGCACTGTTTATCTACCTGCAAATTATGCATTATTTCACTTTTCATGAAAACATGTCAGCTTAATATTTGGGAGCTGAAGACATGCTTGAACAATTTTGTTACCATCCTAGACATTCAGTTTTTTTATGTCACTGTGTATAGTCAGAGACTATTTTTAAACTGACAAAAAAAAAAAAAAAGTTGCAAATTAGCATTTTGGAAGTCCACTTTATGCAGTTTTTGGACTCTAGATTTTGGCTCTGTTCATCAGAGTTTAAAAGGGTCATTAATGCTAACAGACAGTACCAGCACTTTCCAGACCAAACACCCACTCTACCACTTTTCAGTAAGGCTGTAGGAAGAGTAAGTTGTCTGGAAAGAAAGGTGTCATACCAAAAAGCAAAGTGGATGCCCTGGGTCTCTGAATGCAGAATACTACTAAAATAACTATCACAGCTACCTATCTTTTGGGGGCAATGGCAGATTGCCAAATCTGCCAATTCAATAAACAGCTGGACAAACTGCCAGTATGGAAGGTAATTACAGAATGCAAGAACAGTTAGATGTCAGGAGCAGAAAACAGCAAAATAGCGATCATGTGTAGGGCACGGATACCTACAGTCTATTCAACTTCAAATAAAATGGGCTACATAGCATAGTGAAAAGTTTTCAAAATTCATACCAACTCACACAGCAATTTCTGCTTCACTAGACACAGAAGTCTGATTTCTCATACCAGTAAGCCAGAACAGTCAATCATACCTTTCAAGGAGTGGCAGACACTGTGAAGGCAACCAACAGCACTTAAGCTATGGTTTCAGGCTGTAGGTAGAACCACAGAGGCTATGGATGGAGGGAGCACCAATAAAATTTGTAAAGCTGCCCAAAAGCTCAAAGTCTATGACTGCATACTAACAATATTTAGTTCTGAGATACTGTTGGAAAGCATAATTTATTTATAAAGTTCTCAGTTATCTATTTTAGCAGCATTTTTATCATTTTAATTCTACTTCCATGGAGTAAGAAAATCCTTGCTTGTTCCAGTATATTTCAGCTCTCTTTTTCTTTTAGAATTTCATAGACTTCCTTTAACTGTTAATCAGTCAATCTTTTAACTACTGATCTGTGACACTAGCATGCATCTCCCTGGAAACCTCTTTAAAATCAGCACAATCCAAAGCAATTTCATGCAGTTCCTGAATTCATTGATATTACCCATTTCTTTTTCAGACAGGCTGTGTAAGTGAATTTCCTCTTTCCCCATGCCACTCTTTCAGATGGCACCCTGCAGCATACTGCACATTGTGCAACAAGGCTGTGATTGTACAGATCTGCTTTTAAGTACAATTTCCAGTTTGCCATTCACAAAAATTTTGCTTATCCTAAAGAGGCTTGTAGCAAAAGAACAGCAAAGATGTCCCAGTATATCTAGGTGTGGTACAGATACCAGAATTTCCCATTTATGTGCAACAATCTGTGTGTAAAAATTGGATATTTTTAAAATCCTTTCCAGTCTTATTAATGTTTTTACCTACTATTAAGAGTGGTCTTGTTCTGTCTTTATAGAAACTAACATGAAATTAATTGATTCCAGGCAAAATACTACAGTACATTGATCTAAAAAAACCCCACCTTTATCTGAAACAAATTATGTTAATATTATTGGATTGGTTAGAAATGTACAAAATCCTACCCACTCTCATTTCATTATATTGACATCTTCCATATGATTTGTTCATACTTTAATTCTGAAACAAAGACATACCTCATTTGCTGGAAACTAACTGTATAATTAAGTCAATATAAAAGTTATTAACATGATGGCAGTATTATTTTGACTTCTATTATTTCACAAAAATAACACAGTTTCTTTGTCCATAAATCTACTAATAGTGTCATATTTTAGTTATGGCCAGCACTGTTCTGTTCCTGAAATCTGAAAAAGCTACCAGTTTTGAATGGGAATCCAAAGAATAAAACCAAGGCTAATTATCTTGTCAAGAACACTAATATTAACCAAATTCTACTTTTCTTAATTGAAGAGTAGCAAGCAGTTGAGTCATTTTTCTATGGGAATTTAGGGGTGGCTTAAATATTTAAGACACAGTTTAAAGATTGAATGTTCCATATTGTTGAATCGCTGGCAAAAAATAATATATATTTTTTTTTAATCTGTCAATTTTGAGATGTTCTTTGGTTGGGACAGAAGAGGAACAGTCCTTGTCACTAATAGCTGCTTTTTGTACCACTCAACTGGGACATCTCTCTGTGTCCTGTTGGGTTCATTCTGTCTACCCCCCCACAGCTGGGGAACAGCTGAGTTCCCCAACAATAGACACATGTTTTCTAGTGGGCACTTGCATGTACTGTCTCAAATAATTAAGTTGGAAAGTAGTTTCAGATGTCCTTTCAGACTTACTGGAAAAAAAATTAACAGTTTAACCTTTGCTCCCCATTTTCACTTCTTCAGGCTATATACAAAGAGAACATCTTCTGAACCACTGGGACCAGTATCCTAGATACTGTATTTGACTACTCTGTATCTTCGGTCTAGTACATAGACACTATTTAGAAAGTCTACTGCTGCTGATTCTTCAGTTTCCACTGACTACATTTCCAGCTTCCATAGCCGAATGTTTTCTGGGCTCATATACACGTACTTTATACTTTATCTTACAAATGGCTGCTCCTAAATTCTACTCTGTTGTACAGTATTTTGATCCTACTGTCCCCTGATGAATCTTTCCAAAAAAGTTTCTGGTATAATATCATATCAAGCTTAAGCTTTTAATTAATATTTTAAAAACCTACTTTCCAAATTATTCTCCCTTCCTAAAATTCATACTGCCTCTCATGTTTCATTTATTCCACTGATGTTCTGAAGATTCCACATAGTAGCAGTAAAAGCAACCATGAAAAAATTCCTACATGAAGCATAGTACCGTAGTCCTGTTTTTCAACCACTCTGTGCTGTTGACATTTAAAGTCTTTTTTGAGAGTGACTACTACAATGGTGTGAACTTCTGTGAACTGATGTGTAAACACGAAGTTCATTTGCATTTCATTTCACTTCTCCCCTGCTTACTTGTTTACCTTTAGATAATTAATTCCTTTGGGTGTGACCCTATCCTGGCATAGCCTTGAAATGAATGGCAATGGGCAGCTTACTAAAGGACACTGCTGCTAGTAAGACTGAGCTACACCTCACCCTAACCAGTGCTACAGTAGCTATGAGCTTTCTTCATCTGAATATAACCTGTGCATTGTTAAGTTTGGTATTCCAAGGATAGCATTCACTGGGAAAAGATAATGTAATTGGTAATGTTGCTAGGTTCTGGCTTCAGAAGCTCAGTTTGAGCCTTTATTCTTTACTCTCTCATTACACTAATTTTCTTCATGAAGGCAGGAAAAGAGCCCAAGTGATGTTAAGAACAGCAGTGTTCAGCATATTAACCCACATTGCTGACTTACTTAAGAGCTATTATGGAGTTTAGTGCAGCATACAGGCCATCTTATACAGCATACTATTAAATTAATCAGGGTTTTAAAAAGATTGATGTATTTATTGACTATTGGAGCTGCAATTTTGGCCAAATTTTATTTGATCTTGGTATTAATGTTAAAACATTGAGCATAAGAATTATTTGATCTCTATGTGACTGTACCTCTAAAACAAATTAACTCCATTAAAGCACTACTATGATTATTAATAATGTTATTTTTCAGTAATAGTGCTATTTAAGCTTCATTTAAAATTATGCCTTAGGAGTTCAAGGGGAGCAGCATAGCTAATAAAGGATCACATTACGGCTCTTGATTCAATGTGTGAAAGATGTCATCTAATTTCTTCAAGCCAACTCTTGGCATTAGCTTGGGTGAACTTGGCTCTCCTCAAAGGAACAGCCTTCTGTCAATGTCAAGAACAATCCTACCGAGTAAAAACAGTGAACACAGAAGGCTGCACTGAACTTCTGAGTTAGAAACAAACATTGAGCGAAGATTAATATTTATCTGAGTTTTCCATTTGTTTCCCCCATTGCAGGCATATTAACATGTATGCCATGACTTCATGTTGCTAGGTACTCTAGCAATGGAACAGAATAGCAACAGGAAAAAAAAAATCCAACTACATTTTAAATTGAACTTATGTCTCTGTAGAGAAACTAAAGTATATATTTTTTGGTATAAATCTTGGAAAATCTCAGCTGCACAACTCACAGTCAGGCTGTATGTTAACTGTTCAGCAGATTTTGTCAGTTCCATGTGAAACTATTTCCTCATCTCCTAATTTTCAAGTTTAAAGTACAATTTTGGTGACAGCGTTACAGCTTTAACTGTGGGAAGAAAGCAGAACTAACAAGATGTCAGTAAATTTTAAACAGGAAGAAGTAAGTCCTTGTACATTCATCTATGACATGGATGTTTGTGAAAAATATATGAGATAGAGGATAAAGATCTTTTCTTCAGAGGGTACTGGGAGCACGGTGTAACTGTCTAAGCATCCCCACGTAGCCTCAGCACCCCTAATTTAACTGCTTCAACTAAGAAAGCAGATAGTCATTTCTCCATAGTCTGCTCCCTGTTGCTACTAGTGTTAAATGATGGAAGTTTTTTACTGCAGTTCTGTGGTATACAAAAACCTTATTGCCAAACACATCTTCTTGTAAAAATAACCCTGTTGCTGAAGGTTAGTTGCTTCTTTCGCTTTAAAAAATAACGATTATACTATTTTGTGCTTTTGAAGTAACTAAGGTATGGGGATTATCTTCTAGTTTTTGAGAAGCTGTTTCAAAACATTTTCAAATATTTAAAATTATCACCACTACAAGAAAAAAATCCAAATCATGCTACATTAACCTTTATCCTTTAAAATTGAAAAAAGGAATGGAATAAATAGTAATGTGATAGTGACAGTTTGTACCCTATCATCACAAAATGGGAGCTCCCAAGCAGAATTCTATGAAACACTACTTGCCCACAGAGTACTTGCAGCTAGTTCTTGGAAGGCTGGCTAGCCATACACTGCTGGCTTTAGTCCTTGTTTCCAGCTGTTACCTCACATGAAAGACAACTAAAAATACATTAAATACTTCTCCATACAAGCAAGTTAAAAACTGCTGCAATAATGTTATAGCCTGAAAGCAGTTGTGTGCACAGTCATGAAGAGAAGCAAGGAAAGAAAAAAAAAAAATATTACAGACTCTCTGCTGAAGTGTGGTCTGTAATATCGCAAGAGAAAACCTTGACAAGGTTCAATTTCAGTATTACAGCATGTTTTGAATATTCAAAACTGCACCAGATCTTCAACCTAGAACACACTCAATTACAGATCTAACCACTGTTTTCTGTTACACTTTGTCCTGTGCTTATATACCTCACTGAAATCAAGACCTGTATTCCAAAGAAATAATGTACTGACAGCTACATCAAGTGTTCAGAACAGACAATAATAGATGCTTCCTAAATATTAAATGCTCTGTGTGGAAATTTAATAGGCTAAAGGTGCTTCTTTATAAAGCTGGAGTGTGCAACTTATTGGAAAGACAAATAAATTTTGCAAACACAAATTAATGAAATGTGCAAACGGATGTTGAAGTGAGCTACAGTTTCTGAAGCTGCTTACCTGCCTACTGACAACAGTTATATACCAGACTTTTGTGATACTGAAGATTCATCTCATACTTTCTTCTTATTTCTGGTTTCGATTTATACTGTGGTCTCAGTGTGACCACCTGTTTTAGGTAGTTTGGGTTATTTTTTGATGTTTTTTTGTTGTAGCCTTATTGTTCTCTCAGCTGGAGACTCCTACACTTCTGATAAAAGCAATTCTTACAAAGAATTTGGCTTGAAAAACATATTATGCCTTGGGGCACTAGTATCAAGAATGCCTCACCTTAGACCAGTCTCCCATTCTCCAGATAAAGCATTTGGAATAGTCTTCACAGTCCTCTGCTTCTTTAGGTCTTGTGGACAAAACACATTTCTTGCGGGGATTGGTGCACCTCACAGTTCGATGCCGTACTCCCTTACCACACTTTACAGAGCACTGTTGGAAAAAGATGTTTTTCAGATTTCCACAAAAGTCATAGTTATCACATTTTATTCCCTTCTAATGACCTCTGCCAGGCTAACATAAATATTTCAAGGCTTCAGCGATTTCCTGCCTTCTAATATTCAATTCCATAGACACTGGATTTGTTACAAATTAACAAATGAACAAAAATTCATTATGGGGCAGAAAGAAAATGGTTGCATTTTCAGCTAAAAACACATAATTAGATAAAAAATTATTTGCCTGAGGAAAACCTAAGCTTTTGGATAAGAAAACATCTGAAAAGTTATGATGAAGTGAATGCAAGCTATTATACTGAAAACATTAGGCAATCTTTGTTCTAGAAATGAAAGGAAGTGTAATGAAAGAAAATCTACATAATATTCACATGAATAAGATATGAAGCAACATCAGAAAAATTCTGGTAGTGTCCAAGAGTCCTTTTTGGGGAGGGAAAAACGTTAAACCAGAAAAGCAAATATTCTAAAACTGTGCAAGTATCCAGACTGAATCTGAAAATTCAAAGCTACATATGCAGCATGTGAAAACTCTCTTTGAGTTGCACAGATCATAATCTATGTTTTTTCCACCATTCCCACTTACTCTGCCAAAAATTATGCCATTTCCTTCTGAAAACATTATCACTGCTTTTGATCATCCCACTGCTTGCAGATTAAAACTCTCCTTTGCCAAGCTGATTATAACTGCAGGAAGCAGTAATGGCCAGCTTCCAATATAATAGTGATAGTAGGAATGGCCATGGGAAACACCTCACTCTTCAAAATATATTTATTGCTTCCAACAGAAACATGCTCACTTATTTCTCATCTCTTAAATAAAACAAACCAACTAAACAATCTGGGTTTCTTTCTCACACCTCTGAAAGTGAATACCATTCTTCTCACAAACAGTCCTTGCATTATAGACATCTGCATACCAAACCAGGAACTGCTGCTATATACTTCTCTTATCTCTACCTTAGCATCTGCGTTTTGTCTTTGGAAACACTCCCTGTGTTTCTGTTCTTTCTTGTTTGGGGATTAAGGGATGCTGGTGAGTAGGGGACCTCAAAGAAGCGCCTGCATCCACGTTCAGAAGCTGCTGTTTGTATTTTCAACCTGAAGGGATCCATAGCTCAGCTTCTGGTATGGGTGGCATTCAGAATTGCCTTTGCTCTTCAGATGGAGAGAGAAGCTTTAAATAACCCATTCAGCTTGCCCAGATGGAAGTGATAACAAAACCCTTCTTTCTCCACAGTCAATTACTTTTAGAAGTAGTATAGCTTTTAAGAAGAGGAAGAAACCCAAATGAAGATGCACATTAAAAGATCTTAAATAAATGAAGCCTTTTGAATAACAATTACATTCTAAAGCAGTGCTTCAGGATGTAATGTATGCAAAATTGTGTCATTTGCAAGCCCTTTTGCCCACTGTTTGTGGTGTTCTTGGAAAAAGGTGAGAAGAGAGAGGAAGGCTCCCCTCATAGCTTCTCTGAAGCAGAATGGCAGCAACCATTTGCTGACCAACATCCCTTGGCACAAAAGTATGTCAAGCGATGTTTCTACTCTGAACCCAAGGTCTTGTAGCTGATATGTGATGGTGTTAATTCCATTTACCCTTAGTTACCTACTAATAGAATCAGGAGATACATGATGATATGTGCTTGAAAACTGGCCAAAAGAAACTGTTCCAGGACATTAACTAGGTAAAATGTAGTAGTTCCACATGGCTGGCTTTCCTAGTCCTAATCCCTTTTCTACATCACTGCATGTGGACCATGAAAATAATCAGGCTGACCTGTGCCACTTGTCACTGAAAAAATCATTTTCCCAAAAACCAGTAAGGCAGAAATAATCATTATGGACTATTTGTATAAATAAATGCAGCACCTCAGACCACACTCCTGCCTCCCACACAGTCATGCAGTCCTGGCCTTCACAGCGCTGTGCAGAAGCGGGCTTTGGTCCAAGGCAGTCCCTCTCCCTAGCTCTTATCAGGGTCCCATTTCTGAGTTGCTGTGTGCAGGCTACTTGTCTGTTCTGGATCCCTTTTCCACAGGTCCTTGAACATGGAGTCCATTCTGTCATCATCCATCTGCAAAGAAATACAGAACACAACGTACATTTTAAAGATGACAGATCACTTATTGGCCTGACTGTTACATGCTATCCATGTAAAGTCCAGCATTCTTTGAAGATACTCAACTGCAAGACAGAATCAATCCTGTGTGAAAGGCTCGTTGCTCATTTTATACTTCTGGAGGAAGTATAAAAGCTCAGATTTCGTTATGTTCTTCAGGGTCAGGCCTAACTCAGATTCTGTGGTTTAAATCACAGAAGCAAAGAAGGCTGATGCCACTTGGCAGAGCCTACGTACCTGGAGAGCAGTCTTTCCAGAATATAATTTTCCCCAAATGTTCTGAATCTCCAGACTAAGTCCACATGCCCTTAAAAATCAAACAGCTCTGCCAGTGATGCAGTACACAAGCATGTCCCAGGAGACATTGATTGCAAGGAAAAGTTTTTTAGGAAACTGAAATTTCATTAACCTGATCCAACCTTCTGTCACACATTTGTTGTAAGAAAATAAAACATTTAGCTAAGATTATTTTTATTATCAGTCCAGAGATATAATTTACAAATCATAGCCTGTCAAGATAATTCAACAGAGTTTAAGATACTTCTTGAAGTGCAAATAACAAACAACTAGTTATGCAAGCATATGCTTTAGTTAATTTCTACTGAAAGCTAACAATATTTTGCTTTGTATTAATCATTAACACTGTACTAAAATTGGACATATTTTAAGGGTTATGATGCCTTTTTACATTTCTCAGCAAAGCAATTAGCAACATTTAAATGTTTCATTTAATAATCTCGAAAGTGTAAAGAACACTGAAAATTTATAGTTGGCAATGCCTCAGAAAAATATCTAGACTATTCCATTTCTATCCATTAAGTGCACAGTGATGTTAAATAAATAAAAATAAAATAAAATTAAATAAGATAAAATAAAATAAAATAAAGATCTCCTTAAGTATGTATATAATGAAATACAAACAATCCCTCCAAAGTGTAATGCCCAAGTCTGAGGAATTCCAAACCTCAGTGGTTTGGTCTTACTTAAAATGTATCATACCTTGCATTTTAGCAATTTCAGTATTTTACTGTTTTGAAGAAAGCTGTCTTCTGGTTCATTTTCTATAACTTCCTCAACAATATTTGCATTTTATTTAGTTTGCACTGTTTTCTTTAAAAATGCCATGTACAAGTCCTTCAGATGACTGCAGTAGACCTATCCCAGTTATTCCTGGGGATGCTAGCCATCTACTGCTTGCTGACCCCCCCCACCTTGAAAGGTGGCAGATACTTTAACAAAGACCACACAATTCTTGGGGACTTCCTTAGCCATAATTCTTAGGTGCCATATGGAAACAGGATGGCAAACTGAAACTGGTCACTGTTCCAGCCTGGCCAGCCAGTACATGGAGCAGGCTGCTAGCTTTGCTGCAGAGAGACCAAATGAGGTGGGCATTGCAGGGCAAAGGCTACATGCTAGACTTGCCTCCTGGAGGTAAGTTCAGAGAAAGAAAGCTCCTTCTGCTTCTTCCACTAATCCACCATCAAGAGTCTAGTTCTACCTACTGATTCATATAGCGAAGGGCGCAGGGGGAAGAAGGCGAAACTGAGTGGAAGTTGCTCTAGGCTTAAAGTCGCATCAGTGTAGAATAGCCAATTAATATTTATTTATTTATTTATTTACTACTTGGTGCACCAAAAGCTTACTGACAGCTTTTAAAGGACAGAAGCCTTGACTGAACAAAACCCTAAAATATAACATTAATTAAAAGCAAGGGATTAAATCCACCTTTATATAAACAGCATTTAAATTTAAATTTCATAGTACACATCAGTGTGTGAGAACATTTCCTCAAGAAAGTAAAGAGTTGCTTTATTGAGTAAGAATTTATGTAAGCATGGTGCTTAAGGGATCTCTTCCATTAAAACTCAGGGCAAACAGTAGCCAATGTTTCCGTTTTCCCTACAGTTTGCATTATAACCTTTTGGATGCATGTATATACATATTAATTGCCAGAGTCAGTCATGTCTCTTAGCTCCTAAGATTTTTATACCTAGATATCACAGTTTAATTTATTCAAAACAATGTTACCTGGTCTGGCATGGCTGCTCATTGCACCTGCGGATCTGCGGTTCAGGCTTTGTTAAATATTTGCACTTTTTATTGTCCACAAGGCTGATATTCTTGTTCATAATCTTTGTGCAAGAGACTGTTGTCTTTCTTTCACCTAGTTTAAAATGAAGCACATATGTGGGGAAACCAGGAACATGCAACTTCATTAAAAAAAGGACAAAGGTATATTTATCAGTTAAAGCTAATTTATGTACAGTTTGGCTAAAAGAACTGTAAAACCTGTACAAGAAAACGAAAGCTAGTAGGGAGCCTAAGAGACATATTAAAGTTTGTAGTGAACAAGGTGATTTTCTAATCCGGTCTTTACACACTACAGTCAACAGTTTTCCTTCTTTATTCATGTAACTAGTCATAGGCCGAACCCTTAAGTCTTACTGGAATAATTGTTCCTTTCTTAATCACTGAGACCCCAGCACTGAGAAAAGTTTGCAGAAAAATTACATAGAAAAGTATGGTGTTTAATATATAAAATGAGGAAATGAATGGCAGGTCCTGATGCTCCATCTTGCTGAGCTTAGTAGTACTGCCTGGTTTAGCAGCACACTGTTAGGCTGGCTGGTACTCAGCTGAAGGAATTCAGCACATGCAGCCTTCAGTAAGGAGTCTGCACTATTCCCCACGAACCAAAGAGGCCACACAACTGACCTGATCTGTAGGGTAATCATTTAGGAAGTTAGGTGCTGCCTGCAGAGACCTAGAGCATGTTCTGTACAGAAACCTTGCCCTGATGCATGGGTTGGAGCCCAGTGTCTCTTGAAGCTGGAAGTGTCATAAAGCAGAGTTTTAATGTAAGCAGTACTACTACCACAAGCAATAACTTGCAATCAGACTGCAGCATAATTCTTAGAAAACTAGCACTCTTTGTATTAAAGACTTCAATTAGTTGTTCCTTCAGTTATGTTTTGACACTGTTTGTATCTGGAAGTTTACCAACAGAGAGGGTGCGTGCAGGAGCAGGGCAGAATCCAGCACGCAACGTTCACCAGCGGTCAGAAATGTGCCTGTGGATGGAACTTTTAAGTTACAAATGCGCATTATGTGCGTGACCCGAGCTGACATTTTACATGGCGCTTGTGTATTTGACAGCACATGCAACTAATCTATTATATACAGCATCTGAAATGTTTGACAATTCTTCCTGCATTTACATAATACAGCTATGTATTCCTATTCTCTCGCCCACAAAAAACTTTTCCGCAACACAGGAGGTTGCATGCTAGTTACATTCATAAACATGCATGAAGTCACATGCATGGTTTCATCATGGTTTCATGGCTTCATCAGTAGTTTCATCCTGACATACACTTTAAGCAGAACTAATATTATTTAGTAATATTATTTAATTAGATTCATCAAAACATTGATGTTAAAAATTGAATCACAAATATTTGCACAGGGTACAAGCTGAAGCATTTAAATTTCATTATTGCTTCATATTTAAGCTAAGAGTTAAAACAGTTAAAATGCTTTTGTTTAAAGTGAGAAAAATTTTTCCTTTCTATTTCACAATATTTGCAGTAAAAATTCCTCTTATGGAATTTTGTATTAACTCAGCTATTTTAGACATTAACATAAAATGGCCAGCTACAACAGAAAAATATGATAAGCATTACATTAAAACACTTAGATATTTATTTAAGCATTAGTGTAGAATAAATTACCAACATGCTGAATTTTAAGTTTTTTCCAGATGATAGGTAACTTCAGAAATATTTAGGGCAATAATGAGAGACTGTGGTAGCATTAAAATTACTCTAAAAAAACTTCAGGAAACTGTAAAAAGCATGAATATTCCAAGTGAATAGGAACGCACTACTAAGAAACAGAGGATGCTATTAGCACCACGTACAAAATACCTTCAGGGAAGAAGCTTTCTTACCAAACCACAAAAAGCGTGTTTATGGAAACTACAGTAATCTGTCATGACACTAGGATTGTTCACAGAGTCAAAGGAGCTAGAACACTGTGTTCTTTAAGCTGCTGTTATGAGAAAGTAAAGCATTTCCAGGCCCTCTTATTCAATCACAAGGTGCACAGCAGTGTTCAGAATGTCTCATCAGAGCAACCGTGACTGTCAAGGTCATAAGCAGGAATGACAGGTATCAAAAGTCAATACAGTATTCACAGTGTAAGTGCGACTGATTGCACAAGGTATAAAGAGATCTCTATAGGCTGCATTAATTTAAAAAACTCTGAAGTGTTTTTTCAGAGCAATTATCTATCTGAATAATCATTTTATAAACAGCACTTTTAAAGGATTTTGTTACAGCAGTGCTGTTCATGTTCCAATATTTGTTTTTATAACTGTATTCTGTTCTTCCAAATTCACATTTTTTATGGTTATAAACATAAACATAGGAAAAATATCACATCAGCATACTAATATCTGCTGTTGTAATATTTGTTCCATATGTTTCTGGATCATCTTCAACTCATGTTACTAACTGTACATATTTGATCTGAGACTGGGTTGAGCTTTTGTGTAGTTTGAAATGTCTTTTACAGATCATTTATCTTCAAAAGTTCCAAATACAGAGTGGAATGCATATGAACTTTCTATTCGTGTTCTAGCTCTTGCACTTGTATTTCTTCTTGGAAACTGTGTCCTGAATTTGCTTTGCTGATCTAGGTTTTGCTCCTTCAGTAGCATCTTTTTCTACTTACTTTATTTAGTTTGAATCTTTTCCTAAGGTTATCATTATTCTTTTAATATAACAATGAAGCATGAGACTGAAGTATGTCCACCACTGTATGGAATCATACAAGCTACAATAAAGATATTACTATGAAATATACAGCATTGGCCATCAGATCCTTAAGCGTTAATATGCCATGTGTTTGAGAGACACATGAATACACACAGAGTATATATACATTTACATATGCATATTGTATACACACATGTATATGTATTCTGTATATACATGCACATTGTTTATATATGTAATTTTTTTTAATTTTTTTTTATACATACGTGTGCGCTTTAGCACATTTTTTCTTTTATTTTACCTCCTCCACATACAGCATCACAGTCCTCCCAGCCAGAATGAGTCCACATGAAAAGAGGCTCCGGTACTTTAGAGCTCTGATTCTCAGGAAGAGGATCCAGTGGAATTGTATACTCATAGTGTAGACCATAGCTCTGGTCATGGAAGAGCAGCACCTGCAAGACACAGAGAAGGAAAACTTACCTATGTACATAGACACTGTGGAAGACAAACTGAGGAGATAATCTTGAAAAATGTGATATAATGATATAATGACTTAATGCCTTTCAATCTCCTAATGGATTTCATAGAAGAAATTAAAGACAGTATCCAAAGCAAGACAAAGGGAAAATTATTTAACTTAACATAAAGGTAAAAAAATAAGCAAACAAAATTCACCAGATATCTGAAGGACAATTATGTCCTGTGAATTCAGTGCTCTTAAATGGAGGAGACCTTTCAGATGCATCAGATTTAAAACTCTTAGATATACCAGTCAACTTACTCCATCTGATAGATTTTTAATTGTGAAATACTTCCTCATCATGTCTCCCTCTTTCCTTTTGGTGGCTATCAACTCTTCATCCTCTACACTGAAACACATCAAACCCCTCCTTTTTCATGGAGAACTTGGTGATTGCAATACAATGTCAATGCTGTGCAATAATGAGCCAAGATGAAAACCATTTGATATTAATTTGAATCTCTTTCCTTAAGCACATCAGCTTTTTATGACGTTTGTAGGAACGGTGAGACCTTCCATCCTGCCTCAACAATGCAAGGATTATTCTTGGACTTAAATGCATTCTTTAGGAAGTAGGTTAACAGATCTATATGTATATAAGCACGTGTATACATGTATATAAGCATATGCAGATCTCATTATCTTCAGGAGACTGGAAAAAAATTAGTTATTATGCTATATAATAGGAATTGGGTAAAAAAACCCAATCCATATTGTCGTACCAGTAAATGTAAAGGTGATGTTGTGGGACCTTTGGCTGATATTTTCTCCCAGAGACCTCTCCGAACGTAATGGACGGTGGTCCCAGCAATATTGAATGTTCCCGAATGCTCTATCTTCCAGTCACTGTTGATTGACTGTTTTCCAGCGTCTCGAAGAGCTGCAAAATATATGAAAAAAGCCCAATATAAAATGTGTCTCTTCCATAGTGATTCGGACCTCCTTTCACTTCCTGTTAGGATAATTTGAAAAGTAGGTGAAATCACCTAACTGTTTGCAAAGATATTTATGGATCCTGCTATACATGAACTTCAACTGGAACATGCTTTAGAAACACTTTCTGGAAGGAATGCTTGGCAAAACTATGTGTGTTTAACATGACTTGAAGTTAACATCAGTGCTTTAATGCCTGAAGAGACTGACAGGCTCCAGGATATTTCATAATTTGATCACAGAATTTATTTAAGGCAAAGGTAACAATTACCTATTCCCAAGGTGGTAATTTCTATAATCATAAAGTCATGAGAAACAAAATTTTCACAAGACAACATTCAAGATCTGTGGAATTAGGCTAAATCTTCAAAAAAAAAATCTCCTTGAGAATTCTTTCTCCTCTAATAATTACATTAGTTATTTTATATTAGTTACATTACATTAGTGCCTATTTCTCTGCCTTCAAATGTGACAACACTGCTGTCATCTACACTTATTTAAACACTTTCACCATATAATTTGATGCTTCTAATAAACAGAAAAAGCTTGTTCATTTTGGATGATCATTTCTCCTGTTGGCCAAATTTATATTCAAAAGCATCCTCAAGTCAGGCAAAATTTAATTCACACATTGAGAACATAGGATTTTACATTAGTTTTCTATAGCAAATGAAATAGATTCTTCTGTAAAGGACTTGTAATCTTATTTAATTTATTTTAATTTTTTATGTTCAGATCAGGTCTGAACAGTCATGTGAAGTAGAACATACTTGAAGTCAACCTCTGGACAAGACATTTCATACATTCCTCTTCACTGAAATTGCATGTTTGGCATCAGACCTTTGTAAGAGAACCTTGACAGTTTAAGGCTTGCCCAAAATGTCTTTTTCAAAGTTGTAAGCTAACGTGAGTCACTCCTATAATCATCTTCTCTCCTATTCATATTTATACTGTTATGTTTTGTTTCTATGGGAAACAATGGCAACAGGTCTGTGGACTGGCAGAAATCCAATTGCATAAGACACCACTTCTGTGTACCACTGCAGCACTGTGTTAGAAATATTAAGACTATAAAATCCATTAATGCTGTAGAACAGCTATGTGCTAAAAATAACTAGTGATTTTACAAGATTTTAAAATTGGCATTTTAGATTTAGTCATTCTGTTATTAATGGTAATTAAGTTCTATTTAGTGTTTAAACTGTAGGGCCAATCCTCTTCCCAAAACAAATGTACTTGAAAGTGCTAAGGTCCAGTTGGGTCATGCTGCTCAGATGGAGCAGCATTCTCTCTCTAGAGAGCAGCAGACCTTGCATCATTTTGTCTTGTCTTTAAAAAGAATATGCGTGCCACAGCACAGTAACTTGGGCAGGGCACTGGAATTCAAGGAGTATGTCAGATCTTGCATTTTCTGCTTTCAAATTCCTCACTTGAGCCACTGGAGTTAAACAAAGAAAGGGTATCCTCAAGCCTAAAATTTAGGATTTAATTCAGGCAATCCAACTTCACTCTTGACTCTGTCATACCCCATATTGTAAGCAAGTTCATTGAGTTTTACTCCAAATAACACACATATTCCCAATCTACTTAGCTTTTGACAGAGGAGGATTTTCTGTACAAAGTAATGACATACAGGAAGAAAATTCGGCGCACAAATGTATCCTCTCTCAGGTTATAAAACAAAGCCAACAATACATCTACAACTAAAAAGACAAAAAAACCTCAGCCTGTGAAAACTTAATTCATCTGTAACCAAGACCAAAATTTCAATGCTTGAATAAGGCTGCTAATTACAAGTCTATCTCTGCAGAGCATAAACCAGCCTTCATCACAGTGTCAGTTAAGTGGTGGTGGTGAGAGCAACGTATTTTTAATTACTGTGCAAGGGATATACATTTATTTTCACTAGGTGCAATATGCTATACAGCCATAGAGTTGCAACATTTCACAGTTCAGCCATTGCATCTCCCAGTGCTCAGTGGGGAGCAACAGTGCCCTAGTCCTGGTGATCCACTTGCTAAATCTCTTTCTGTTAATCCTTTAATTTTTTCCATGGGAAAATGTGAAATACTACACCACTGTGCTAACTTAGAAATTTTTGCTTAAGTTGAAATTTCCACTCTTTACAGGGAGGTTAAGAAAAAAGGCAATAGCTCCAAATTAAGATGAAAGCTGACATCTTTCTGAATTGTGAATTTTACCTTTTGTTCTGTGCAAAATTTCGTTATGCTTTCCACGAAAAGTACCAAGAGAATGTCATTTTGTCTGACCCTTATTTCTTTCCAGAAAATACAAAAAATATCTGACATTTAATCATAAATAAGAGTACTTTCACTGGTATCTTTTGTCAAGGGCATCATTGTTTCACCGGTTCAGCCTGTTTCCATTCAGGTTATCTTGTGTTCACTTCAAAGCCATCTTAAAAACCGTAAGTCTTGAGATTTGAGTAACTTTTTGAAAATTTCAATTAAATTAAATCTTACAGGTCAGTAGCTCCCAGGATCTTCCTTATTGCAGTTTTTAAAAGGGTGCAACATTCCCTTTTCTGCAGTCACTGGGGTTTTTACCTGACCACCATGACTTTTTAAATATGCTTGAGAGTCGCTTGGCAACTACATAAACCAGTTCCATCAGGGCCTTGGGATGCATTCACTGAGTTCCATATACTGCTGTATGGTCAGGTTCCTCAGGTGTTCTTGAATCTGAACCTGTGTTTAAGTTCAGGGAGCTGAAAGATGTAGGAAGAGTGTTTACCATTAAAACTGAGGCAAAAAAAAAACTATTGAGTACCTCGGTCTTCTCTATGTGTATTAGTTCTCCTCTTATTTATCAGCACGTGTGTTCATGTGTGTGTGTACATTTTCTTTAACCTTCCTTTTCTAACATACCTGCAGAAGCTCCAATTATTCTTTGCATTCCTTGCCAAACTCAGCTCCAACTGTGCTCTCTCCTGATCCCATTTGTACATATCTGAGCAGCATCCTTATATATTTCCCAAGACACACGTCCCTGGTTCCATGCCTATGCATTTCCTTGCACTTTAGTTTGACCAGAGAACCCTTACTGTAATCTTCCTTTTTGTATCCTGCATTAAGAAACTTTTTTGAAATTTTTTTTACACCTGTCAAATATAAATGAAAATTTAGCAACATAAAAGGCATTATCTTAGCCCACAGGAATCTAGATAATGATTGAAACAACTTTTTTTATAGCTGTTCTTACAATATGGTTTTTTAAAGTAACTGAATATGAGCCAAGCTTTATATCAACACTGTTATAAACAGTGTTATTACTGCTAGTTTATTCTTAAAAATAAATTTCAAAATTAATAGGCATAATCTTTAGGAAATATTCTCAAATTAAATAAACACTTGCTACAAGTAATTTCTATGGCTGAATATTGATGAAAGAACAATTAGAGTCTTTCATGCATTTTCTCATATAACTTCAGTAGGGAATAAATACCTAATGTTTGGCTATATCACTGCTCATTCCTCCCCACAGGGGAGAGTATATGGGACAGACTACAACAGATCAATCAATTCAGAAAAAGCAGCTGCATCCTACACCTTATCTTTTCTCCTAGGATGCCACAGATCCTGCTACTGTGGTATATGCTGATAAAGAAGATATTTGAGGTGGTCAGGTACAACTCCTCTGAAGATTTGCTTCAACAGCACAATCACACAATGATGCTACTGATGTGCGCTGTAGGTTTAGTCATCACTTTAGCAACATCATCGCAGCTTTCAGATCATAGTGACTCTGGTTCCTGACCACGAGCTAAATACAGAGAAGGGTATCTCATTTTGACTCCCTCTATATTTGACCTGTGCTATACAACAGAGATCAAATATTCCCTCAGTTTGAATTAGCTACTACTTTGTAAACCACAGCTCTCAGCGTATACTGGATTAAATTGTGTTTCCAGCTATATCTCTAATTATACAATTACTAATTGTATAATGAGCTATATTATTTGAAAACCATAATGCTAAAATGTGTTCAGAGAAATGGAGTACAGACAAATGTACAGAGAAAGAAGTACAGAAATGTAAAGTACTATGCAACACAAAGTTAGCATAGAGAACTGTAAGAGAAAACAAATCAGAATCACAAAGTTAATCTGTATTACGTTTCACATTTTTAATCAAAGTATTTTGAATATAGGAAATATATACACTTTCTCCCCAAAACTTTCATCCTATCAAAAAAAAATATTCCCATTTAAAATGTTACTTCTTTTCATTTTAAACTGTTACGCTTTCAGAATACATCTCCTGTAAATGAAGAAAGTTTAAATACCTTCTGCTAGTAAACCAAAAAAGTGCAACAACACAGGTTTTCATTTGAAATGCTGTAACAGACCTGTTCCTGGTTCCCCAGAAAGGCTTAATAAAAAAATATTGCAGTGAAATACTGTCTGATCTTCATTCAGACTGACAGTGAAATTAAGAAAAGTAAAATTGAAGTGACAAGCAATTAAAAGCTAATTAGCAGCTTTCAAAAATAAGCAGCAGGACTGACATTATTTCATGAGTGCGAAAAGCGTTACATAGTTTTTCCCTTTTTTTAAGGTAAGGGATGAATTAGTTTCCTACTCATAAAAAAGGAACTGATTTCCCTAAATACAATTCCAACAGTTACTGATTTTTGCATTATTTAAAAAAAAACCAACAAAACAACTAAAACCAATAGTACAATAGTATTTCTGTTGTCCACATATGTTAACATGGTAGACACTGAAGGAAAAAAAAAAACCCAAACAAAAAACAAACAACAAAAAAACCCCAACTTGATTGGACATTCATATATCCACATCTGTTGTCCAATGGTGAACACTGAAATAGCTGAGATCTCTAAATCTCCTCTTATATCTTAACACAACAGATGCAGACCCCATGATAAACCAAGGTTCACACATTGATGACTTAGTCTGTCATAATTAAGATTGAACATCTTCTGAATTCTCTCCATTGAATGCTCTGAATTGAGAACACTCAGCAAAAAAGTTTCTTTAAATGTAGACCTTAATTTTGAGCAGAACTAAGAACAGTGATTAAACTAGAGAATTCTTCACTTCATTATCCTATTTCTCATACTACGTCTCTCACTGTTTAAACTTAAGGAGGGCATGGAACAGCACCATTTCTGGTACTTCAGATACTCACACACTGTTAACAATAATACTAACAAAGCATAGTCTCCAACACAACAGCTTCAGAACTCATTAAAAGGAGAGAAAAAAAAAAAAATCAATGAAAAAGAATTTCATATAAGTGTATACTTAAGAAAAAAACCCCTAGACTGCAAAACCACAAAACAAAAAATCAAACCCAAAACAAACAACTACAACAAAAAAACCCCAAATGTCCCCTCCTCCTCAAAAAAAAAAAAAAAATCATTGTGATTAAATTTGTCCATTAAAACAGTCAGACAATTCAAAATAATGCAAAGAAATACTTTTCTGCTTTTTCAGTCTGATTTTACAAATTTTGTTTGACTTTGGTGGTGGTTTGCTATCTGTTGGACAGTGTGGGGGTTTTTTTGTTGTCTGAGCACAAATCATTACATGTTTCAGCATAAAACTCTTTTTGCTATTTTTAATGTGAAATATTTTCTTTAGTGTTTTCAATACAGAAAATTGAAAATGTTAATGTATGCAGTTTTTCTTAAATCATCTGATACATTCTTTGAAATGTTTCTCTAAATAAAATGACAAGAGATGAAAGCTCAAAATAAAATCTATATGAAGAATGGTGCTATAACCATTACAATTTTTTTATTTCGTTATTTCTACAAAATTCCTTTAGGCATATATTTCACAGAATTTTTTTTTCCCACTCAGTTGTTTGGGGTTTTTTTGTTCGTTTGTTTTTTTTTTTTTTTTTTAAATCATATAAGCATCTTTAGCTAGCACTCTTCAGTGTTGCCCAAAAAAGGACATGAATACCAAAGTAGATGTCATTTACCTAAATAGCTGCGAGCTGGTTTTTCTTCCACAACTTTGATTCTCCTTGCTCCTGCAGGTATCACTAAAGCTTCCACATAACCTAAACATGAGACCAGATGTCCCAAGTTAAATAAAGAAGTGTAGAAAAATTAATATTATACATTTTTTCATTTTGTCTCCCCTAATTATTTTTTTAAATGTAACAAGTTATAATATATATATATATATAGTAATGCTTTGAGGGTTCTCCTAAAATACTGAAGCAAGCTATGAAACTGTGCACTATGTGTAGTATAGACACCATAATATAAAATTAAAAAAGTATACGAAAGTAAAATGTAACAAGAATTAGTGAGGCTGAGCAGGCTGAGGCTGAAGCTGAAGTTGTGTCTGGACATTCAGTTTAGTGTCACCATCACCTCTGGATGACCATAAAGGGATTCCGACTTCAGTGAGTGTGGAGGCAACTGATAAGGCACTAAAACCCAAGCACCCTTCCACTGTTGTGTGGTTTTGGTTTTTTGTTTTGTTTTGTGGGGTTTTTTTGTTTTTTTTTTTTCCTTTGTTTTAGTTAGTTTGTTTGTTTTATATTTTTGCTCCATCCTCGTCTTCTGTTTTCTACACATTCAAATCCTGATATGAATGGCTTTAAGGTTTACATCTCCTTATTAATTATGTTGAGGACACCAGAACTGCGCACAATACTCCAGGTGAGGTCTCACAAGAGCACAGTAGAAGGGCAGGATCACCTCTTTGGACCTGCTGGTCACACTCCTCTTGATGCAGTCCAGGATACAGTTGGCTTTCTGGGCTGTGAGCACACAATGAAGCTGGCTCATGTTCATTTTCTCATCAACCAGCACCCCCAAGTCCTTCTCCGCAGGGCTGCTCTGAATCTCTTCTCTGCCCAGCCTGTAGCTGTGTCTGGGATTGCTCCAACCCAGGTGTAGGACCTTGCACTTGGCATGGTTAAACTTCATGAGGTTGGCATCAGCCCACCTTACAAGCCTGTCAAGGTCCCTCTGGATGGCATCCCTTCCCTCCAGTGCATCAACCGAACCATGCAACTTGTTTTTATCAGCAAACTTGCTGAGGGCGCACTCAATCCCACTGTCCATGTCAGCAACAAAGATGTTGAACAAGACCAGTTTCAACACCAATCCCTGAGGGACACCACTGATTACTGGTCTCCAGCTGGACATTGAGCCATTGACCGCAACTCTTTGCATGAGGCCATCCAGCCAGTTCTTTATCCACTGAGTGGTCCATCCGTCAAATTGTTGTCTCTCCAATTTAGAGACAAGGATGTCATGTGGGAGAGTGTCAAATGCTTTGCACAAGTCCAGGTAGATGACATCAACTGCTCTACCTCTGTCCATCAGTTTTGTAGCCCCATCATAGAAGGCCCCAGATTGGTCAAACAGGATTTCCCCTTAGTGAAGCCATGCTGGCTGTCACCCAGCACTTATTGTTTTTCATTTGCCTTAGCATGCCTTCCAGGAGAATCTGCTCCAAGATTTTGCCAGGCACGGAGGTGAGACTGACTGGTCTGTAATTCCCAATCTAAACTAGAGGAATTTATGGTATATTAGTTTCACAGATTTTTTTAAAAATCAGACTCTTCTATGAACTAATGTGCTGTAAGGGAAGACAAATTAGATAACTCCTTATATTATAATTGAAACAATTTGCAATTAATTAGAGATACTCATGCATTCTTATCTTAAATGTCTTGTTATCTTAATGAAATTGGATCTGAAGTCCTTGTGAGGAATGACATAATTTAAAGAAGTGCACCTTTTATACTTCCCAATGCTCAAAGTAATCAAACTGCTACTGGTTCTCTTATTATTTGAGATAAACAGACTTACCTGCTCCTCTGGTATGGTTAAAATCCCCCTTAATAACTTTGCATGACTTTCCATTACCATTGCATACACCGCAATGATCTTCACGAGCCAGGGAACCTAATATACCATCACAGCCAAATTTCTGTGGGAGAAGAAAATAAGGCTATTGTGAGAAAGGCCATGTTTTTCATAAAGCTGCCTTTAGTAGCAGGCATCTCTCCCTTTTGCAAGACACCCTAACTCACATGATCTAGCTATGAATGGAATGAGAGTTCCAGTAGTTCATGTAGAGAGGTCACTTCCATGGTAATTTTTTTCTGTGATTTTATGTAGATTGTTGCATTCAGTCTTCCTATATGGTTGCCTAACATTATCAGCTGCTCTTCAAGAGAAAGACAACGGTGGTCCCACCTCACCCTGGGCAGCACACGCCTCACAGGCCCTCCTGCTCAGCAACTGCAACATGTGCAACTCTACCACTTTCTACTCAAAATATGGGAGGTTAATGGAATCATAGAATAGTTTGGGTTGGAAGGGACCTTCACAGGCCACGTAGCCCAATCCCCCTGCAATGAGCAGATTAGGTTGCTGAGATCACAGTTCCAATTGATCAGGTTGCCCAGAACCACAGCCAGAATGGCCGTGAATGTCTCCAGGGGTGGCGCATCCCATATTTCACCACTCTTGTAAAAAATTTCTTCCTCAAATCCAGCCTGAATCTCCCCTCTTTTAGTTTAAAACCATTACGCCTTGTCCTATCACAACAGGCCCTGCTGAAAAGTCTCTCCTCATTTTTCTTATAGGCCCCTTTTAAACATTGAAAAGCCACAATAAGGTCTCCCCAGAGTCTTCTCCAAGCTGAACAACCCCAACTCTCTCAGCCTGACACGACAGCAATGGCACTCCATGCTTCTGATCATTTCTTTGGCCCTTTTCTGGATCCTCTCCAGCAGGTCCATGTATTTCCTGTGCTGAGGATTCCAGAGCTGGATGCAGTACTTCAGGTGGGGTCTCACAAGAGCAGAGTAGAGAGAGGAATCACCTCTCTTGACTTACTGGCCTCACTCCTTTGAATGAAAATCAAGATGTGACTGGCCTTCTAGGCTGCAAGTGCACATTGCTGGGTCAAAGTGGTAACGTGTTGTCTAAGGTCAACCTAATGTTTTTGAACCTAAATTTCGAATAGAATTTAAACATATCTGGAATATGGAATATAAATTGTGTTCTGTTAAAAAGCATTCAGTATAAAACAAATTGAGTTTAATCAAGCACCTCCACATCACTATATTAGACACATTTCTATCAATAAATGCGAATGGTAAGTTGATAGTAGGAATACACTTAGTATATGCTGGCCTGATATGAAGTAAAAGCCTATCAAAGTCTGGAGAAGTCATCACAGAGTAATCTTGTGCACTGTATAAATGCATCTGATGAAACCAATTAAACTTCAAGGCTGTTTGATAAAGAATCAATAAAAAGCAATAAAGATTTCAAAATACTGATTACAATGTAAACATTCAAAAAACAACTTTTTTTTTTTTTTCCTCTGATAAAAATGGTCTATATATCATCTTTTCATTTACACCTACAATTGTTACATAGTGAGCTAAAGCCCCCATCAACAAGTATTCAAAAGTATTCTTTCCTCATGCACTTAAGTCGCTCAAGAAAGGATAACTATACCTACATGTATATATTTGCATGTGTTTATGCATGCATGCATCTATAAAGTGATTTGTTGAAGTTATTAAAGTATCTAGCAATGCTGTACCTGTGTTAGAAGTTGGTTTTTTTACTGAATTTAATGTCTCCAATGAGAAGCAGACAAAGAAAGAAAAAAGGCCTATGGATTTTTATGTAGAAGAATTTCCATATGATACACTACAAAAGCAATAAAAGAACTGCGAACCAAATGAATTCTGAGTGTGAGAAACAGCATAAGTGTTCAGCTTTAATTATCTGCTACTCTGTTATTACTATTACCTGTTACTCTGCCTCTTTGGTCTTTTATATGTAAAATTTTGAACTCTTGAAAAGGGCAGAATTAGATATACATACCTACACTCCATGGCAAAATTTGCAAACCTCTTGAAAGCTGAGGTTTACCTTACAAGAGTAAATCAGTTATACTAATTTTCCACTCTGCAGCAGTTTAAGTATCCTTATCATCACAGATACACATTTCCCAAGCTAATCCATCAGCTGCTTCACATACTGCACTGGAGTGAGTAAAATTAGCTTAAAATATTTCAATATGCCATAAAAAGAGACATTCAGATTTGGTCACACATATTGCAACATGCTATCACACATATGTGTAACAAACTCATGTGCTAGCATATGTGAGACTGTGTACCTAGGTTTGAAACA
Organism: Neopsephotus bourkii; assembly: GCF_033783945.1. NCBI lineage: Eukaryota > Metazoa > Chordata > Aves > Psittaciformes > Psittacidae > Neopsephotus > Neopsephotus bourkii. Next base: position 1,519,521 of record NW_026900547.1, on the reverse strand, counting down.
AGTAATACATACCTGGCATCTACCATCTGCACAGACATCTAACCCATGCTGGCCACAAGAAGTCCCATCCATCACTTTTTCTGTTAGAAGAATTGGTTGATCCTTTCCAGCTGGTGAACAGAATAAGGCACATGGCTTTTCTGTGGTAGCAGTTAATAGAAGAAAACACCAGATTGGTAAAAGGTCACTTAAAATTATTCTTATCAACATTATTATCAACATTATTTTTAAAACTGGTATTTGCTTATCTGTGTGGCATAAATCTAGTTTACTATAACAAGTTATCTTAGATACAGTGAAAACAAAAAGATTGTGATTCTTTTCTCAGCTGTTTGAAAAACCCAAGTTCTTTTTCCTTCTAGAGCTTACTGGCGCTATAAACTTTCCTACACAGTACTCCTGTCATGTTCATTGTGCAATTAAGAATATTCACATTACAGCTGTGGAATATTTTGGTTGTAATCTATAGTTTAATTCTGCTATATATTTGGAAGATCATGAATATTTTTTAACAAAGAAACTTAACACTTTCTAGGTTTGCTAAATATGCAGGTCAAAGAGAAAAAAAATCAAGTAACTGAGACACTGTAGGAAGAAAAATACACTGATTTAAAAAGTCCTCATTAAAAAAAAAAAAAAAGATAGAAAACTGATCTGCATTCTTTCTAACATCTTTACCAAGGTCAGGCAATTTTCTACTACATTTCGAAAACATCCTGCTAATTTTTAATTTTGAAGGGGAATAAAAAAGTAACACTATCCTATGTATCCATGTATTCCTAATGGTCATCACTTATAAATAATGAAGTTTGCTTCAACACTGCCAAAGTAATACCAAATAAAATGATCTGTCTCCTTTCAGTGGTTAACTGAGTACAAAATGACATGATTTTTTCATATCTTTATTCACAAGTGTAAAACTCAGAAGTTATTCCTAAATCTCTTGCACATTTCTGAAAGGATAGAGTCAATCCTGAACTTGAAACTGATTTCACTTGGACACAGTCTATGCCAGTCTGACTTCATACTGACTTCTGGATTCCTGGAGTACATTTTTATTAGTGAATTAAACAGTTCCAGGAAATATTCATGGGCACTGGAATTCTACTGTCTATACAGCTGAACTGTAAAACAGTCTATGCCACAATTTTTTGCATGTGCTAACTAGCACTAGCTTGGTCTAGACTGGAAATTGCCATCTGCAAAGGACTGTTTCCAAAAAGCAGTTTGGATGTCACCATCCTTTTTAGAGAAAAAAAAAAAAGTTGAAATGTACAGACACTGGACTTGTGTGCCAGCTGACTTACACATCAGAGTGTTCTGGGCACATTTAATTTACTAAATTTGACACAGCCTCTGGTGCAAACAGATGTGATTTCTTTTGCCAATATGTGAAGCCAGTCAGACACAAACCATCTCCAGCTGAGAGGCCTAAGTCTCTGCCTGATTTTGTGCCCTCTGCATTCCTGTTATACTCCTTAAATAGTAATCCCAAAGTTCCCTGGAACCTTCAAGGATGTTTCAGCATTTTTGGAAGTAATACAAAATTAAAACTGTAAGCATTATTTTAAGGACACTGAACTCAAAAAGACAGTAACTCAACAACACAGGACAACTTCAACAGACTACAGGAGACCTCAGTCAAGCACAGCAACTATTCTGGACACGGTGTGCAAGTGGTGTCTGCTAAAGACTAAATGCAAATAATTAAGGATTTGAGAACAATGTATTTCTGTAATACTGGAACTTTTCAGCTGACGTCCACTTTTATGTCTCCTGAAGGACAAACTCAGGACAATAGCATCTCTCAGAGCAAAGTTAGATGAAAGCAATCATCCATAGTCCTTAACATGGGTCAGGAGAGTATCAAGATTTTTCATCAGATGACTGAAGGTCTCAAAGTTGGGCTGAAAATTTTTGACCCCTTAGGATATAAATCATGTGTTCCTGTGATAACATAAAATTTAGTAAAAGTAAAAAAAGTAAAAAATTAATTCACTAGATGAGCACCTATAAAAAAAATGGAGTTCTCCTTACTATAAAATGAGCTAATATAGAAGCCTAATGAAAATAGTCTCAGAAGTTTTCACTTTGCACCTTGAGAAGAGGCTTAAAAGAAAATAATCAATCCTTGTTTATCTAGACTTATATTAAGTTCTTGATAAGAAATTAATATTTTTCAGAATTCTGAAAATAGTTCTCGTAAAAACTGTGCTTTCTAATGGTTTCTGATAATTTGTTGTAAGAGTTAAATATAAATGGCAATAACGTGTGACAACACACACCTACAGTACTCCTGTGTTGTTCCAGGCCCTTCCTTAACACCAGTTGCTGTGCTTTTATTAATTTCTCAAATTAACTGTTTTTATAACTGAAGTTTTTCTGATGTTTTCGTGTTTGGTTGGGTTTTTTTGTTGTTTACTTTTTTGGTTGTTACTGCTGTTGTTGGTTTTGGTTTTAGAGTAAATAAGTCACATAAAAATTTAGAGAAAATTTGGTGGAATGGCAGCTATTGTTCACATTCCTAGCAAGAATTCAGGTATAATGGTTTGTTTTGTAGTTGCTGATATTTTACACCAACATTATCTGTGCAGATACTGTAAGCTCAACATCACTGTACTCCTACTTGAGCAGGCTCCTAATGGTACGGTGTCTAAGCAAGTTTGTTACACTGAAGCATGCATGCAGTATGCCTGGACTTTGCATGAAGCAGCTGTTAGGATTTATAGAAAACTTACCTAAGTATGCAGTATGCATTACATATGGACTTAAGCCAAAATCAAACACCGGTATGTGAAATACTCGAGTGTTATGCTAAATGTAGTATCTCCTTCCTTAAAAATAGAAGTTTACAATATCCGTATTGTCTTTTCAGCTTTGTAGGTAGAAGTATAACTGATTTATGCAAGCTTGAGGATTTAGCATTCCTCGAGAAAGCTATATTTCCGAGGCACTTCATACTTCATTTCTGATTAAACAGGACCAAACTGATACCGAATTTCAGTTCAAAGGTAGTCGTTACACATCAAGGACAGATTCAATAGGAATATAAGACAAAATATTCAGGACATGCAACAATTCCACCAGATGTTGTCTATGAAATGAAAACAGACAAAAACCTTTGGATTGGGCTTGTTTGCCTGCTTTAGTTTTTATTTTATCTGTCTTGATCAACAACAATAGCAACAATATATAAGCTTTATGAGCAGATGATAAGAATGTGGTGATGGTTTATACTTACCATCATCAATGACAGCATGCCACTGGTGCACATGCTTCTGATAGGAAGATCTGGCACTGAAAGCCTGACACTGCCAGTCCCTGAAGGCAGGCACGCCAGCAGGACAAGAAGGATTTTCACATACTCTATACTGCATCGTGGGACCATGACACTCTGCTTCAAGGCCTGAACTAGAAAAGATGGCATAAATATAATGCTTTATTGTTTTAAATGTTTTGTCAAACTTACAGCACAGTTTATGCTATACACAAATTTAAATAACAAATATTTTTTGTTGACAAACAACATTAAAAAATCACCCACAAAAAATCAAAGTCACAGAACAAAGCACGTTTGCCTTCTGTTTGTACTGGTTTCATTACATACAAAGAGTCATGGGTGCTAAACCATAATGTACACTTGGCCCCAAACAAGTGCTAGTACTAATAGGAGCAGTCAGTAAAGAGAACCTCAACTTCAGTTTTGATATAGTTCACGTGACTTTTCTCTAGCTGGACAGAGGCAAAGGTGCCACTGAAAGAAAGCAAGACCTGCTGGTTTGCTACCTCTCCTTTTTAACAAGTGTGGTGTTGCAGAGTTCAGACAATGTATCTTGTTTCTTTTTGGTCTCTACAGTTGTGCTTGCAGGTCCTAATGAACAAATTCAAAAGAACTGAGAACTGCAGAAACTGGGGCTAATTATTTGTAACCTTGCCTGGAAAAATGAATAAATGAAAGCAAAACTGAGATATCAGAAATTCTGGAAGTAGCTTTTAGGCATACAGCTGGCAGTGGCACTTAGATGTCAGTAAATATGAAGGCATTCTGCACATCTGAGGCTTCTGTTAGACTACCATGGGTTTGCATTGCCATATCCAAATTTTCCTCACATTATGCAGATTTCTCTTTTTAATCCCTCTGTCTTTCCTGTCATCATTTTTCCCCCAAATCTGTTACTTTCCTCTTTCTTCATTTTTCCCTTTGTTCTATTATTTTAAGTCATCAGCTGTTCCCTGACTTGCCCTGCACTGTTCCACTCCCCTCCTACTACCCTTTTTCCTCTTCTCCTCTCCCCTTCAATTCTGTCCTCTCTTTTCTTCCCCTCCCCTTCCTTTTTTTTTCTGTCTCTCTATTCTTCTTCTGTCCCCTCCCCTCTTCTTCCCTTTCCTCCTCTCCCATCTACTTTCTTCTCCACTTGTCTTCATTACTTAGCTCTGCAATTCAAAAATTATGAATTTAATTTTCCGTTGTCTTTTCAGGTGAAGCTTAAAAAGAAAGCTGCATTCTCACATTAATATTATCTAAGCTTTTGACAGAAGCAGAAAAGAGGATAAAAAGAGTTACCATGCAATAAAAAAAACCCCCGAACCAACAACAAATACCTATTCTCCTAAGTGTCTTTCAGTATTGATGAAAAAATTAATTGCTTATGTATAGGAGAACTTTATCTTGACTGGCTTCTGTACTCATAAGATTTAAATTCTGTTCAGAAATTCTGATGAACAGCAATGGAAACCTGAACTTGTTTTTACCCAGGGCATTTGCGTTGTCGACTGGTGATTCCAGTGTTGCAAGTACGGCTACAAGGGCTCCAGGCACTCCACTCCCCTTCCATATGCTCCACAAAAGAGGTCCGATTGATACACTCTCCAGCCTTACACTGCTAGGTGAAAATTCAGCTCTTAAGTAAATAAATCAAGTCATATGCAAAACAATTTACTGTTCCACAAGCACACAGGAAGCATAAAATAAACATTTTGTTCAATACATGGTTTGAGCCAGGAACGCTTTTTTTCCTATTGTTGCCCATAACTTTTTTTTTCTCTCTTAGTAAATAAGAAAGCCAGAGACCTTTCTCTGATCCCCAGATCATGCTGTCCCCTTTATTTGAGACTGGGCACTTCTTAGGAAAATGCTGCTGGATCCAGCCCAAACCCACTGCAGGGATCATCCTCTAGCTGAGTTGTAAAAATGATCACAGCACAGTGTTCAGGGCTGACCTCAGGACATGTTTGGTTCACTGTTACAGTGAACTACAATTACAGCTCCCATGTAACTATCAGCAACTGCATTGTCACTGATCATCCAGTGACAATTTCAATTGAAAGAGATATTACAAGTAATAGAGAAAATTATATTTTATTCATAACTTGTATTCAAAGGGAGAATAGAAGCCTTAATAAGCTAGTGTTGAGAAAGATGAGAATTTCTGGTATTTATTTAAATCATATAATTACCTCAATAATCTTGTTAGCATGTATCATTTTCTAGGACAACTGCAATTTCTCACTCAAAAAATATCCAATTTAATACTATTATGCTCTGTAAACCATGTCCATATCTAGTGTAAGGAATCATAACTCTGCAGAAACTAGTACTTTAACAACTTATACCACCTGAATACCCATCCCACATATGACAAAATTTCAGCTATTGCAAAACAGTAAGGCTACAAGTAAACAATGAACACTTAATGTCATTAACATCAGTAATTTAACCCATTTCTCTTTGCACTCTGAATTATTTGTGAATTACTGCTATCAGTGGATAAAGTTCATGAAGAAGTCTCATATTTTAAGGAAATGAAAACATGCCACCAATGCAGTCAGTAAAGGCTTTTGTAATTTTTAGAATTGCTGTCACATTGTCTGTGCTAAATCCTTACCTGGATATTTTAAACTCCACCTGCAGTTTCAAACTGGTCTTCACTGATCAATTAATCTCAATTTTTTTTCCTTAAATCATGGCATTACAATGATGACATAATTATACCACAGATCTTTTTACGCTCTTGTATGTTTGAGACCAAAAATGTTCAGATTTATTTAAAGATATTCCTTCCAAAGTAACAGGCAACATGTTTTTTTTTCCTAGAGATGACATCTGCCTAATGTAGACTCTGAGGGATGCTTATAAATCCTTGACTTAAAATCAACCATGCTGGACAGGCTGTGCAACTGAAATTTCCCTCTCTTCAGAAGGTCCTAAGAAGAGCACAAGGCAACAATACTCCATCTCTGCAGTATCAGTAAACCAAAACAAATCCAGTGATCTGTGTAATCTGCAGCTCATCTTGGACAGATAATACAGTACAAAAGAAGAATAATCACTTCTAATCCTCTGAAATGTTTCAGTGATATCTGCTTAGCTTTTTATTGCTAGACATAATTGAGAGATCTCTGAGCCTGGCACAAGGCTCAATGACATGTTCGAATGAGAATGGGTACTTTGTCTTGGTCGTAATTATTTACTCCCTGCTAGCTAAGCTCTACAATAAAGAGATCAGTGTTACCTCCATCGTTGGACTTTCCTATGACCCATGTCATTAACCATAATGTTCGCACAGTTAGAATGAGTCCTCTGCAACAAGTTGCTATTATCTCCATTCACAAGTCAGACATTAATGTGCAAAACGCAAACTAATCTTGGGTGCCCAGTTCACGATGGCAATGGTTTCACAGGGAAAATTTTGAGTGGTCTTAATAAGAGGACTGCTTCCTCATTCTATAACATGGATTTTAGTCTCAGTGTAAAGACTGCAACATCAAACAAAAGTCCCTTACTTTCCAGATATTGGAAAGAAATATCAAGACAGAATATCAACTACACACATTTATCAAAATAAAAAGTTTGCAGCAAATATTTTAAAGATATTAAAAAGAATAAGTCCTGTGTTTCCCTTAGTACAGAAAATGGTGTTATCCGAACATTTTATCTGTCAATTTATAGACTTGTTTACTTTTGTAGGGTGATGATGACAGTTCTGGTGAATGTAATATGACCCAAAGAGCAAATCACTCCTGTGGGAGACAGCTGTCAGGACAATAGTATGAAAATCCCAACATATATCCATGCTCCTCTCTATTATCTGCTTGTGGTTATTTATCTTTATTTGCAGTTAAATAAACAGATGACAGAGATTATTCAAACATGAAAGCTCTTGAAGGACATTTTATTTAAGTCTGACTTTAGGTGACCATTAACTTTGTCTTTGATGGCATACTTGTAATGACATCACTCTTTTAAATGCACTGACACTACAAGTGTTGATTTACAAAGTTTATCACTTGTGATAAACACACTGTATCAATCCCTCTGGTGAGATGATTTCTAAATCTTAAATCATAGCTGAGAACTTTGTATCTATCTTTGAAAGCTTATGTTTCTGTTTATGGTAATGGCATTCCGTTCATAAATAGGATACAAAACCAGAACAAATTTGAAATAAAACCATGTAAGCATCAAAACATCCGTGGCTTTGGCTTTTTTTAATTCACTGTTTCAGAGAAATGTACTTCTAAATCATAACATACAATATGTAACATGTAATATATAATGTATCATATATCATATATATAATATAATCAGCTATATATGATTTTTATTATAATTGAGGTAGCAGCAAGAACTTTAAACAAATACAAAGACCTGTTCAGCTTGTTACCTTAACTGCTAGGTGTTCAATATCATTTATATTGCTTTTCTACCAGAAACATACCTTTCCAGTGTCACAGTCTGTTCCATCCATTGGTGGATCCAGTTTAGTTTTGCATTCCTTCTCACTTTCCACCTTACACCACAACCCAGTGCAAATGACATGCTGAAAACCAAACACACAGATAACCGCAAAATCTGTTATGCAAGGCTTTCTGCGTGCAATCTACTAAAGTTGTCATGAAGTTAACAGTTTGATGGTACTGAAGTATGTTTAAAGACAGGTCCAACATGCACAAATCCCAAAGTGCACAAATTCTGCTTAAGGCTTTTACTAATCATACTGCTCTAGGACTTCCAAGTCCCCATTGTTAATACCATTCCAATGACTGCTGCTATCTTACTTCGTTCCTGTAGAAATACCTCAAGACAGCTACCAAGTCTGATATCCACAATGAAGACACAAAGTAAACTGAAAAATCAGGGTGAAATATTTTTGCTGGCAAAAAGAGAAGGTAGATGACTGCAGTTGTTGTCAGTGGTGAATTTCGGAGGTGGAAAGAAAAGTTGTTCATTCTGTCCCTCTTCATCAGCATCAGAACATCATAGTTTCATGTTCCTCAAAAGAAAGTTGAGCCTTGAAGAATGCTGGCTTACATTGCCTCCAATTTCCTTGGCAGCTTTCCCTGTTTTCCTCTAAAAAGTCCTCCTTCTCCCATGATTTTCAGTCATGACTTCATTCTCCTTGCTGTCTTTACAGTAAACTGGGTGGATGAGTACAGAGGGAATGTGAAGTTCAGTTGCAGTGTGAATGTTATTGCATGTGCAGACCGATTCCCTACAAATATGTACAGTATTCCCAAACAGGGGCAAGAAGGATCAGGAGACAGGTTGCAGGCAGGATAACATAAAGATCAATTGCTTTTCTGAAATCAGGGTTGCCAGAACTTTTTCTAACTGAAATTATTTGTTACATTGGCAAATCCAGTAGGAGTCTCTGCCTTTTACACCATGCATTAAAATGTGGGATAAATCTTATGCTACCTGGAAAAAAGACTTATGGCACAGGAAACGTAATTCAACAAAAGATTGTGTCTAAACCAGGGAACAGCACAGTTCCAGTGGGAGTCTTGCATGTAAAAATGTCCGTAGCATCAACTTTCAGAAAAAGTCAAAGATTGCAGCGGTCTGAACTAATAAGACAATTGGTAGCCTATGTATATCCTACAATATAGCTACAGAAGTCTTATCCCGTTCCTTGATTATTTTAACAAGCATCTTTAAAATATCAAGCTCTAATTTCTGTGCTTGTTCATGGGAGAATTGTTTCGGGGTTTTTTTGTTGTTTTATTTTTAACATGCACTGTAAGATATACCTTCAAAGCTGAAAACTAAACTTAGCAAAATTTCTGGGCCAGTTTTGGAAGACAATGTCAATGAGACAAAGTATCAGATGTTCATGACAAAGTGTTTCCATACCAGGCTTGAAATGTATACTGTTGGAATAACTCCACGAATATATACGCTAATTGAACGTTTCTAATTAAGATTCTTTTTTTTTTTTTTTAATATCCCTAAATCTTATATCATTGTAAAATGGCTGACAACAAACTTACAGTTCCTTACAAATCTGGAAACAACTTTTCTAAACTCAGGAAAACATGAGGTCAGATTCACAAGGATTTGGGTACCTGACCACATTAATGCATTTGAGCTGTGTAAAGTAAATCAAGTAAAGACATTTGACTTGCTAAAGTGTTTTGTATATATCTGCATGTTTCTGCAAATACTTGTGTACCACCTTCTTACGAACCATGAACATAACTTCCCCAGCCAGAAACATCTTTGAGCCTTAAGTGAACTGTATTCTAAAACCACTTGTTTCTCTTCGGCAATTTTAAAAATAAGCATTTAATATTACTATAACATTTCATCCTAGACTTTGTGATTCCCCAATCCAAAGAAATGGAGGATGACTTGTAAGGTTTTTTTGGGCTTTCCATTTCAGTCAAACCACAAATAGTCTCTTTACAAATCACAAATCACTCTTTACTCTTTATTCTTCAAATTGTATTGCTGCTGCGCTAGTAAGAGAAATGAGAATTACTGTTAGCATTTAACTTTTGATATTTGGGGATTTCTGCATATGTCTGGGGAAAAAACATGATGCACATATGAAAACTAACAAAATCTGGAGGTCAGTGCCAATATTACAATCACTTCAAAATCTGAGCATAAACTTTTAAACAAGAAACTTACTCCTCTGGGAACAAAGTTTGATTCAGTCAAAATCAAAATAGCTATTAACACACACAGAGGTTTACCAGGTATCTATCACAAACATAGTTCAACAGCCGTTAAAGACTTCTAGACTAGCCAGAGAAGTAAGGGTTATTGGAGATGATAAACTTATATATGTGATTATTAGATATTCACAATCTGTAAAATAATTAATTGTGCGTACACTGGAAAACAATATTGCTAAGCACACACAAAGTATTTTGTTTTGTTTTTCTTGAAAGAATGAATTTTTAAGAGCAAAATCTTGTAAAATACAACATGAAAGTGACAATGTATTACAGAAATAGCAGAAGTTATTCCAGCTTTTGGGGTAGGTTTTTTTTTTTTTTTTAATTAATGTAAAAAGTAAGGCGGTCTGTGTGCACCAGAAGGATGCATTTCCAACCATATAAGTATTTGCAAAGATGGTCCAGTTGAGAGGAAAGACCACAGACAAAAAGAACATTTCAGAAATGTATTTGTGTGAAGTCAAGATTGTTTAGAGTGTGGTGGTGGAGATGAGGACAGATATTTCACCAGGGCTGTAATATTTCATGACTTTTGTTCTTTTCATTGTGATCTTTCCCTGAAATGCCTTAAAAATCATCATGAAATATAACCAGTCTTCCACTTCTGTGCAAATATCGCAGCTGTGTTATGACAAGTATTGTTTTAGCGGAACTGACTAGATAGCATTCGCATCCTGGACTTTAATCTTAAAAGTCAGCATCTAATAGTTCAACAATTATATTAAGTTGTCAAGTTCTACAATCACGTTTAATCATGGAGAACAGCTTCTGGGCCATGATCTCATTATCTGTTATGTGAAACAATGTTATGGTCTAATTGATTCTTATGTGAGACATCATGGGCATAAAAGCAAACTTGGCTCCCTTACAAGATAAGCATGGCGACATGGTGTAAATCTTACATTCTGAGATCCACTCACACTTTCTCAGGCTCTATAAATTTTGCTTGGGGCATGAAAGAAAAGTCTTTAAAATAAAGATGAAAAGGAAAAAAAAAGTCTGGACATTTTTCATGAAAGATAAGTGGGAGGGGCTCACTCAAGAATATGTGGGAGTAGGCCCCCAATGGTCCCTTCAATCCTTTGCTTTAGCAAAATGACTATTAAATTATAAAGAGAAATTCTTGATAACCAAGGAAAATCATTGTCATCTGAACTGTTTCTGAGAGGTTGCCATGTAATTTGACTGTAAATGATAGTAAAGTGCTGCTCAGTAAGATTATTTGTAGATTATTTTTAGATCATTAAGAAAACTATTTTCCATTACTACTCAATTGTTTTCTTTCTTGAAAAGCTGTTACATACTTGCTTAATGCAAAAGACTGCATTGAAGTCTACTCATCAAATTATCTTCCAGTCACAAAAACCCTAAAACTCTGATGTATTTCATAATCTTCTCACAGCTACACTGAAATGCACGAACTGTTCAGCAAGTAGAATGTATCCATATGGGCTATAAATTGGTGGATTTACTGAAGTTTAAATGAACCTTCAAGGATTATGTTTCTTTCTCATTTCCTGGCTTGTGGACAACAAGATGCATTACAATAATTTTGTGGTTCAGTATTTGTTTAAATGATTTCCGGCTCAGGGTTCCCAGTTTTGCAGAGGATTTTTGTGAAACAACAAAAGGCTCTTCCCTTTGCCCTTTTCTCAGAAACTATTACAAAGTTTTCTTTTTCTTACAGGTAAGACCATAAGGTTATCAAGCAACAAACGTTTTATGAAGAAAACTGAAAAATAAATTGCAGGGTTTTAGTTAAAAAGACCTCTGGCCTTTTGTATTGTCTTGCATCATTACCAGGTTCATTCTTCAAAGCAAGCCCGCATACCTATCTTTGCATTTAAGTTACAATGGTATCTTAATAATAATATTTACTACTTTTCTTAAACTAACTACTAAAGTAATGACCCAGGAAGTGCAGAAAAAAGGAAGGATAAGTGTTTTAGCCAAAATAAGTCTTCTTACATAAAAAATTCCCAAAAAAATGAGAAAATGATTGAAGATTGTTAGAAATGAACAACTACTCTCAGTGCAAATAATTGAACACTGTCAGGGTAGCCTTAACTGAATTTAACTTTCTAACATTTATAAAATAACAATGAAAACCAAAGAAACCTTGGAGTCAGGACCTGAAGAGAAGAATCTGTGAATGAAACATAACAGGCTCAGGACCACTTGGCTACCTGAATTTAAATGACTGAATAACATCTAAGCACAATGGTATTAAAGGAGAAGTGTCTAGAGAAGTGAAAAGCATGTGAAAGTATTATATAGCAGCAAGTCTCCAGGTCTGAGTATCTCTTCAATTACTTTTTAAACTCTTCTACCTGGTAAAGAAGACCTATAAGAAGTAATGGGCTAACGTACCATTTTCTTGTTCCAAATAGGTTTCTAGAGAATGAGAAATCAAAATAACATATTGTAATTGAAAACAAAGTACTGAAAAACAAGAAACAGATTGAAATTAATGAAAAAAGCACTTGGAAGTAATTAGGAACATCCGTAGAACTGCTGCACTGAGTTCTATTGCTCATCTGTCAGAGTCAAAATGTTTTCAATAAGACTATTATTTTGAATAATAACTGTGTAGTATCCTACAGCTCCTGTTCAGTTTTTCTTTTGTGTTTTTCACTATGCATGCACTAGTCATATGTGTATTGCGATGTTTCCTTTGAGAATCTTTAGGATAGTTATTACTTTCACTGAAACTTGCTAAAAAGAGTACTATGCCCAAGTGGGAAAGACAAAGAGAACTGAAGAACTGGAGTAAGGAATTATGCTTTCATATTAAATACTCCTGACATTTCCAGGCTGATTGCTCTGTCTTTGATGAAATTTTATTTCACAGTTCCTTCTAGTCGCTATATTATCAGACATGTTCATACTCCATATTCTTTATGCATTTTTGTAATATTTATCCATCTTGTCTTGAGGAATCCAGCGTATTTAGCACCTGCTCTGTTGACGTTAAAGAAGGATGATTTTTCTCTATTAAAACCATACTTAAAGTGCTTAAATGTTTCTTCAATATGAAGTCTGCTAGCATTGGGCCTTAAATTCATCAGGACTTATTCAATTTTAGTAATCTGTCTTTTCAATATTAACATATAGTGGCACTGTTTCATGCAATGACATGAAGCTATGTCAGCAAACTCATTTAAGTACTGGAACTCCTACTGCCATGGTATTGCAGAACTCCACTTGGGCTCATGAGGGACTGCTGGGTGGCAGCATATGCTCGGAGGTATACTCTACTGCTGTATGCAGGTATACATACAGGTCAGATATGGAAATTCAATACTCAAAATGTGATGAAACTGAACCTGCAAATGAAACCTGGTCCCAAGTGAAATAAATTGCAAATACTCCGTTCACTGCCACAAGGTGTCTTCACACTATATTTTCTTCCAAAGTACAGAGAAGATACCAGTGGTATGATATGATACAACATGACTCAGGATGTTTGGAGATCCAAATCAAGACTTACGAGGTAAAAAAACCGAAAATACTCGTATTAACTTGGGAAAGCAAAGTATGAACTTCTCTTTTGAAAGGTACTATGTTCCCTTTCTCACAAACACATACACACAAATATCCCTCACATTAAAAATGAGTTGGTAGGTGTATTTCCTGAAGTATACACTCATCCTTACCTGCATTTCTTGGCAGAAGGAAGCTGTTGGTCCAAAAAGAATCTGACACTGTTCATCTGCAGTGTAGGTCATTCCTGGGAGCTTGGAGGGAATAATCACAGAATTGAGGCTCTGAGGATTCGTCTGTAGCAGACAGTTACTGGCCTTTGACCTGGCAATATGCAAAGATTCATATGCTGAGCAATCCTAAAAAGTCTGATTGTCACGCTGACTTAAACATGCATTTGACATTAGAAAAATATAGACTCTTGAGATTTTTCATTTGCAGCACTTTGCTGTCATTCAGAGAAATGACTTTGTACAAATTAATATGGTTACTTGATAAAAGTTAATGGTGTGTTCTCATGTTGCACATTTGCAGAAAGACAATATAACTTATCCGCTACAATAGGAATTTCAGGAAAGTGATGGACAATATTTTAGTGCAAAATTTAAGGAACTGGTTAAGGCTTGGATACGGATTTAAACAGCTATAAAGAATAGACAATTTATAATGCATAGGCAGGTGTGTAGCTTACTTTTCTCATCTCAAAGTATCTGAAATATGAATTGAGGACCTCGAATTAATAATTTCAAATTACATATGTATATGTTTTAAAAAATACATTTCTGAGTTGGTAGCCAAATTTAACTTTTCTCAAAAACTAAAGAAAAAGAAAAAGGAAAATACTTAAACCTGTTTGTTAAAGCACCAAATCATGGTTTTGATTTCTGTCTAGATTCACTACAAATGTGTTAAACTGATATACCTAACTTATACTACCTAATCCAGTGTCATGAAGCAGACCTTTGAGAACTGCTTAACTGTTTAAACTTAATGAAGGAATAGAGCTTTAGGGAGCAGACCCAGACAAATGAAACTAAATGTTTTAATTTAGTTTCTGGGTATACTATTCTGTAGTAAATATTTCACAGTAAATTTCTATTAAAAATTGAAATAATGTAATTATACTGCATGGTTTGATATTAAACAGTACAACATAGATCAGAGAATCTCTATATTGTTCATAGGCCATTCACTGTCCAGCATTCTTCAATAATTATGATATTAATATAAATATATTTACACATATATAAATGTATATAATATATATAAGTATAATGATGTACCTTAACACATGCAAATATAAAAATACAATTAAGTGTTGAAATCAGATTTTAATCAATCTGTCAAATATCATATAGCTCATTACAATTAAAATTATTTTAATGGTTTATACAAACAGATATCTCCCACAGAAGTGGTAAAAATACTGAAAACTTGTTATTTCATTATATTTGTTGCTACTATCTGTAAATGACATACAGTAAGAGCTCTTTTTCTTGAATGATATACCTGAGAAATCTTTCCAGATCTTCCCTGCTGCACCGAGACCATGAAACATCTCCAAGATTCTGTCCTTTAATCCACTCCCCAGACATGATATGAAGACCATCTGCACAGGATGGGTGGTCATTGTCGTGGTTTATCCCCATGCTGAATTTTGGAGTTATTAAAAATAAACCAAAGCACAACAAAATAACAAGTTGTTTTGAAAATGTTTGTAAGTTAAACTCTTTCAAGGGTTATGAAAAACTAATGCATATTACATGTAAGTATTCTCTTCTGATATTTTTCCATGATACCTTTCACAGAAGTTCATGGAACTGTGTGTGGAGGGCAGTTCTATACTATAAGGTGAAAGTGAAGTCTCACCCATTTGATGGGAAAGATACTTTCTAATGAGCTGTTCAACATATACTTTGGGCAACTTTTTGAATGTTCAGAACTGCACAACTACTTGAGGTTTAATGAACTGTACTTCTCACGCTGAAGGGCAACAGAAATACTGGAAATTTACTTTTTTATGTCAGTGAATTGTTCCATACTTTGGCAGTGATTCTATCTTAATTCCAGATTCTGTTCGTTAGCATTTTATAGAATAGTAGAATGCTTAGTACTTTAATGTATAATTATTGTATCTACAGAAAAATCACCTAAATGTCATTTCAATGACTACTGCTAGAATTACCACTCTTGAAGTGAGTCAATGGGTTTTGATTTTTAAGACTCAGCATCCATATGCATCCCAGTGAGTTCTCACAACAACTACAATTTCTTCTAAAAATTAGCTCGAAGCTGCTACATTAACTGAAATGAAGACTCATTGTGACCCTCATTCACAAAAAGTAAACACAGAAGACAGGCTTCAATCAAAATGAAGTTTTCAAAATTAGCAAAGTGGAAACATGCTTGACTGGCATTAAGATAAATAAATGAAATACTCTAGGCTGATTTTGAAGATTTTTAAGTGAGCATGGGACTACTGTCCAGAGCACTGGACTCAAAGTGGCACTGGAATTTTGCAGCCCTAGTCTGCACAGCAGAAAAGCAAAACCTTAGGATGAATAAAGCTTTATACCTCTTACTGTTTCCTTCAGCCAAAGAGCAATCAAACAGCTTAGAGACTACAAAGATGTGAGAAGTTTGCTGTTTTGATAGAAAAACTAGAGTACATAATTCCTTCTCTATATTTCACTGGACTGCAGTGCCAAAGGGCAAAATAGCTTGCCACCCATCACTGAAAACACCAGTTCACTTTTTTTCCCACTCTATCCCAAACCCCCCTCATGATTACATCAAATTTTATATCATCTTGCAAGCCTACATGACCTTGTGTTTACTAATGACATGAATTTAAACACCAGGTAGGGCTTTATCTTGTTTATCAAGAGTGCTCAGCCTCTTACACTGATGTGTACACTCCACCGGAACAACTGCTTCTGCATGAAGTAGGTAATTTTATTAGCCGTCAACTGTCTTAACTGAGGTAAAGAAGTCCAACTGACTCTCATCCCAGCTCTCATCCCAGTTTCGGGATGAATGACCTGAAGGGGACAAAACAACTACACAAAAGCGCCTTTTCACTCTCCTAACATTCTTTTTACATGCCTCACATACAGAATTTCAGACATCATTATCTGAAGAGTGATATACATAAGAACTATGGAAGAACACAGAAAATCTGATGAAATTTTACTTTGCTGACTGCACAAGAAATAATTTGCTTACAGCACTTCAAATTATATACTTCCTTACTGCAAACATACTCAGTTACCAGTATCATATACACTATGATCTGAAATAAAGCATTTATAACATATAAGTTGTCCTGGGTTCAACCGCAGCAGTCATTTTTCTCCTTCTTAGTAGCTGGTGCAGTGCTGTGGTTTTGACTTTCGGCCTGGGAGCAGCGCTGATAACACTGATGGTTTTAACTCATGCTAAGTAATGTTTAGTCTGACTAAGGACTTTGTGAGTCTCATGCTCTGCCAGGGAGGAGGGGAAGCCAGGACGAAACAGACAGAATACCTGACCCAAACTAACCAAAGAGGTATTTCATACCACTGCACGTCATGCCCAGTATATAAACTGGGGGCAGTTACCTGGAAGGGTGAGATCACTGTTCGGGTCAGGCTGGGTACTGGTCGACAGGTGGTGAGGGGTTGTATTCTCTTCCCTTGTTATTTCCCTTATCATTATTATTATTGGTGCTAGCAGCAGTGGTGTGTGTTATACCTTAGTTACTGGACTGCTCTTATCTCAACCCGTGGGAGTTACATTCTTTCAATTCTCCTCACCATCCCTCCAGGAGCAGGAGGGGAGGAAGCGGTGGGGAGTGAGAGCACTAGCTGCGTGGCTGGGCTTAAACCATGACATAAGTACATATCATTTCATGATACGGCTTATTACAGAATTATAGAATTGATGTCTCCATTTACACTAAGTGGAAATTAACACACATATATATTATTTAAAATATTTTTTAAATTAAAAAAACCCAAACAAAACATAATTTCAAATTACTATTATTTTTCATCCACTGTATATTCTAAGGAGCAATTCTTGAAGTCAGACTTTGTCATAAACTAGTCCTTAAAATCACCCAGAAAAATGTGTGCTGAGCTTATCCAAGACCTTTCCTGTTTCAAAAAACAGTTTCACTAGCCAACATCACATACAAACATCAGTGCAACCCTTTTTTCCAATCTGCTACCAAAGAAGTGTTCTGTGTAGCTTATCAGTACATGAATTCGGAGGACAAAATTGTCTTCCAGTACTTCAGATGCTATTCTTGTATAGCATTTCTAATCCGCTTTGACACTGAAATGCAGTTCAAAGTATCTGCACTAATCCAATAGAGTTTATTCTTCAATATGCTTCCACCTCCAAACTAAGTACACGTTACAAAATATCCAGCAAATATCGGAGACCAGTATCAAAGCCTTTGACTATCTGAATGAATAGCTACTTCAAAAAGGAAGTACAGGTCATTATGCCAACACAAACCAACTAAATTGCAAAACAATACACAAGAAATATGCTAAAGTAGCAACGGAACCTGCTCTTAAAAATTCTTAGAAATCTTTTCCTCAATGTGTACTGTTGATCTCTTCTATAATATGGTAATGACTGTGTATTTTTATATGACCTAGTTTCTATTCCAAGACCACGTAAAAGTATATATGGAGTAGGATTGATTCCTGATTTCTTTCACTACACCACATAATGTGTGTGGTAAAAGAAAGAGGGTGAAACGTCATTGTGACCTTCTCCAGCAAGAGAGTATGTAAAGGAAACAGCTTCTTCATTAACAGTCGATAGTATAACAATATTCGATGCTCACACTTGTGGTCATGGCATTTTCTAGCCTTCCTTGCTGCAGTCTACAGGAAGGAGACAACGACATGCTTTCACTAAAACAAAGGCACAGCAGAAATTGTCTGTGTAAGGTGCTGTTCTGTGCTCTTCCTATAGAATGCATTATGCTAGTATAGGGCCCATTGCTGTTTCTGCTCTTTTCAGCTACAGCTGTTATCATTCAAACTCATGCAAAACACCACCATATGCATGTGGGAGGAAGATAGTGAGTTTGGAGAAAGAGGAAAACTTTGTAAGTCTGAAAAAACATAATTAACAAAGAGAACAGTGCTGTACGTCAAAGTAGTTGATGATATCTGTATAGATAAAAATCCTTTTATAAGAACAGGAGTGCTAATTTTTTCAATGATACATAAAAACATGCCACCCATTCTGGTAAAAGACTATATATGGCATATGAAATATGAAAGTAGGAAATATGGAATGCATTCCCTAACTCAAATATTAGCAATATTTCAACTCACACTATGAAATTAAACTGTATTTTATTAATCTCAGTTTAAAAGTATTTTGACAAAGAGCCTTGGTCAAATAAACCCCACTAACATTATACGTGGTTGTCAAGTCAACTGAAAAAATATTTTTATCTAATAAAACTTCTAAAAGTTGTTTTAAAAACACTGCCAGATTTTTTTTGTGATATCATGCAGAAAGCTGGAGCAATCTCTACTAAATTTTGAAGATGATCCCTATTGATGTTTAATGTGCAGTAGAAACAGCACAAAGGAAAACTCTTTTAATTTCTCTCTGCTTGAACGTCAGAGCTAGCAACTTAGGTGACCGAAAGCAGGAGACAAATATTAGTGCATTTTTTTCAGTTAAAAAATAATTCTTTTACAATTCACTCCTGCTACAATTGTATGCATACAGTCGGATTCAAGATAGACAGCACCTCTCCTGCCACCAAGGGAATAGGTTATAGGCGTACAGGCACAAAATGCCTTCCAGTGTCAATCCACACACCAAAAAAAATACAAAGTACCACACTTTGATTTAATTATAGTTGAGTATTAAGAAATAAAAGCTCTTTTAAGGCTCAACAAAGGGTCCTCAGTCATTATACTATATTTAAATAAGTTAAACAAGGCTATGCACACAACTTTTGGAAAAAATTAGGTTGGCATTGTAAAGTGCTATTTTGTATTCTTACTATATGACTCCAAAAGTCTCCTGCATGTCCTACATTCATGTCATCATTTGCTCAGTGACCCAACACTCTTTCAGGCGAAAAGCTTTTTATTATTTATTCATTATTTTCTTTGTGCATTGCAAATGGCAAGTGATCACCACCTTATTCCACTTAAAAGCATGGTAATGGAGCTGAACAAGAATGATGCTATTAAACTAGAAACAGGCAATGCAGCCACAAAGACGAAGTAGTATCAAAAACTTCATATATAAGCAAGTAATAAGATGAATTCAGATGGATACGGAGAATTACCTTAGGTCTATCTGTGAATAAAAGAAAGAAGCTAGAATTAAAAAGATTAAAGAGAATTACTACCATTCAGGCAGTCACTAACAGTGAAAGAGGTTAGGAAATAAGCGATAGATTAGGAAAAGCACGAGAACAAGTACCAACGGAACCAGGGGTAGGTTGCTGAATACTGACTATAGTATAGTAGATTATAGTAGATTCACAAATCCTAAAAGATAAGAGTTCAGCCCATGAGGTAAGCAGCAGAGGAGTGATGAGTATAAACTGCAGATTCAGGGTTATAGTACTAGTTTAAACTCAAGTCAGAATGAAAATTATTGAAAAAAACGTTCCCCTTGTGAAGGAGACAGTAAATCTCTGACTGCTGCTGCCAGTTCATGCCTGTGATGTGTGATGGGATCAGGCTGCTATCTGACTTCTTCCAGAATTTACTTTTTTATAAATGGTTGCTACATAGCATTTGTAAATTTATTGCAATTATTAACCTATAGATTTTCTTCAATTCTAGCAAATAAATCACAAACCAATAATGGCTTGTATTAATTAAAAAAAAAGAATAATTAAAAACCATTATTAATTACAAAGTGTCATCCTCCCTATTATTTCCACTGTTTTCTTTTTTGTCATAATTACACACAATATTATGTTAGAATGATCAAAACTTCTTAAGGTATGGATTTGGAAATGTCAAGGTTTAGATCTGTATATGGCATTTAATAGTACAAAGATTGTCACAAGAATTTGTGTAATATGAAATCTTGCATACCACTGTATCACACAGATGTATTTGGTAAGTGAAAATAGCACC
This sequence comes from Neopsephotus bourkii, assembly GCF_033783945.1. Lineage (NCBI taxonomy): Eukaryota > Metazoa > Chordata > Aves > Psittaciformes > Psittacidae > Neopsephotus > Neopsephotus bourkii. The sequence continues at coordinate 1,498,954 of NW_026900547.1, read as the reverse complement.
ACTCATTGAGTATTACTGACAGGAAAACGGAAGCTGGACTAGTTTGTTAGTGCTTGGATTTCAGCTTTTAAACAAAAATTTTATCACACTGCTGTCTTTATATGGAGAATTAAGTAAGCAAATGGACCAGCAGCAAGTTTCTATCAGCCATTTTACAGAATTAATGCAAAGCAGCAGGTTTCTATCAGCCATTTTACAGAATTAATGCAAAAATATGTATTAAAATATGTGGTTTTGTTTTGTTTAGCCCAGCTGGTGAGGTAAACCTTTATGATTTTTTCACAAGTGTTTTAAAATACATAAAGGCTTTACAGGTCATTGCATAAATGTGACAAGACACACCGTTAGTACTTGTAAATGAATTATTTAGGCTGAAGTGATTGCAACAGAAGTAACTCAGCTGCAGAAAAACTATGATGGTAAAAGGTAGAAGATTATTTCTTTTGGAAAAACAGTCTTCTAAGGAAAAGTCTACTAGACAAGGAAACCTCAATCTTCTTGTTAATAAGTTGATTAGAAGAAAAAAAATGATGTTTATGCAATGAATATTTCTGTTTTGTGAACCACTGATCATTCTCTAGGAAGTTGGATCTAGACATAGCACCTTGCCATGGTCTTTTGACTTAAGTATATACATAATTGAAAGCATTGATGTGACAGGTGTATTTAGCATCGTTATATGAAGATAGATACTACTTGTCACTGAAGGCTTTTTTTTTTTTTTTTTTTATAGTCAGTATGTAATATAGGAAAAGTATTCACTTCTGGTAAATACGATACCCATGCCACATCCCACAAATGGCGATACTTCCAGATAAACAATTATGTCTGCAGTTTATGTCTTTAATCTATGCCAATGAAAAATACTGACATATGACATTTCTCCAAATTGGAAAATATGTAATCAGGAAAAAAGACTTTATGCTACCATGTACTCAATGAATAACACAAGAAAAGAAAAAGTTTCCTTGCTAGCTAAAACAGTAAAACATTGACATTATGATGATCTCTTGCCAAGTTTTTAACAGCTATTTTAAATGTATTAGACTATCAATTAAGCCTATGCATCCTGTAGAATGTTCAGTCACTACCGGCTCTGTTTACAAATGCTGTTCGCAGGAGAGTTAACTCTAAATCCATGCTGGCATATTATAGTCTAGGAGAAATGGGAGCTTGATATCTTGTTAGACAGAAAGTTGATTAATCTAAACTTAACTTACTAAAAATGCTGATGTAGGCTTACTTCACTGTCTCAGTGATTGGCTTGTTCCTAAGCTGTTTCTTTAGCTGTCTAGCCAAAAGGCTAGTGCAGCTTGATTTCTGGTAAGTATTGTGATGTGCTTGCAGAGAGTAAGATCTTTACTGAGCCTCTGTTCTTAGAATTGGACTAAGCAAAACTATTTTTTTCACGGTTTTGAATCACCATATAGATTTTGAGAGTCTGAGTAAATGGAAATGCATGATATGTAGTAAACTGCATTTTCTGTCATCTCTAATTGCAAATGTATTTTGTTGGGCAATTTCCAGGCCACTGGAAAGTTTGATAAGACATATCCATTTGCCCAAGAAGATCCTAGGCTGGTTTAAATCAGCATAACTTCATGAGTTCAGAACACAGATGCCTGCTTTGATATGCATGCAGGAAGATTGGAGACTATCGATTTTTAAAGAACTTACCTAATAAAGCACAAAAATTGAATGACAGAATCAAAGGTGATGTCAAGAGCCTTGTGACTCTTTACTGGGACAATGCTATTTTTTTGCCACTGACCTGCATCTACTGACATTGGAGGGGTACTGAGTTGTCCTGTCTGTATGGTTTAACATCTAGTAGATGCTTTGAAACGCATTGAAATATAAAAAAAAAAATAAAATAAAAGTAATCTATTTTAAAAAAGGCAGTGCACTCTGGGTTTTCTGTTGCAATAGTTCTGAACAGCTATCTTATGGATCCTTTTCCCAACCTAATAGCAAAAAAGGAAGCATTTGTGATTAAATTAGTGGGATTATTCCCATAAAAATTATATTTGAAATAAAGAATATATAATGCTGAAATGCAAAACAAAGCGAACCCCCCCATTGCCTTTTATAAAAACAATGAAGTAACAAACAAAAGGGGAAACATTGTATCTTTCTTGTTAAAGAGTAAATTTAATAAAAGTAGTTCCTTCTTAAACAAGTACTATACTTTATAAATAAAATTTCCTGTAAAGTGAACATTTTTGAATAAACATGATAGAAAATGTTACCACAGGTATTAAAAAATTACAAAAAATAATATAAAAATATGTCAATTTTTTTGTAGCTATGCACAAACTGCAGAGAAGCAAAGTCATTTCTCTCTAAACCTGCCAATGACACAAATACATGTATGGGAAAGATAATTTCTTGTAATTTATTTTGCATGTTCTTTAAAAATAAGTCTAAAGCTTAATTTTGCAAATTGCAAGTGTGCTTTTCAAAGTTAGGTTCCTGTGTCTGCACTTCAGTTGACAGTCAACAATAATTTTATTTGGAACAAAAAACTCAATAATGATGAAAACCAGTCAAAACAGTTAAAGCTCAATATCTTTGACAGTCAGACTGCTTCTGAGTACAACAAGGGTTATAGAGCCTGGCCTGAGCAGCAGTCTTGGAAGAACTGCTGTGGAGCAACAGTGAGCTTCCCTGTCCGATTTGTTACAGATACTGTTTCTCATACAGCAGCCCTCAGAATGTCAGACAGATCTGATTTGTCTGCTGCAAGACATAAACTTCTTCACAAAATCAGTATCCCACGTTCTCAAAATTGCTTATGCAGAACCAACACATCACCCATAACTTTGCAAGAATTTTATACCTACCTTCGATTTTCTGCATCTAGGATTTTGTCCATCACCATTTCTCAGGAAGCATAAGGTACTACACTTCTTTGTGATCACGATACCTCTCTTTTTCAAATCCAGAAATTGCACCTTCAAGTTTTATTCTCTAAACATATTTTTATTGCGCAGCATAAAGCAGTACTTATATTTCTCTAAAACATCTGATATTATCATACCTGACTCAATAAATTTTCTAATTTACTGCACCAGTGAACTTATCTGCAGATGATACTCAATTACTGTTTCTTTCACCTTATCCTTGGTTTACTGCGATAGGAGCAAGTGTACAGAAATGTGTCTTCCTCTAGCCATTCCTCTCTTTCAATATTAGCAAACACTACTACAGTAAAAAAAAAAAAAAAAAGAAAAAAGGTAAAAGCAGAGCATATGGCTACAAAACATAAACAACAGACTTTTCTTTTGAAGTCTTTCCTTTATCATAACTATCACTCAAACAGGCTGGGTCATATTAACCTGGAGTTGCTCTCTGCAGTTATGAAAATTCAAAAAGAGAAAAACCAGAAAATATCGATTCCATACAGCATCTAACAAGTTACAAAATTGCCCTGAATCTGCTTATTTTGCATACAGAACAAATTTTAAATAGAAATATTTTAAGTTTCAGTTCTTTCTTGTAATCCACTCATGTTTCAACATTAGATGCTATGAAATCCATTCTCAACTCTGACCAAATTTAAACCGAATCACTTTTAATTCAAAGTGGTTGTCCTAAGATACCTAACTTCAATGCACAGAGATTCAAAGGATTTAACAAAACATCCCTCTCTGTTGACACTTTGAAGCTGCTATTCTAAGAATGCATACACAGATACCTGGAACAGACATTACAGGTAAATGTGACAGATTAATACACACCTCCCTTTTATTTTATTTAAAAATAAGACCTCTCCTATTTATATTTCTTCAACAAGTACTGAAGACAAGAATCAAATCAACTTTTACTAACAAATCTGATTACTGCAACTTGAGAAATTTTCCATTTTGCTTCAAAGTATTCCTCTTGGCATGAGTAAAAACACCCAATCCAATTTTAAGGGAAAGTTATCTTCACCTGCACTTTGTCATTCTTTTCTATTAAGAGGAGGAAGAAACAATATGTTATGATGGCCAGTGACCATTATACACTTTAATTGTATCTATCCTGAGAAAGCCAAATTAAATGAAGGCTCTTCCAACTCATGATCTCATTAAAATGTTTGTTGGCAACAATAGTCAGAGCTGGATCTGGTACACAATACCAGAGTCTCAAAAGAAAAAACATCTTGGGGCACATGTTTTTCCTCTAGATGATGTTAGCCCTCCCAGCTAACCTGGTTATTGTGTCGCTATAAAGACATCTGTACTGCTCCAAGTTGTAAACATTTTCTTAATTTACATACTATGATCAACAGATGTCACTATTATTAACAAAAACACTGTTTTCCAAATTTTCCATCAAATTTAAAAAGCATTTCTGAAAGAGGAAAACTAAAATACACATTCAAATCAATCAAATCATAGTAATATTACATACAAACAAATACTAGGGTTTCTTATCCACATACTTACTTGTGACCCATTTCATGGGCAATAGTAAAAGCAAGATTCAAGCCATTGTCCTCAGCAATTATACATTTTCGTTTTTCACTGCACATTCCACTTAGATATGCTATACCTAGGAAACACAACCACCACAATAAATTATTTTTTGTTATTACTATCTGTATGTATTATGGCATTACTGAGCCCAAACAAATCTGAAATCTTATTCTGGTAAGTGCCATCCAAATATATAGACATCTGACAAAGATTTACTTACTTGTAAGGCAGAACAACTGATTTTAGCACAGAATTGGATAAAAGATAGCAAACAAATCACAACCAGTGAACAAATCACAACAATATGATTATAAAGACTGCAATGTGCAGTAATTGTATGCTTTAAAAGCATTGCTAGGTACCTTAATGAGATGTGATGGAACATGAGTATTGATACTACTGCAAATGAAAATAGATGTCTACAGCAATAGGACAGAAATCAGAAGAGGTATTTCCTCTGACAGAAGAACAGAACATAAAGCACAGAGCCATACCCCCACATTATCATTGTTACGTAGTGATATAATGTTCAGCATGTTGATGATTTAAAAAATGTGTAAGAAGTCAGAGAAGAATCCACAGGAGACTGCAGCCTGACAAACACATTCATTGTAGAGGTTATAATGCCTCTACTATGTGATACCTAAGTTTTCAAAAAAATAGGAGCCTGAATGGTAGGCTTCTGAGTTCAAGTTCAGCTTCTAAAAAGTAAAATGTCTGTAACTGTAAAAGCTTGAGGAATATGTAGCTTAAATTGAGTAAAAGTGACTATTTCCAGACAACGAATACATTTAGTGGGGACCTATTGTCACTCGTCGTTTGAAATTTCAAAGCAATCAAAACTCTGTTTCAAATGTTTGGCCTTCTTCCCAGGAACATCCTTTCAATGGAATGGTGCCCTCTGGACCAAAATGTTTGTTGGATGTTTGCATGTAAAGGTCAAGTACAAAGTGTTTGACAGTGTTTGAAATTTAGTCATAATAAGATAACATAACAAGATAAAAGTCGTTCTTCTTAGAATCCAAGTATTTGTCAGCCTGTAAGCACAATACCTCACCCGCAACACAAAATCCAAGTAGTAAGCCCATTGCTAGTCTGGCAGTGCTGCTCTTAACCGAGATGGCTGAAAGTTTTTTGACATAGAACTCGTGACAAAAAATGTTCCTCAGGACTGAACAAAAAAAATCATAGATTACATGTGAATAAGGCAGAATATTCCAACTTTTATTATTTCTTTCCAAAGATGGGAGAAAAAAGGAAGCAGGAGTAAAACTAATTTGGGTTACAAAAAAAGGCAAAACATGTTGAAAGGAAAAAATGTGAAGTCCTTGAAATGACACCTCATGCTAAATACAGGTATCATTTATATTAACTCCATTGAAAATAAGACAAATAAGAAATGCTCTGAAATGCAATGTTTTGTTTTTAATGCTACACTCCAGTGGCTGAAATAAAAATATTTCAAATCCTATTTTGTGCCACGTACTTCCAGACTTACATATATTTTCTCTCAAGTTTTGATCACCAAACTGGAAGAGAGAGAGCTGCTGTTAATGCTGTAGCTCTAAGTAGTAGAGCTGGAACTGATACCAGAAGAAGCAGACATCAGGGCCCTGGCTTCAGCTGAAGCAATTAATTTACAAAGCGCTAAACCAAAATGAAAAACTTCCTCTTGGTATAGAAAAAATCCAAGTCTTGTCGGCATTCCTATTACTATCATCAAAATTCAGAAATACCTTCCTTATTGTGCTGGGTTTTGCTGGGGTAGAGTCAATTTTCTTCACAGTAGCTAGTATGGAGCTATATTTTGGATTTGTTCTGGAAGCAGTGTTGATGACACAGGGATGTATTAGTAGTTGCTGAGCAGTGCTTACAAAGTCAAGGCCTTTTCTGCTTCTCACCCCACCAGCAAGTTGGCCAGGGCTGAACAAGAAGTTAGGAGAGGACAGCACCAGGACAGCTGACACCAGCTCACCAAAGGGATATTCCATACATATCCCATACATTATGGCATCATCCTAGGTGTTAAAACTAAGGGGGGGGTGGGCATGGCTCAGGGAGTAGCTGGGTATTGATCAGACTCGTCTTTCTTTGGGGTTTTGGAGGTTTGGTTTTCCCTCTTTGTTATTTTTCTTTTCATTGTAATTTTTTTAATGATCATAATAATATTTCAATTTGTTTTTATCTCAGTGAATGAGTTTTCTCACTTTTACCCTTGCAGTTCTCTCCCCATTCTTCTGGAGGGAGAGGGAGCAAGCAGCTGTGTGGTGCTTAAGTCAAAAGCTGCGGTTAAACCAGGACATCTACTGATGATGGGTATCCCGAGTTGGATAAAACATACTTGCTGGGATCTACAGAAAGAGAAATCCCCCAGCCTCCCTCTGACTGTCGATGAGTGCTAACAGAAAACTGTCTGGTGCTCTCTAGTTTTCTGCAGGGAAAATAAGGCCCCTAACCTTCTTTTGACCTCTAAAATAGAAGATTCAAGTACATTAGCAATGTCTTTTCATACAACATGAGTACTATTAGTTGCCATCCAGTATTTGCCTGCCTCCCATTGGATCCCCAAGAACTATGCACATAGCAGGTTTCATACTGTCCTGGGTTCAGCAGCAGCAGTCATTTTTCTCCTTCTTAGTAGCTGGTGCAGTGCTGTGGTTTTGACTTTTGGCCTGGGAACAGGGCTGATAACACTGATGGTTCTAGTTGGTGCTCAGTAATGTTTAGTCTGACCAAGTACTTTGTGAGTCCCATGCTCTGCCAGGGAGGAGGGGAAGCTGGGAGGAAGCAGAGACAGGACACCTGACCCAAACTAGCTGAAGAGGTATTCCATACCACAGCACGTCATACCCACTATATAAACTGGGGGCAGTTACCTGGAAGGGTTAGATCACTTGGGTTAGATTGGGCTGGGTATCGGTCAGCAGGTGGTGAGCGGTTGTATTCTCTTCCCTTGTTATTTCCCTTATCATTATTATTATTGGTGCTAGCAGCAGTGGTGTGTGTTATACTTTAGTTACTGGACTGCTCTTATCTCAGCTCGGGGCAGTTACATTCTTACAATTCTCCCCATCCCTCCAGGAGCAGGAGGGGAGGAAGCGGGGGGGGGGGCAGAGTGAGAGAGCGAGCTGCGTGGCTGGGCTTAAACCATGACAGTTTTTTTTTGGTACCCAACGTGGGTTGAGATAACGACAGGTCTGACTGGAGTGTGTCTAATCATATTTGTGATAAGCATTCATTGTTTCGGATTAAGAGTCACTCATCACAATGCTGATTTATTGGCTCTCAAAGTTGTTGCTCTTGATCTTACAGTTTCGGCATGTCATACCTTACTTACAGCTGGTATTTGCTGTGCTAGTGTTTATCGGCTGGGGGCCTTGGGCTAAGGTTCTTGTTTCGTTGTGCTTTATGGTAGTGACTTGTAATTCAACAGACTCATTGATCATGAAACTGATCTGGCTTGTGTTCCCAGTGTGGTCACCACCTCTATACTTTGGGAGGTATATAATAGAAGTGTATGGTAATTACACATCTTTTTTCCCCTCCTCCCTTGACATGCTGAAACCATTACAAACACTAACTCTAGAAGACGCAGTCAGCAGTAGTAGGCATTTTCAACAATATTCTGTATCTGTATCACCAGTAATGTTTTTATATTTTGCATTCCTTGAGGGGAATTGATTATGTTTGACCTACTTAAGTGCAACATATGAAACAGAAGACCTGCATTTCATTTAATCAGAGTTCTGATTCTAAAAATGTCCAAAAGCATCCAATGCAACTAAAGTTTTATGACTTTTACCCTATAACACAAAGTAAACCTCATACATAAAAGCCACATCCAACAGCAGCTACTGGGTATAAATCATCAAACTACTAGCCATGAACCAGTTTCATATCTTGTCCTTGGTTATTAATGTCACATGTAAAGAAAAAGAAACTGACTTCAGTAAGCAGCTGCTCTTGCTTAGTTGTCTCTGCATTAACAGGAGGAATTTCTGCTTTAAATATATGCATATTCACTGCAGCTTCCTGTAGTTTATTAACACAGGGAACAGCTCCAAGGTTAAATTCACAAGGGGAAAAAAAAAAACAAAAAAAAAAAACAAAAAACCAACCAACCAACCAAACAAAAAAACAAAGCAAGGAACAATTGCTCCCTTGTTATGATTAAGGTATTCCCAGTGAACATCATCCTCTCAACACAGAACTTCAAATTAAAACACTTAGTATGTGAAAAGTGTTGTCTAGAAAGCAGTAGCAGCATTTCACTGACAATTCAAGAAAGGACCCTGTTATTTATCTATAAATAAAATTGTTTTATTACAAAAGAAACCCACTGGATGAATGTGTAGCAAATATAAAATATTCACATTATTTCACTCTGCAGATACCAATTTCTCATGTTAATTCTAAAGAAAATACATGCAATATCAATAAAGAGAGTAAAGATTTACCACTGAGCCCTAGAAGAACATAAGGAACTACATTTTCTTATCAAAGATGCATATATCCAAAAGAAATATATGCTCCTTAAGAAAAAGTAGAACTTTTGCAAAGTCACAGCAGTAGTTTATTACTATTACCATTATTGCTATTCACAGAGATGAGCATTTCATTCTATTTAATATAATAAATTTTCTTTAAAGCTTTCTGGTAACTTAATGAACATCTTCTACAAATCATCAAACTATTAATTGTTTCAAATTAGGCACACATTTTTTTCCATTGAAAAGCTCTGCTTCAGCTCACAGACATATGCAAAACCAAGTTACCAACTAAGACATCCAAACAAATTTGTTAGCTTTGTTACTTGTTCATGGCCTTCTGTACACAACATAAATCCAGTACACATATTAGAAGGCTACTGTCAGCAGTAATGAAAAATCCACAGTAAAAAAACCCCAACCAAACCAACAAAATCACATGAAGAAATATGCAGTCAGATATACAATCATGGCTTTTTCTTACTGTGACAACATGTAAGTATGATTCAAATATAGAATCATAGAATGGTTTGGGTAGGAAGGGACCCTAGAGATCATCTAGTTCCCAACCCCCTGCCATGGACAGGGACACCTTCCACTAGACCAGTTTGCTCAAAGTCCTGTCCAGCCTGGTCTTGGAACACTGCTAGGGGTGAGGCAGCCACAGCTTCTCTGGGTAACCTGCTCCAGTGTATCCCCACCCTCACAGTGAAGAATTTTTTCCTAATATCTGATCTAAATCTCCCCTTTCAGTATAAGGCATTCCCCCTTACCTTTCCTCTACATGCCCTTGTGCAAAGTCCATCTCCATACTTCTTGTAAGCCCCCTTTAGGTACTGGAAGACTGCTGAAAGATCTCCCTAGAGCCTTCTCCCCTCCAGGCTGACCAGCCACAGCTCTTTCTCTCAATCTGTCTTCTTAGCAGAGGTGCTCCTGCCCTCTGATCATCTAAGTATATGATCATCTAATCACCATAGTATGTCTGCATTTGTAAAACTGCATTCTAAAAGTCCAGAGAATGGTTATTATTTCTCCCTTTACAGTGATCCAATAAAATAGAGCTAATATTCTGAAAGTCTTCATTACATAAATTACTTACTTAGCACATTTTAATTTCTTTTTCTCTGACCTTCCTTTATTTCACAACACCTTCACACTTGGTTTGTCACACCATGTGCTTATTCTGAATCCTTTGCCTTACTTCAAAATCTACTTTCTAATTTTAGATGATTTTAAAAGAGAAAGAGACCCTTCTACATACCACCAATTTAGTCCACTGATATTACCTCGATATCACCTCTATACATTCATGAGCTATGTTACAGCTCTCTCTTTTGGAAACAGTAATGTTCTGTTGGGCAGAACATTTTTTTTCTAGATTATAAGATGACAATGACCATAAAAAATACTGAACAAATTTCATGTAATATAGTATTTGATGAAGAGGGATAGGGGATCACCCAGACCAGTCTTCTACTATTGATGAAGAGCACAGAGTAGCAGAATTTCCAGTGCAGATGAAATAAAAATTTCCATGAAATCGAAATATATATGTCTGGTTCTGAACACTTGAAAAAAGAAACTGAAAGAAATGAAGAGAGCATATGTTTGTATAGCATAGTTCAGGAACAAACAAACAAACATACAAAAAAAAAAATTCCATTTTAAAACATTTTTTACTGAAGAAGTATGTTGTATTCTCAGGACTCTATGGATAGTATGTTCTTTGTTATGGTATCTATCCAGCAGTAAAACTTGTTAAATTGGAACAATATCAAAACTGGTAGAATAGAACAGATTTCCAGTGCCTACTGCATTCCCCATCATCTAGGTAAAATAATGAAGCCCACTATTACTACTGAAAGCACATTAGATATAACATAAATCCATATATTAGATATAACTTCAGGAACGCTGAAACTGCTCATGAACTTCATGAATGATGGATCTATTTTTACTAAATTAGTACACATACAACTGATATTTCTTAAGCACAGACTATGAATAACAGTAATATTTATATATAGGAGTTTCTACACTGACTTTCACAAACAATAGTTTATGACACTGATGAAACACAGGTAAGCCATAAATGCATAGAAAACATGCAGAAAAACTTATGATGATTTGAATCACAATCACCTTCAAAGGTGACATGAAGGAATACACTTCTGAGAGCTTGACCTTAGTTTGAATTATTGATGAGGCACAAACTGAGTAAACAACTTCAACAGAAGCACACAATGCCCAAGTATGTCTGGCTCTGAATTCAAACATAAGTGTTTTAAATTTGAACTGGCAAATAAACGGGCCTGGGCACATAAACGGTAGTACTTAAATGAACTTGATTGCTAATCTAAAGAAATTAATATTTTTAGCAGCCCAGGTGCTTTTCTTAAGAAACAAGAGGAAAAAACTTTCTACAGAGCTGTCACTTAAGTGCCTAGTTAACACAAGCTCCTCTGACTTGCGTCCCAGGCACTGATGATTTGTATGAAAAACAAATCTTCTCAGTCAACAGTGAATCAGCAGCCCTTAAACATGGCAGCAATCAAAACAACACAGTTCACAAACAGGAATCTCAAATGAAAAGAGAAAAGCCTACAAATATCTGTTTTTGTTTTTTTTTTAGTTAGGTTTTAACTATACCTGCATGCGTGTGCGTATATATGCAAATGCACACACAGAACTGCAAGACTTTAGGAAAAATTAACGAGATAAAAAAGAAATCAACTATTGCTGCATTTTACAAAAACGTAACTCAAATTATATTCACCAGTTTTGTTAGTTTATGTACACCTCAGAAAAACTAATGCTTCCAGAAAAACGTTAACAATAACTAAGTATGTGATTTTTATGTTTCAGAATAGATTACTAAGCATATTGCTGCACTTTAATCCTTAGAGTGAAGATAAAATGTAAAAATGGAGAGGCCATACAATGTATGCCATATACCCACGAACAACTTCTGAATATGTAATTATGCAGTTTTAGGTCCTTAGTTGTTGCACCTTATGGACAGTCCACAGACGTTTAATATCTTATTATAGGGATCGGATGTAAGAACTGCTGGAAGATACTAATCTTCTTTTAAAATGCAGCCCACATGGAAAGCAGTTCTCTCAAGATGAATACAAAGATATATTCCCCTGGTTTTTTTGTTGGGTTTTCTTTTTCCTTTTTTTTTTTTTTTTATTTTAAAGCAATACATGAAAAAGAAATCTGTAATACGTAAACGAAAAACTTTAAAGCAACAATACACTGTAAAATGGACACTCTGCAGAGCTCTTATAGTTTTAAATCTTTTAACTGACTTTTTTTAAGTAAAGGCAACATCATCTAATGAAAATTTATCCATAAAAATATGCATAAGCAGAAAAAGACAAAGATGCAAAAGAAAATGCATGCTAGAAGATGAAAAAAAAAGCCATAAATTGAAAAAGTCAACAACTCCCCTCCCCATTTGACTTTTGCACCTGGCATCTAGAAACAGAAAAAAAAATTGGTTAGATAGTGTATATTGATGTTGAAGACCTCCTAAGTCATTCCTTTTATAAAAAAATGTGAAAAATCACAGCACATGGAGTAGCATGTTCTAAAGGTTTGCTTTGCCTAATATTTTCTCATGCAATTAATATGACATAAAAATCAAATTTCATCTTTCTAAACAGTGTAATTAGTCTTACAAGAAATTGAACTAATTTGATTTATTAACTTCCTATTGGCATGATTTGCAAAAAAACATTTTCTAGATGTTTGTTTTACGTGCCATAGAAAATTAATAACCTTGATCTACATTTATAAGTTTAACTTTTAAACAGAAGTAGAAAAGTCTATTTTTAGGGCTTACACAATAAAGGCTTTCAGTCCTTAAATTACATAGATAAATTATCAAAGTGCCTTATAAAAGCTTCATGGAAGTCTGCTGTATACAATCAAATAAGACGTGACTTTGAAAAGGAGACACCTTACTTCTTTGGCAACAAAACTGAATGAGGCTTTCCAAAGAACAGTGGAAGTGTGTTACTAAGATTCCAGAAACAGGTTTCAAGCTGAGTGCCAGCCATTTCAGAACAGCTCTCACCAAATACATGCATAAATAAATTCATCTTGAGGATATGCTTTTCACTGATGCATTTGACAGTCTTAACAGATATGCAGTTTACTTCAAATGAGTATCACATGCTTCAGATTAAGAGTTGATGCCCGTTTCCTACCATAAAACTGTTTCCTTATGTTGACAAAACCCTTGCTACTCTACAGACAAGATGGGGAGATGACAACAATGGAAACTGCAGTACACCACAGGAAGTATTTTTAACAACTCAAACTTGCTTTCTGTGTTTTCAAACTTGTTTTACATTTACATTTGCTTTACAGGAGGGAAATATGACAATGTTGTCTTGCAGTCTTTCAGGCTGTATCAACACCTTCTGGGGACCATGGTTGTTCTTGGGGCAACAAGGAAGAGGGAAAGGTATTTGTGTGAACTAGCCATTTCCAGTTCTCATAATATCTAAGCATATGACACTTCTCACCTTGGGACTAGCTGTAGTGAAACAAAAATAAGAATTTACTCTTTATAAATAAAAGCTTTTATTATTGCCCACTACTTTCTTATATACATATAGAGCATAAGAAAGACCATTCAGAAGAAACATCTTTTAAAACATCATTCTAGATGGAAAAAGCAGAGCTTGAATTATGCTTTTCTTTGATACAATGAAACCTAACTTAGAAGCTAAGGAAAGACTGCTATTAATGGATCATGACAATTACTAGAAAATCTGGTAAACATAAATTTTCCTTTAACTTATTTACTTTTGCAACCAGATACACCACTATTCCAGATTTGCACTTACAGTTGCATAAAGTGTTACAAGGTGGTGTGCATGGTATGGAAGCTCTATCTAATCCTTTGACTAAGTATCTTTCTTTTTCTATGTACAAGTATTACACATTTTTTCTACTCTTTTGATCCTTACTGAGCCCACATTTCATGTTTCTTTTCTACACCTGCCTTACTTCCATAAACCAATTAAAAAAAAAAAAACAAAACAAAACTTTTTTGTGTTTGGTCAATAAATCCCTAAAACAGATGAAGGGTCAGATGAGATGGGCAAGGGCTATGTGCTTACGAAGCTGATGGAAGAATGTAGGGAGTGACTGACCACAGCTGTTGCAAAAAAAGCTGAACTGAGTTCAACAGAAAAAGGATTGGAGCATTTGTTTCATGTAAGTGCCTGTATCAGTTTAGTGGATTAAATGCTTGTGTCAATGTTTTTCCCTGAGTTGATCAAAAGAGTGTGAATGGCTTCTTAAGTTAGCCTGCCCAGCAAGGGGTAAGTACATATGTGGCTCAGCCCAATAGCGTATAAAAACTTAAAAACTGACAGAATTAACTTTGAACAGAGAGATGGACTTGAGCTGCCTTTAACTCGTATATTTCTTCCTGGCTCTTGGGGACACCAAGCACTGTGATGGTGAGCATGTAAATGCCAGGAATAGGAATCAGATTTGTACTGCAATGGCTATACTGTGCTTGCACTGTGATTTCAGTACTCTGCTGTAATTTATTCTGCTAAATTAAAATCTCATGTAACATCAAATATCTTCAGATAAGTAATTTTGTTTTAAACACTAAACTCTCCTCATGCGGAATATCTAATAGAGCCTGGTCAGAGAGTACTGGATTCCGATACTCCCGCATTTCATTGCTTCCCACAGGTGATATCTTGAAAGAAGCAAAAGTAATACAAAATTAGCCCTTTCTAAAATACATTTTTCGTTCTTGTTGTTTTCAGTTTGAGCCAAGTTCTGTTCAGGTGATGGAAACTAACCCTGTGCCAGAGCATACAGTAGCTCTTAAACCAGTCAGGAAGCATGTAGGACCACTATGAACATCTGCGATATTAAGTGTTGGACATTGCCACAGAAAAGTCTGAGAAATGAAGGAATTCTTGAAAGTGGAAAGTTCCCTGTGAAGTTCTTCAAAGAGAACAATTATTCTTCAGATGCATTTAAAAATAAATGTTCCATTGTCAAAATGGTTAACATGGAAAAATTATTAAGAGGTCTAAGTATTTAATTGTTGAACATTTTTTGAGAAGCAAAACTGGTGAACAAATATCGTAGATGATTAAGCAGCCTGATTAATAGTGGATGACTCATATCTGGCATTTGCCCATTCAAAAATCTGTAAGAAATAGGTGACATAGATTTACTGTGACAAATATTTAAAACAGTTATCTTTCACAGAAAAAGAGGATCAAGTTAATTTTCTAGCCCTATATAAACACTTTGTGCGAAAGCTTTTAGAGGCTTGCAAACTGAGGCTTCTGCTACAGTATGGCTTTAGAAGGAAAAGTAGGAATCACAGACTCTAGACTTAATTCAAAGAGAGATACCGTTGCCAAAAGGCAAGTGAAATTCTATTTTGCCAAGAATATCAGAGTAGTACAAGAAATTGCAATTTGAATACATGCTAGCATTAAGAAACACAAACTGACCTAATTTTATAGGATGACCTTTGCTAATAATTCATTACAGCTTTGCTATTGTATACTTTCTTGCCACTGCCAATAAATAGCTTTTTTCTTTTTCTTAGGTAATGTAAGCATTCTTTTAAACATACGTTTATCAAAACAATGTACAGAAAAGCTTGGTTGATTTAAAAATATTTAAAATGTCTGGAACACATTTAAAAAAAATCCAACTTTTTATTTTAAAGCATATTTAAAAAAAGCCTCATCACTTAAAGGCCCTGGCCCAAGGAAATAGCACAGTGTACATAACAGCATGTTTATGAAAGTACTGATGTCAGGGTAAGCTTTAGACTTCCAGGGGAGCTACACACCTTATAGGTACTTAAAAAGTTCCCTTAGCTTTAGAGATCAGTTTTGAGATAGTCTCTATTTTCTAAATGGAAATGTTACGTAACTTCTGTAACCTTAAAAAGTCATCCTGAACTTAAAACTTAAGTGTGCATGTCATTTCAAGATGATTAAATGTTTTCTGCAATTTGTAAAAAAAACCAACACAACCAGAAAATACTTACTGCACTCCTAATTTTAATGCAAATACCGTTTTTTTAAACTGTCTCATCTCTGGTTCTGCTTCTGGGAATATCTGACTTTCCCTGTAAGAAATGCATTGAATAATTGCTACCCTGAAACATAAGATGGTCCAATTAGTTGTCAAAACTGCTTTCATTTCTGTGAAGTGTGAGTTCATTTCAGGATGTTCTACAATACTATAAGCCTCCCATTCTGCACACTTACACTTGGGTCAAAATATATTAGCATCACAGAGTAAAATATAAACTATATAAAGAATTAAGTTACTCCATCCAAATAGTGAAAATACTCATTCAAGTGCTTATTGCATATTGCAATGCCTTTGAATTCACCTCATCTCATTCCATCAATTTTTTTTTTTTTAATATGCTTCCAAGCCTTGTGTAACATCAACTCCTCTTACCAATTCGATCTGCTCATAAGGTATCACCAGATCTTACAAAGATTTCAGGATGATACCCTATTAAGCAGCTTTCCCTATAACTGAATTTCTGGTCCCGTCCTCCCCTTGTCTTGGTACCCACCATGCAACAAACTGATGTGAAATCACTCATGAGACTGTAATTTTCACTCTTAGACACCTTCTTTAGAACTCTTTCTATTTCTACAACAAAATATGAGAAAAAACAAGCATTCCATGCCTTCTTTTGAATTTACTTTATTATAGCCATGCTATGGAAATGACACTGGTAGAAACACAAAATTGTTCCTTGGCAAACAGTGCTTCCGCACAGATATACACTGCCTCACTTTCTGCAATTGGGGTGATCCCTGTAAAACATTTCTCAATGCTTTTATAAGATAATCAAGCTAAAACTGATATGAAAATTATTTTGCTGTTGTTTGGACCCCTCTTAAAAAATATTTAGGATACTTTTTCTTCCCTTAAAGTATGACATAATCTGTGTTCTCTCTTGTGTGAGACAAGGGACTGCTAAAGGGATTGAAAAACCCATTCGCTTTTTTCCTTAAACTAATATATTACTCTAGGGCCAAAGTTTTGAAGTTTTTTTGAAGTTTTTGTGACCTTAAAGTTTTTTAGGTGAAGAAATTACAGCTTTGTTTCACTATGAGAGATATGCACTATAAAAAAATGACTGATCTTGGGGGATCCTAGCAGACACCAGTAGAACACCTAGGAAAAGTGAATTAAATAGCTAACTGTTCATTTATACAGAAAACTTTGTCTAGATGTGGGTGGCTAGCTTAACTATTATCTCTCCGATAAACGAGAACAAAGGCAAAACTATCTTGAGAAGAGTCTTCTACCACACCTCTTTTCAGCTGAAATTATTTAAAATTACTACTGTTATCTCCAGATATCCATCCCGAATTCCATCTTCATTAGTGTAACTAAGCATATACTGCTTTGTGCTGTATTAGCACACACGATGGAAGTCCTTATGCTGCCTAAGTAAGAGTCAGTGCTAACTTATCAGTGGTTCAACTTGTACCTGCACCTGATGAGTTTATTCAAGACCGTATCTCCTTTTTCAAATTGTTTGCAACTCAGAAATTGAGTTTCTTGTGATGGCCATGAGGAAGTTTGAACCCCATGAAAGCAAGCTGAAAAAGTTGAGAGTATCAGGTCATTCTTCTTGAACCATTATCCAAACTACCTTTGCAATGCCTGCAAGATGTAAGATAACTGAGAGGCTCCTGTATCTCACATGTCACCTGACAAGTCCCCACTTCAGCAAGCTGAGTAAAGGATGACCTAACTTGATAAGAAACTCATGTTTTATTCTAGGTAGGGTACAATCTTTCTGAGAACATAAAACATTCAATACAGACTCAAAAGAGAAATATAAAAGAACCTGTTGCCATTTCAGTATCTCAAAAGGGAGCTACGGTATGGATTCAAATAAAAAATCCACCCAAAGATATTTAAATGAAAAGTGAGCCTTGGCCATGTTCCTCTGCTCCTTTCTGCTTTTATTTCTGAGGCTCTTTTCCTTATATTTTAACAACAGTTAGATTCAGTTGCATGGATCATCCATAGTTCCTTCCACCTATATGGAACTCCTTTTGTTTCCTCCTCAGTTAAAGGACTCATGCATCAATGGCTACCAATCCCATTCTTCAAAATCCAGACAAAAATATGCATTCATTACATGGTCTATCTAATGCCATTATGCTGATGTTTTTTCCCATCATATAGCTATGGGACACAGAAACTGATGCATTGGTAACGAGTAGCTACCTGGACTCATTTTGCAAACAACTTCCAATTAAAAAAGTGTAATTTTTTAGTGCAAAATGCTATACAAGGTTGAGTATCTGAATATAACATTGCAAACATTTATTTTTAAGTGATGCAACTAGACACAAGGATACCTACCAAGAGCTAAACAGAAGACTAATGGAGAAATGCCTGGTATACCTTATTTACAGCCATGTATTTCGGATTTCTTTTAATTTGTAATGCTTGAGACCAAATTAAATTTTTCATTTTTAAAACGTAACTGTATGTACACATGATACATGACTCGAAGAGCAATTCTTTATATAAACTAATACAGGTTATATATCAGTATTGCAGCATATAGAAAAAATGATTAATGATGTGCAATTATTTACAGTTGCCAATCCACACTATTTTATTATGAATGTATGCAAGATTTCATCTAAATGCTTTTCACATAAAAACAAGCTATAAGAGATGAGCACTGAAGTTGTAAGATCCAGGAGACAATGAACCTGATTCAGTTTTTCAACACTTTGGATTAATAAAATTACTAAGCATGTAATTAACTGTTCAATGCAGTGAGAGAGTCACTAAATCACTCATTCATTTATCTCTTGCAATCTGTTTAGCTAAAACTGTAGATTTTCTCCTGGTGAAAAAACATTTGTCAGCAGAGACCTAAGCTTAGTTAAGCTATGCCCAGTTCTATCCTATGCTTTGTATCTCACCACTCTTCTCTAGCCTAAATATGCCCACCTCTTGCGTCCCATAGCAGTATTATTCTGCTGTTTCACTTATATTTTGCTTTTGAATCTGGCATGCATAGCTGAAAGATTCATACATACATACACTACTCACAAGACAAACAGAAATTAATGTGATAATTACTTTCCAATTTCCTGCACTTTGCTTTAACAGAAAGCAAATACACACTGTATAACATTACAGGTTCTTTTGCCCTTCTTTGGGAATACCTTTTTCTAATGGACACAGGACTTTTGCCTGTGAAAGAAACTGAAGTTACAGCTCCAAGCACCAATCTTCCAAATGCTATTCAGTGTAATGTTAAAATTCTTTACATATAGTAAGACTCTCTCTCTATATTTTAAATCCTCTTAAGACAGAATTTTAAATACCTCAGATAAGTTGAAACTAAACACCAACAACAATACAAAATAAATGCAAAAAATTTACCTAGAGGTGAAGTAGTATAATTTGTAGAAAATTACAATGCTATATTACATTTTCAGAGAATAGATATAGTGATACATGAAATTAAGAACTGTGAATGATACTGCAGCATATTACAAGACCACTTACTGCAGTCAAGACCAAATTCAGCAACTGAGCATGTAGTTGACTCTGCTGGGACTTAAACATGCTAAGAACAATCACAGCATGTAACCTAAATGAGAAAAAGAATAACCGAATGTATCTGAACTGGAATGTGCAACAAGAATTAGACACGGGTCTGAAGGGATGTAATAGTTATTATATAGTGTAAAAAGAAATAATCACTAACCTCAGAGGTATTTCAAAATAACCACAGTATCTGAAAATGCTGATTTCTTTAGTAACTGAGGAATAACATCACCTTTAATACTATCTTAATTATCCTGCATTTATTTTTAATTTATAACTCTTATACGAATAAACACTACTAAAGATAATCAGAAATACTATCAACAAAGCCACAAAATCATCCTGCACATCAAACAAGTAATGTGTTACACTTTAATTCTGAAAAAAATATTATTCCTTGCACCAGAACATTCAGAGTCTAACAGAAGCTTAATACAGGTTTTCTCAGATTTTCTTAGCTCTATCTAAAATTTACTTACAGATTTCTTTGAAAATTTCTTAACTGGACGTTAAAATTTCTAACTGGACGTAAGCACGAAAATTAACCTTCAGTCTTCCTAAACACATTAAAAGGCCCTATTGTTTCCTAAAACAGATTGTTAGCACATACTTAGTAAGAAAGCAGTAAGCGACTTCTGTAGTGTAAATCTCAAAAACAAAACAGAAAAGTTTTGGGGTTTTCCTTCACTTTCAGCTCCCTGTATGCATTGGCTAAGCACTTGAAAGTAAAATAAAGTAAAATAAAATAAAATAATAAAATAAAATAAAACAGAAATTGCCTGAAGGAGTAAGCCCTTGATGAATTGTTTAAGGAAGAAAATACTTGGGGTTTAAATATGATAAGTGGTTTGTAATTAAAAGTAAGCTCAGTGATTATGAAATCGCCATCAAGAGTTCATTCAGAGAGATTTATTCTGTGTTACCCTACTCCCGTCAAGATTAATTAAAGAGTTTAAATAAAATACTGGAAAATAAAACAATCTCATGTGTTGTAACACAGTTGTTTTGTGTATGAGGACACAGCCTGAAAACAAAGGTTCAGATGTCTTGGTGTGAAAACTTAGCATCCTGGTCTCGCTGGCATCTTGCCAATTAGTCCAACTCAGTAAAACAAAAGGCAAACATGAGTTTCTACACAAGCTTTGCTGGAATCAAAAATCTTAATAATTTTTAGAATTGAATTTAAGATATCTAGACGAGGAATAAAGTTGAGGGTTGAAATAGCAAAAACCTGTATTTGATGACTGAGCATGCATATTGTAGTCCCAAGTTCTGCTTTCCTGAGAAACTGCATCAAGCATGAATAATTCATTTGACATTTTATGACATGATGTAGACTAAAATTCTATGTTTAGTCTACATGGAGTTTGGGATTTTTGTTTGTTTGTTTATTGAAACTCACATCTAATTAGGTTCTGTTTTGCTGTACTTGTGGACATGTAACTCACTGACAAAAGCAGATTTTATTTCCCCAGTGATTTAAGGAAATCTTGTGTATTAAAGCTATTTATGTACCAGTCACACTGTACTATCATATGGATATTACTTCCTATGAAACTTCTGTTTTTCCACACTTCTACATAGTTTGGATTACAATAAATAAAAAAATCCTAGCAATATCACAAGAAAAATTAATGTTCAGAAGCCACATGTGGACACTGTAGTTACTGGGGCATTTGCAGCTACTGAATACACATCTGAGCTACAGTACTTTTAACAAAATCAAAAGTTTGTAAGGCTAGCTTTTCCACAAAAGCACTCTAAATAATGTTCTGCCCTCAGTGTATGAGGAGTTCCTTTACATACAGGTCATTATTATAATGATCTTGCTGTGAAAGATCATGTCGTATGAACGTAAATTGTAGGTGTTGCAAAAGCCACATGAACGGCTTAGATTACGTTACACTGGAAATCTCCATAGGAAATATTTTGCAGATTAAGCAGTGAACCCAACTCTCTGACTGTCAGCAACCTTACTGACAAAAATTATCTTTCCTTCACACAGGATATGTTCAGAGCATTTTCTGTTCAGGACATTTTTTGTATTTTGGGGTGAATCAACTCACAGGGCAAAATTTAAAGCTTACAATTCTCTTGCCATTTTTGTAAATTTTGTGTGGCAGCAAGCTTGAGGATCTGTCAGAGAACATTTCTGACATGGAAAGTTTAAGAGACTTCAGCTATTCCTTCACTGGAAGAAACATGTGGAAGAAACTGTCATCCAGTCTGTCTGTCCCACTGCTTATGCTCCCACTCTGAATTCCTCAAGGCATTCAAGACAACAACATTTACAGCAAAAGAAACAAATTTAATTACATTAGTAATGACTATCAGGAACAAATGTTGGTCACAATGTTCAGCGGAGGGCTAGGTGTACATCTCAAGGTATGGGTGACTTTAGTCAACAGATTTTTAAAGTGGAAATCTCAAACAGTATTTCTTTACTTAAAAGATAACACTTTTCACCAATATTTAACCTGAGTGTGTACTATGCTAAAAAGTTCCAAAAAACAGAAGAATGCACACACATTAAAAAAATCATCTTGCTAGCCTCCACTTGTTTCATTCTTTAAGCATGCCTCCTACGTTTCCCTCTGCAAGCCAGGACTACCAAAAGCCCACCTCCTCTGCTGTAACATAGAATCATAGGATGGTTTGGGTAGGAAGTGACCTTTAAAGCTCATCTAGTTCCAAACCCCCTGCTATGTGCAAGGACACCTTCCACTATATCAGACTGCTCAAAGCCCGGTCCAACCTGGACTTGAACACTGCCAGGGATAGGGCAGCCGCAGCTTCTCTGGGCAACCTGTTCCAGTGCTTCACCACACTCTTAGTGAAGAATTTTTTCCTCATATCTAATCTAAACCTTCCTCATTTCAGTTTAGTCATTCCCCCTTACCCTTTCATTACATGCCCTCGTAAAAAGTCCACCTTCACATTTCTTGTAGGCTCCCTTAAGGTACTGGAAGGCTGCTATAATGTCTCCCTGGAGCTTTCTCTTTTCCAGGCTGAAAATCACAGGTCGCAGCTTGTCCACATCCTTCATACGTTGGAGGCCCCAGAGCTGGATGCAGTACTGCAGGTGGGGTCTCACAAGAGCAGAGTAGAGGGGTAGAATCACCTTCCTCGACCTGCTGGTCATGCTCCTCTTGATGCAGCCCAGGATACAGTTGGCTTTCTGGGCTGCAAGCACACATTGACAGGTCATGTTCAGTTTCTGATCGACCAACACCCCCAAATCCTTCTCTTCAGGGCTGCTCTCAACCCCTTCTCTGCCTAGACTGCATTTGTGCTTGGGATTGCCCCAGCCCAGGTGCAGGACCTTGCACTTGGCCTTGCTGAACTCCAGGAAGTTCTCACAAGCCCATATCTCGCACCTGTCAAGGGCAAGACCTATACATACTTTCTTTGTAGAGGTTGTTCTAGCTTACCACCTACTTTCACCCTACTTCTCTTTCAGAGAAACTTGTTACCAAAAATGCATGTCAAAGTTAGTACATACTGTAAATGACAGGCCTCAGTGCTTATGGATTCATGTTTTCCTTGACTAATCAGAAATCTCCCTTGCACCCCTTGAAGTGTCAGCAACTGAACAACCTACAGGATTGATTTGTAACTGCCTTAAGTGCAGTTCTTCCACAACTGTGCCTCAGCGGAAGAGAAGAAACAAACAAAACCCACTTTCTATAAGCTGCTGTCAGCATCTTCCAGAAAAGGACACACCAGTTCTGACAGTGTGGAGGGCTTGGAATCATAGAATCATAGAATAGTTAGGGTTGGAAAGGACCTTAAGATCAGTCAGTTCCAACCCTTCTGCCATGGGCAGGAACATCTCCTACTAAATCAAATCACCCAAGGCTCTGTCCAATCTGCCCTTGAACTCCACCAGGGATGGAAAAGAGGGAACAGACTCCCCTTGCTTCTGTATCCTTGTTAAACCAGATACGCCCACTGAAAACATAGTATCAGCACCTCTTCCCTCCCTTCCCTTCCTCTAGAGACAGCAGAGGATCCAGTAAACCTATCCTGTCTAGCCACAAGAAGCCTTAGGGAGGAAGAAAGACTAACCCTGCCTACACAGCTAACACTGCAAGGGTTCCTGTTCTGCAGTACATATCTAACTGAACTAGCTTTAAATTAATAGTATCAAGCGTCTGCTGAAGTTCAGCCACAGCAGCATGCAGTTCAGCACGAGAGAGTTCACCCTACTTCTTCGCAAACTGTTACCTGTCCCCTAGCTAGTTAGGAGAAGGGCAGGTACTCGAGATTACAACAGACTGATTTGCTGGTTAAGATGAGGGACTCCAGATAGATACAGATGTGGAAGCACAGGGAAGCAGACTTCTGAAGTTTACTTTTGCAGTTGTGCTGTCCATGTTCTGTGCAACTTCTTTGGCTTCTTGTCCTTCCGTAATAGGCCCTAAGCATTCAGGTCCAGTATTTCTAGCATTAACCTCCGCTGACAGTGATAGCCTGCCTATTTCCTGTTCTGTTGTTTATCTTAATGGATAGAGCTGGACTAAACCTTTCGCCTGGGGGCAAGGTTTGGAGGAAAAGGCCAAGTCCTTTCTATTAAGGATCTACAGCTTTCACATTAGAAAAGTAAATAAATCTATGTCTGGCATTTTGCTAAGTTGGACAGAAGACATGTTCTTTCACTTTGTTTTGTGGTCTTTATTGTATAGAAGTTCGTCTGATTCCTTACTGGTTATTATTTGCATCCATGCTATTTAGGTCCTTTGCAACACAACGAAGACCTCATGGCGCCTCAATTTTCTGCTATTGTTTTTACCTCTGCAACACTATTACCCAAGTTAGAAATTTATAAAATCCCATATTTGTACCAACCCCCTAAAACAATCTGACAAGAGGTTTTAAGGGAGTTTTGTTTAGAGGTTGCAATATCAGCATTTTACTGGAAACTGCTTTCTAGTAAACAACTTATATGGAAGCACATTTACGGTAACAAATGTTCTTATAGCTGATGTTTTAACTGAAAATGGAATCTAATGGTATCTGGAAATACAGGACCAAATAATGCAGTATCAAGTTTAATTTTTTTTTCTTTTTTTTTTTTAAGCAAAGCCTGCTCATTTGTGAGATCATAAATTAAAAGTAAATTAATAAATTAATTATCTTCTCTCTAGGAGACCATAATGAAAACATCACACTTACATTTCGCTAAGATCAGTGAAATGCTGGAAACCATGTATTTCTTAAATCATCAGAAAAGCTCCATTTACTATTTCTGAAATGTCATATTTGCGAATTTCAACCAGGACTAAGAGTATACTCAAATGGTATCAGCTTTAAAGGAAAGGTGATTGTGCAGAACAGTATACGTCTGTCAGCTGGAGATGTATTTAAAAAAAAAAGAATCATCTCCCTCCTGCAGTAAGAAGATAGTAGCGAAAAAATCAGCTGAGGTCATTCTATCTAAGGCAAAAGTTATTTTCAAAATTAGTCATAATTTTGACATTAGGTCAAATGAAATTCAATTTATACATGCAGAGAAAGATCCTGACCTTCATTTGACAGAGGCATATTTTTTAAACTGAGTGCAGTAAAAGGCTTACAATAACTGAATCTGGTAATACTACCTTTGTTTGTTTTCCATTTAGTTGCAATCAGAGTAACTAGGACGTTTTTCTAGTTATGATGAATCTTTTGAAACATGAACTACGGTCCCAACATTTTATAGAGTATGTGTTATACACCTGTGGACTTTTGACAAGTGATAAGAGAAGATATTACCTAAAAAATCAGAAAGCACGTGACAAAAGTTAAGACAAGGATTCAGGTGCTTAGCGTCTGATATCTGGTCTACATTCAATATAGATTTACAGAATCACAGAATCACAAAACAGTTTGGGTTGGAAAGAATTTTCAGAGATCATCTAGTCCAACCCCCCTACAATGACCAGGGACATCTTCAACTAGAACAGGTTGCCCAGAACCACATCCAGCCTGGCCTTGAATTTCTCCAGGTATGGTGCATCTACCATCTCTCTGGGCAACTTGTGCCAGTTTTTACCACCCTTGTTGTAGGCAGTAATAATTTCTTCCCCTCATCCAGCCTGAATCTCTCCTTTTTTAGTTTAAAACCATCACCCCTCATTCCATTGCAACAGGCCCTGCTAAAAAGTCTCTTCCCATTTTTCTTATAGGCCCCTTTTAAGTACTGAAAGGCCGCAATAAGGTTTCCCAAGAGTCTTCTCTTCTCCAGGCTGAATGATCCCAACTCTCTCAGCCTGTCCTCAAAGAAGTGTTCCATCCCTCTGATCGTTTAATTCACTTGGAAGAACAACAGCTACCAATAGGAGCTGCAATCAATATTCAATTTAAGACAGTATTACTAAAGCAACAGTTTACACATAGTAAAATATAAGATTTTTTTTCAGATTATTGCGAATTATTTTTAATTACTGCAAATTATTTTCAAATTCACATGTTCTTTAAGGACAAATTTACTTGGAGCTTTACAACTTACACTGATATGACAGCATACCAACATTTTAGATCTTAGAAGGCACATCAGAGGCACTAGAAATGTAGACAATGCAATAGGCTGAATGGAGAGAAAGAATATGCTTTGTTCCCTTCCTGATTCTCTCACTTACCAATTCGCTTATCTTGTGTGGGTCATTCTGCCTGCCAGTATTTCCACCTATAGCAATTATGTTCATGCCTATGCCTTTTGAAAAGCATTTTAAGATGATAGTGCTGCAAGAATGACTTTGTGCATCCCTGAACACAGGGATCCAGAGCATAAGAAACTCTCACACATCCTTCTAGGACCTGTCCATCAACCTAACCTACAGCTTTGGTGCAAATAGTGAGCTGCATGGAAGCTACAAACAAAACCGTATAGCAAGTTAAGTAAACAACCACAGTTTGCACTAAACACAACAGCACGTTTGTGTTGATTAGCTGAGTCATTTTGCTGGCACAAGGAAACACTGGAAAAGGAGCCAGAGGGATGCTAAGCCAAAGCTGTGAGCAGCCTCAAAGTGGGACAGTCCCAGAAAGGACAGACTCCCTTAGAAACATTCATTCCCTCTGCTCCTGCAGATTAATGAGCCTCCAAACTGATGCCAACAGAAGATGAGCATCATTTTGCAATCTGCCCATGCTTGTAACAATTCACAGTAAGAATTCTCTGTTACACTTTTTCACAGAAGACAGTACCTAGCAGCAAACAACAAATGTAAACCCAAAGAAGTATGTCGCAGAGACTCAAAATCTTAACTGCTGAGGAGAGGTAGACAAAGGAAGGGAAATTCAAATGCTTCAGGAAATAGCCTTGCTGTGTTTAATTGTTAGCCTAACTCTTGAAGGAAGTGAGAAAATATCTTGTTGATTTCCATCTACTAGTACGGAGGTCTGTGCAATAACCCACTAACAAGTTGTCCCATGAATCACTGCACCTTTCAGTTACTCCAGTATAACACCAGAAGATGCATACATGAGAACAATGCAGTGTGCACTAGACTCCAGTTTATGTTTCATGCTGATTCTTTTAGTAAAGACTTAATTTTCTGAAAACCAACAACTGAATTATTTCTAGACTTTTCAGAAATTTGTTAAGACATCTAGACTCATAATTTTACCTGTCTACAGTACAAGAAAAAGAACAAAACTCCAATTCAACACACATTTAAAAGATAGTCCCCTCTGACTATGCTAACAAAACCTGTTTGGAGGACAAAAGTGTCACATTCCCAAAAACCAGCTGTCTTCTGGGGGAAGAGAATCTTAGATAGTTACAGGTATAAACCAATTTTTAAATTAGCTAAAATATAATTTGAAGAACATCTACATATTCTTCCACCCCCAGATGAGCTCTCTGTTTTAATCAAAGTATGTCTGTAGTTATCATAGAGTAAAGCAAGGACCAAAGCCAGTCTTTAAGCTATAGAAGAGCTGTGAGACTCAGTGGCAGAGTAACAGGATCTCACTTCTGTGCTGGAATAGGAGGCAGGGAGCATACACATAAGCAGAATAGCAAGGTAAAAAAAAATAAAAATCAAAGAGTGCTGCAGCCAACCAACCAGAGGAAGCTCAAGAACACTCGAATGTGATCAACTTTTAGCCTAAAACAATTCTCTTGTGGTTCTCCACCCAGAAAGAATTTGACTGGGGCTGTGACAGTTGACAATGCTGAAATCAGAACAGCTTAGCTGAATTAAGTTGACCTGGGTTGACTGACACCAAATGAGAACACAGCTTATTGTTTTACAGAAACATAAGATTAGTGAAGGAAAATGTTGGAAAAGTCCTTAAGATCTTTTAGTTCCAACCCCCCTGCCATGGGCAGGGACACCTCACACTAAACCATGTATTACTTGTCACCTAAATACATGAAAACTTTATCTATATAACAGAATGTTGGTACTTACTACATCAGGCTTAAGTGGGTACTCATAACCAGTCTGAAAACTGTGAGTTTTGGCATTTAATGAATAAAAAATAAATCCAATTATTTGTCTGTTTAGTGTCCATCACTGAAAAGTGCTATGATCTAACATGACAATCCTTTCCAATAATGGAGTCTGTCTTGTAAATATTCCCTTCTCATGACTTTCATTTCTGGACTCCTTAACATATTAATGTAACACACCCGTGCCAGGAAGACAATTTAAAATTTCTCTTCAAGAGAAATGCACAAAGTTCTCCCTAGTTTTTGAATATTCTTTCTTAGATTAGTTCATGGATGATGGTGGACAAGAGGTTAGAAAGAAAGACATTATCTATTAAAAGTGAGCATAGACTTACAGGACTGTCAATGTGCATGGAAGAAATGATACACATTTTACAGAAAGGTGCTACATTCATCTAGAGAACAAATTATTAAATTCACACAATAAATGGTGGAGCAACCGGAAATTAATTACCTTGGGTTTTGCTGCACAATTGTAGCTATAACGAAAGAACTACACATATGAACCATTTTTCAATTTCTGAAGAAATTCTAAATAACAGGCAGATATGGAAAGTCCACAAGAGCCATTCCACAAAATGCCAGATTGGACAACCAAGGTGTCTACTTCATTTTCCTTATCACTGTATTAAAACTGCAAACTCTTTTACTTTCTGTGCACTTACAGTTAAGGCACTGCCTTATTTTCAGATTTCATCTAAGCTGCTTCATCATAGAATTCTGAATTACATACTTGAATCAGTTCAAACTTATCTCATTTAAAATCCCATTGATAAATTCAGAGATAAATAGCCATTCTATTATTTCCAAGGATCAACCAAAGAGGAAACATTTATTAGGCAAAATCCTTGAATACATTCACTAAGACTGTGAAATCTAGACATCAGCCTATCCTGACATAGATATACTGGAAGTACTCCAGATTTGATGTTCAACGTAGGTCAGCATAAGATGCTGATGATTCCTTGTCACATTGCTTTGCCTGCCAGCTGGAAGGAACCATTTTCCACCTAACAAGACAAAAATAAATGCCTCTCTCTGCGCACCAACCAGTCACATGAAATTCACCTGTGATCAAGATACCAAATAGTGGAAAAATACTATGAATTCTTAACCACTAACTACTGGGAGAAACATTCCCTTCCTCATTTGTAAGGATTCTCATTCATATCCACGCTTCAGATATGCTCACATTGACTGGGGATGATACAGCAGTAAAAGAAAAAAGACAAGCAAATAGTGACATAATACAGTTTACGTAAGAATTCTCCCCAAATCTTTGCCACTGAAATTAAACGGGGAGAAAACAAGTCTGGTTTTCCTCTGCCTAAGAGGGAGCACAAACATGATAATAGTTAATAGTCTGTTACTGTTATTATAATCTTACTGAAACAATTTAGGTTCTGAATACTTGTACTTACATACACAGAACTGTTAAGAACTTCTATTATTAAGTGAATGAAATTCTAGGGTAAAAACATACTATGACATCCTACATTTAGTGTCATGGCACATTTTCAAACAGAATTACAATTGAAAAGAAGAATTATTAACTTTTGCTACCTTTTCCACCAGATCTTTACACTGAAAAACTGTATTCCGTAAAGGGTGTGAACTAGATTAATGACAGTTGATAGAAAAACTCAGTGCAGCTAGCACTCAGCTTAATTGAAGACATCAGAAGATGCCTTGCACAATAGTTCTCACATCCTATATTCTTTTGAAGTTACACTGACACTGTATCACTCTTCTATATTACTACAGAAACTTTTTTCAAACATCATAGACATGGCTGCACCAAAATAAATCCAATGCATAAAAAATGAATCATAAATAAACTTGTTTAGCTTCATATTCTGAATTAATAATGTTTAGATAATTTTGTATTAAACTGTCAGTGAAATTAAAAAGAAACATATTTAAAAGTTTGCTCTATGAGATGGAAATACTGTACTTCAACATATTTTGCTAGAAACACACACAAACTTAACAAAGTATTATTGGCATTTGAGATGTACTTTGAATTTTAGGCAGTTATCCATCACCGATGCTGCTATCCTTCACCAATGCTGCACCATCTTTTAGTTTCACATCTTTATTTATGTAACACTTACTGTTTGAAGTGATCTATACACACAGTGTCTTACATTTATTTACTTACCAACAGTATCACATGGTTCATCTTTATGTACACAGAAATCCTTCCTAGAACGGGGGGGAAAAGAAAAATGTTAAGCAAGCCAAGCTGTCAGGCTGGTAATGACTGTGTAACCTATTTACAAATATTTTGCATGGCTCAATGAATAAAGACAAAACACCATTATCTCAATCATGAGGATGGGGAAGCAAAGGCCAGGATTACCCAGAACACTTAAACTTCAGTTCTCAGAACTGATTTAGGAGTACTCAGGTGACAAAACATGTACCATACATATATATTGAATTGTACCTAATTTCTGGGATTTTGGTTTTGGTTTTTTTTTCAGTGGGGAGGTGGCTTGGTTTGGTTTGGTTTGGTTTTTCCCATAAGGTACCCTGAAATGTAACAAGTCTTTCCTTACATGTAACAAGTCTTTCCTAACAAGTTAGTCTTTCCTTGCATTCAAACAGGAAATCTCTTTAGTGTTTAATATGAGATCTAAATGCAGCATTATAATCCAGCATTTAAATCAGAAATAAGAGTCAGAAAGTCAAAAAAAAAAAAAAAGAAAAAAAAAAGTCAGTGTTAAAATTACTAGTAGGAGTACATTCTGGAGAAATGTTAATGCTAGGGCATCTTATTCCAGTAGTGGAAACTTACAAATTAATTCACTTGGAGAAGACTATCCTATCTCCAACACAGATTTTAGTCCAGCCATAGCTCTATAAATAAGACTGCTCACTTTCATGAAGTGGAATTAGTATTTAACCTCTGTGTTAAACAACATCACCTTGGGATTCATTTTAATTTAACACCTATTTTACCTGTTCTCAGAGACATGGAATAAAGTTACCAAAAGAGCAAACGAAAAGCTGCTTTTTACTGGAGTGTTTATAACTCATGCTCTTTTTTATTTATTTATTTTAAGTAAAAATAGGGCTGCTGAGGTATGCAAAAACTTGGGAGGGGACGAGGGAACCAATAGGGAACAAATAGCAACCCTCCATACCACATATAGCATCTAAGCAAAATACTAACTAGTTACTTGAATTTCATTCCAACACGTACTCAAGAAGTTTCTGGTTTTCAACTGTACCAAAGAGCAATGATCTCTATTTTTAGAAAGAGACCATATGGGCCAGATAGACTTCATTTTTATATTCTGTCTACAGAGCTACATAGATACATACACATAGATTGATAATGATAAATATACACACATATAGAACCACTCATTTTCCAGGAACTTAAATGTAGGAATGGTTTGATGCTTGAGATGGGAGAGTGGAGTAGTGATACTTATAATTTTTATAAATGTAATTACTCCAACAGTTTTTTGTGATTTGGCTTGTTTGTTTCCCACAGACTATTCCCACAGAGTAATGTAGACCCCAAAGCAATCTTTAGAGGCTGGCAAATTTTTGACACTTGTTAAAGGCCACATAGCCAGAGACATGGGGATATATAGCTTTTGATCTTAAGTAACTATTGCCAGATAATTACAGAGTAGAAAAGCAAACCAACAGTGCTAGAAACAAATTTTGTGAATAAACTGATGAACTCTGGGAATCCTCTTAGAAGAGCCCTGGAAGTAGAATCAAAGGTGGTGAACAAGGAACTATAATCAGATACAGAAGGAAGTTTTTCTGTTTTTTTCAAACCTGCAAAAATTGCATTAATGCAATGGGTTGTAACACAATTCTTTGTCTTGTGCTATGTGACACAAGGGACTTATTGTCTTGTTAAGCAATATGACAAAACCATTAGAAATATGGGACTTGTAGTGAAGCATGAGAACATGTGTAAAGGCAATCTAAAGACAGAGACTCTCTTCCACACACACTCATACAACTACCATAAATATTAACTAATGTAACAAAAAAAAAAAAAAGGCAAATGTAAAAGAATACCATCTGACATTTAAAAATTGCCTATACCCATGAGGTTTCTGCTTATGCAACAGCTTTGTTCTCATACAGTTACTGAGCTGATTTGATTTTGTTTTGTTTTTCTTTCTTGGCTGACTGTGACTATGGTTATGCTGTGCATCCAGAGTTTCATTATGGGGCTTGGGGGAAACAGTACTGCTATGATTTGGCAAGACGGACGTACTATAAAACATTCTTAGTTCCTGATTTACATTGAAAGTATGTAATACCTCCTTTAATTTCCAAGAATATGAATGCATTACATACATTTGAGACTAGGTTCCTTAGTAAAGATTTACAGCTCTAGCTAGATCTACCAATGACTCTCACAGAAACCATTCTCTAATTCCCACATGGTAACTTGAATATTCCATCATATTATACCGATGTTCTTGTGTATATATATATAGCGTACACAGATGTATACACATATAAAATGTTTATATTTTATATATATATATATATACACACATATATATATATGGAACTGGCATACTGAAACTACACAAAACAAAAGACAGGATATGGACTCTTCCAAGTAAGAGGAGATATAAAATAGAGCAATAAAGCACACCACAAAGACCTCAGGAAAACCACTGAGAGTCTTTGTTCTTTTCCTCCCCCTCTTAGCAAAATACAGCAAAGATATAAGCATTACCATTAATGTAAATAGAAGAATTCATGGTGCAAGTTAGTAACTGAGTCTAACACTGACAGCAAGAAACTGCTTAAAGCACACTAAAGCCCCCATTTCTAACCAATATCCAGCAAACAATTCATTACGCTAAAAGCATATAGAAGGTAAAACTGGTCCTTATTTAAGTGAGAGAAAAGAGGAACTTTTATGAGATATCGGGACTGATGTCAAGATTGAACAAGCTGACTAAGCCTTGAAAAGTATTAGAAGCAAGAATGGGTAATGACTAATTCATCGTTTCAGAAAACTGTATTTAGTTAGTACATTTTTAATCAAATAATATAGCATTATGTAGGGCCATCACAGTAAACAAAGATTATTCAATTTCTAAATATAAAGTAACTCTTTACATTCTCTGTTAAAATAAATTCTGAAGTGTAGATGTGATATACAACAGAAGACATCAAAAACAGCAGAGGAAGACTAAAGAAGAATCAAGGCTTTTGCATTAATTCATCATTTTAGATAAATTTAACACTTGTTTTTGGCATACTAGTCAAAAGACCTATTTATTGGTTTTATTGTCCAATTAATTTTGTTTTCATACAGTAGATTGGAGGAAAGAAGAAACAGAAGATAATCTTGATAACAAATTATACCAGTCTACCAAATCTTCATTATGGCTTTCACCCTACTTTCAATTTCTTAACTCCTCTAATCTTCACAACTTTGAAAGTTGGGACTGTTTAGCCTGGAGAAGGGAAGGCTGTGTGGAGACCTCATAGCAGCCTTCCAGTATCTGAAGGGGGCCTACAAGGATGCTGGGGAGGGATTATTCATTAGTGACTGCAGTGATAGGACAAGGGGTAACGGGTTAAAACCTAAACAGGGGAAGTTTAGATTGGATATAAGGAGGAAATTCTTTCCTGTGAGGGTGGTGAGGCACTGGAATGGATTGCCCAAAGGAAGTTGTGAATGTCCCATCCCTGGCAGTGTTCAAGGCCAGGTTGGACAGAAGCTTGGGTGACATGGTTTAGTGCGAGGTGTCCCTGCTCTTGGCAGGACAGTTGGAACTAAATGATCTTAAGGTCCTTTCCAACCCTAACTATTCTATGATTCTATGATAAAAGTAGTAGTGTAGGGTTGAAGCTGCAGTCTAACTCCTGCTGTTGTCATTGATTCTAGCACTTACAACTTTTTAAGATATATTTGAGGCTTATTTAGCAAGCAACAAGTTTTCTCAAACCATAAGTGGTGTTTTTTTTTTAAAGAATGGTTGCAACTAATGGTCCTTGTGCAAATAACTTCATCATCACATTGCAAATGCTTTCGTTTGCACCATGCTAAGCGAATAATGACAACACAGCAGGTGTTCTTGTCTCTTCATGTAAAAGGTCATTTTGAAATGATTCCCACATATAAACTAAGCACAATATACTTACTACTAATGCACTTAAAAAATAAATAAAAATCAATTTTGGAGTTAATCGGCTAAAAAATAAATTACATATTTACTGTTTAGTTGGGAATTTAAATAAATGCACAATATTACTATCATGA
Organism: Neopsephotus bourkii; assembly: GCF_033783945.1. Classification (NCBI taxonomy): domain Eukaryota; kingdom Metazoa; phylum Chordata; class Aves; order Psittaciformes; family Psittacidae; genus Neopsephotus; species Neopsephotus bourkii. Next base: position 1,464,673 of record NW_026900547.1, on the reverse strand, counting down.
AATCTATTTCAGAAACTGTTTAGTATTTTGAGTATAAATTCAAATGCACCAGTATGCACAGGGCAGTGTATTTTAGCAATCAGGAAATACCATATTCAAATATTTTAAATACTTAACATATGACTTAGGCTTTTTAAAATAAAACTGTGACTAAAAAGGATAATATAAATATTAGCCAAACTAAAAAATAACAGGTGTGTGACAAGTGTCAGAGGTGTGATAAATGAACAAAAAACTGAATTGAATGTATAGCTAACATCTCAAAACAGATACAGAAATGTTAGAAAGCCAAGGAAGGTGTTTTTCACTGGAGTCCAACAAAATCTAGGCAGCGTTAGCATTAATTAATTAATGACCTGGAAGACAGTAAAAGTGCACTATTGGTAAAGTTCAAAAATTAAATTATTTCTGGTAGACTACAAATAGGATTGAAGACAAATAAAATTAAAAGATGAGTCATCTGAGTAACTTATATTTTAATGTAGCCAAAACTGTCCCCCCAAGCTTCTCCAGATACAGCAACACCAGGAGAACAACAGTAAAAAGAAAAGACCATATGAAATCAGGCAGTAGGAGTGAACAGTATCCTTGGATAAAGATGCAGGAAAATATCAGACACGGCACCAGTACAACGGTTCACACAATACTGTGTCCAATTTTTACACTTATGCTTCAAAAAAACAATATGGGTAACAGGAAATGGTTTGGAAAGAGCTAAAACAGTGATTACACATGGAGAAACAGGCTTAGAAACCTCTCTAAATTAATCTAAGAGAAAGATGAGTTGTGATTTGAGCAGAATCTACAAATATTTAAACAGGGAGGAGCTTTCTAACAGCAGCTGAGGGTATAAAGAGATCCATGGCTGAAAGCTGACGTAAAAAAAAAATAGAAATAAGACACAACTGTCCATTGTGAAGGTACATAACAGTGGCCATGGTATACTTCAGGACACAGTTAATCCTCCTTTCTTTGAAATCTCTGTCTTGAGACTGTCTAGTTTTGTTATTCAGAAAAAAGAAAAAAAAAGTAAAAATAACCAATTGAATTTAATGTTAGGGACTTGCACTAAATCAGAAATTCAAAATTCAGTTTAGGTCTGTGTCATCACAGAATCACAGAATATTTCAAGTTGGAAGAGACCCATAAGGTTCATGGAGTCCAGTTCCCTGCTCCTTGCAGGACCACCTAAAACTGAATCATGCTGCATTTTAAATGAGAAGCAAAGACTATATGCAGGAAAAAAACCCAACCAACCAACCAACCAATCAACCAACCAACCAACAGCAAATAAAACAAAACTGACAGCAAAAGACTCAGTGATAGTGATTTATAATTTTTCCAAATTGTATCCTTCAGCAATACCTCAGATGAGAACTGGCGGAATTTTCCTATTAACAGGCATTAGGATTAAACTATTTCCTAACTACTAGGAATTCATATTTTAAACAGAATTTGCCAGCCATACTGTTGTCCATAAACTTATTCATGGGATGATAACTAGAATAAAAAACCCTTGTTCATAGAAAAAAAAAAAAATCTGTTCTGTAATGTTGTCTGTATGAATGAACAGAATATATGTAGCCTGAATACTAAAGTCCAAAAAATAAAGCTGACAGAAACAGGTAAATTCTTGCATATTTTTCTCACATGTATTATTACAAGCACTACCACTTCAGACACCCTGAACTTAGAGAAGAAGAAAAAAAAACCCACCACAACTAAAACAGCATGCAATGATTTAAAATTAATAAGACTTTTAAGATACACAAGATAAAAATACATGTTTTAAGATTAAAGTGATAAACATAGGAGATTGTGTGTTTTTTTAAAAAGACACTGGTTCATTCTAAAGTATACTCTTTTCACATTTCCATGCTTCCTGATGTCTCTACAATCCTTTCAGTAAATAACTAATATTAAGGGCATTTAAGATTCTCATGAACTCCCTTAATGCTTGCAGCTGATGTGAAAAAATCCCCAAGCAGTAAACATCATCAAGCTTTGCAAAACTACACAGTGGGCAGTACTGAAATTACAGTAATGAGAAAAATATAACTGTGAAAACAAAATTAAGAAAAATTTAACCTCTTATCATGCACTTGCAGGAACTCATTTTTCCAGAGCTGAATTTCACTAAAAGTTCAAGGACAGCAGTAGCAGCTTAATAACTCAAGCTCTATACCATTACACTTCAACAATTTTGGACTGCCAAAAACTGCAGCCTTCTGGCTCTGTAATGTTAGTTTCTGTGCAGGGGTCATTCACAGTCTTCTACCTCTGATTTTCCTGAGAATGTATCTTTGGTTTGGTTTGGTTTAAAACTTAATCACCAGAAGGGCAGTAAAAGGAAAAGCCAGAAAAAGAACTGTGCTACTTCTGTGCATTGGAAGGCATACATAATAGCAAAGCTTAAGAAATTCTTGTCCAAACTTTGGTGAGAGTTCTGGAGGGTTTGAACAACTGGAAAAGAAACAATATTTAGCAAATCTAAGTGTTGTTTATGTTTTTATCTATTTTATAGAATGAAGCAGTTTCTTACAGTGAAAATGCCTTGCAGCACTATTTCAATTAAATATCACACAGAGCAAAGAGATTTCAGATACTGCAGATCAATAAGAATGAACAGCTGATGTACACTGTGAACATGGAATATCACTTTATATCTGATGCTAGGAAAATCAGAGGTCTGCTTTCTAGCACAAGCACATGTGAAAATGGCAATTCTGAGAAAATTACAGAACTTGATTTTTTTTAAATTATTTTCTTATTTACACATTTTTCTAAAACCCATTGTGGCACACATTGACCTACACACTGGAAAAACAGCATGATACATAATTTTTAAGTGAAGGTATATTCTGCCTCATTCTTGTATTAGGTTTTTCTTGGGAGGGGGAGGGGCTACACTTGATTATCTTGTTCGCAGCAAGAGCAATATAAGAACTTAAGCATCACTGTAGAGCAACTATGGATGCCATGGGCCTTTTCCTGCTTACTTTCAGTAATCGCATTCAGGTTTGACAGCCTATGCAGATAGCAACTAGTAATATCATCTCAGTGGCTATCAAATACAAGGCTTATCTCTGTGCCCTCACACTTTGTAATTTAAAAGACAAGGAGGATGTTGATGAACCATGGTATATTTTTTCCTCAAAGAAAAGTACTTCCTGATATATATATCTCTAAAGTAATAATGCTTATTTATGATAGTTTTAACAAGAGTCCTTAAAATATTTATGTCTTAATTCTCACATTATCCTTATACCTAGCTGTGGAGTAATTAGAAATTAAACTTATATTAAAAATATAACATTGTTCATACATAAAGGAAAAATGGACTTTCAGGCTACACCTGGTATGCCAGGAATTCACTCCATAGCAGTTCCCATGTGTACTGGGTTTACCAGTAGCAGTCATTTTTCTCTTTCTTGGTAGCTGCTGCAGTGCTGTGTTTTGACTTTTGGGCTGGGAACAGAGCTGATAGCAATGATATTTTGGTTTGGCCAAGGACTTTGTGAGCCTCATGCTCTGCCAGGGAGGAGGGAAGCTGGGAGGAAGCAGAGACAGGACACCTGACCCAAACTGACCAAGGAGGTATTCCATACCACAGCACGTTCATGCCCAGGAGGTAACTGAGAGTTACCCGGAAGGGCTAGAGTGGACTGCAGGGTTGGAGGAGGTATCGGTCAGTGCTTGGTCAGGCTGGGGGGGAGCAAGTTATCTGTCACCTGGTGGTGAAGTCTTGTATTCTCTTCCCTTGTTATTTCCTTTACCATTACTATTATTGGTGGTAGCAGTAGTGATTTGTGTTATACCTTAGTTACTAAATTGTTCTTATCTCAACCTGTGGGGGTTGCATTCTTTTCGATTCTCCTCTTTGTCCCTCCAGGAGTAGGGGGAGGGCAAGAAGGGGGGGAGTGAGTGAAAAAGCTGTCTGGCTGGGGTTAAACCACGACATCACGGTAACATTGTGTCCTGGGTTTAGCAGTAGCAGTCATTTTTTTTCTCCTTCTTGGTAGCTGGTGCAGTGCTGTGTTTTTGACTTTCAGCCTGGGAACGGTGCTGATAGCACTGATGTTTTTAGTTGCTCCTCAGGAGTTTTGGTCTGGCCAAGGACTTTCTGGGCCTTGTGCTCTGCTGGGGAGGAGGAGAGGCTGGGAGGAAGCAAAGACATGACACCTGACCCACACTGACCAAAGAAGTATTCCATACCACAGCACATCATGACCAGGATGTAACTGGGAGTTACCCGGAAGGGCTAGAGGACTGTGGAGTTGGAGGAGGTATCAGTCGGTGCTTGGTCGGGCTGGGGGGGCAAGTTATCGATTGGCTGGTGCTGAGGTGTTGTATTCTCTTCCCTTGTTATTTCCTTTATCATTACTATTATTGGTGGTAGCAGTAGTGATTTGTGTTACACCTTAGCTACTAAACTGTTCTTATCTCAACCCATGGGAGTTGAATTCTTTTTGATTCTCCTCTCCGTCCCTCCAGGAGTAGGGGCAGGGCAAGAAGGGGGGGAGTGAGTGAACGATCTGTCTGGCTGGGTTTAAACCACAGCACATTGACAGAGGATGGAGTGGGGTGGAGATTCTGCAGCCGCGCTCTGTCATAACACCAGCAGAGATGGGAACTAGATGGTACTAAAAACCAGCAAGCTGCATAATTGCTACCCTGAGCCAAGAGTCTGTCATCTTTTGATAAAATGTTGTCCTTTGTGCAAACTTTGCTTTATTATAATGCATTTTAATACAAAAAAACACACCTCCGTCTCCAGTGCTACCCACCTCCAAAGTGAAACCACCCCTCTTTGAGCATGCTCTTTGAATTCTTTGTGGTATATACTTTTAAAAGCTAAGAGAATTTTATGCCAATAATAATAAAGGCATGCATGACCAGAGTCACTCAAGCTCCACCATGAAGGTGAAAAATAGTATAAAATGGCCCAAGGAAGGGGGAATATTACGAAAGACATCACTGTGGTCGAGTCTAGGAAGATTCAATCAGCAGATTACCCTTGACTCCTGGGACTGGTCAATGGGCTGGACCTTTCTTCCCCCTCATAGGTATGTCTTTGGGTAAGCCTTGCACTGTACCAAGTGCTTCCCCAGGAAAATTAGGAATCTATATATAGAGTTACTTTTCATTTTTACATTTTAAAGCCAGGCGTGTTATTCATAACTTTATCACACACTTGTATAACCTATTATTTGCACGTGCTTTTGTAGACAGTGTATTTTATCACCAGCAATCCATAAGAACTTGTATTTGTTGCTTCAATAAGCTGCACTGTTTAAGTAGCTAATCATAATAGTTTTCCCATTAAATGTGACCAAATCCTTCAGCTTTGCCATGCGAGTTCATAAGCATGATTAGACTGAAGGTGAAGTGCATTATTACTTCATCTGGAATCATGATTGTTCAATATATTGAACACTACCAGACTGTTAGTGGAAAATTGGGCATCACTCAGAATCTTAACCCAGATGCACCCAGCCCCTCTAATATCTGAGGGCCAGATGAAACACAAGGGGTTTATTTTCTGCTAAATTGTCTTACCTTTTAACCCAACACTAACCTTCCTAGGGATCTTTTCTAAATACATCATCCAAACTTTTTCTTTTTTTCTTCCTTCTACTTTATGGCACCATATTTTAAACAGGTCATTACTGCATCAGAACAAGCCAATCTAAAAGGAAAGCAAACAAAACCTCACAGGCTGAAATAGGAACTCAGTAAAGGGAAGCAAACAAATTGGTAGCAGATTCATATTCATTAGAGACTCAGCAAAGAAAGTCGTGGGGAAAAGCTGGTTTTGCTGTCTGCTTTACATAACAAATGCAAGAGTAAGTCTTGAAAATTACCTTTCTCATGAACAGGTTATGACAACTCTTTGACTGTTAAGTAACAGTCTCTGTTGCAAACATATTTTGCTCTGTAGTTAAGCATTACAAATTATTGCTGTAGAACACTCACTTCTTCATTTCTAACTCTTCTGATTGCTGCAAACAACTGGCATGTGAAAGCACAGGAAAGCTTTTTCAAAGCACTCTTGCTGTTCTATTATTGTGCAAGACAAAAATGGAGGCATGGGTAAGTTTTAGGAGGCTTGCCACAGAATGTGTTAGATAACCAAAACTTTACATTTTTACTTGAGCAATAACAAGCAGTTGGTGTTCATCTGTCTAAACAAAATTATTTCTCCCAGTAAAAAAGGTCTGCTGTCCAAAGCTGTTTGAAAGTTTTAACAAAGAAGCTTGTTCTGTGTTTGCAAAACAGAATGAGGCTCTGAATTAACAAAACACATAAGTGGAGCCACACATGGGGTCAGCCATATCATAAACCTGACGATATGCAGAGGGAGCCTGGATTAGCAAAACATTCCCAGAGTCAGCAAACTGCATTGGTATGATTTATTAACAGCTAAAGCAGCTCTGAGATGGGAGGCAGTAGAGTTTGGAGAGTAATACCACTGAAAAAGTAAAAATGTCAAAAGAACAGACCTCTAATTTCTGGCTCCAGCACTGCCTTGCTATCTGACATCCAACCAATCACTTCCCTGCTCTCTACTTCAATTTCTTTAACACTGATCAGAGATTTACTTCAAAAAATGTATTGAAACTGACAGGTAAAAAATTGCAGGTAGCTCTGGAGCAAGTCCACAGGAGGGCCATTAAGATAGTCAGAGGGCTGGAGCGCTTCTCCTATGAAGACAGGCTGAGTTAGCCTTGTCCAGCCTGGAGAAGAGAAGGCTTAGGGGAGACCTTGTAACAATCTTCCGATACTTAAAGGGGCCCTACAAGAAATCTGGAGACATTATAGCAGCATTGCAGTACTAAAGGAGAGCCTATAAGAAAGCTGGAGAGGGACTTTGTACAAAGACATGGAGTGAAAGAATAAGTGAACGTGTATATTGAAAGGGGGCAGATTTAGATCAGATATTAGGAAGAAATTATTTACTGTGAGAGTGGTGAAGCAATGGAACAGGTTGCCCAGAGAAGCTGTGGCTGCCCCATCCCTGGTAGTGCTGAAAGCCAGGCTGGACGTGACTTTGGACAGCCTGATCTAGTCAAGGTGACCCTGACCATAGCAGGGGGGTTGGAACCTAATGATCTTTATGGTTCTTTCCAATCCTAACCATTCTATGATTCTATGAAATCAGAACATAATTATTACAAAGCACACCAGAAAAGCGGGTCTTAACATATGTTTTCAAAAGCTTTTTTACCATTTAGAAATGTTTTGTGAAATTCAAAAATGCCTGTGTTCAAATGGACTGGCTCCTAAGGGCATCCCCAGACCACTGTCTCCCAACTGCTTAACAAACACCTCACTTGCATCAATTCAGAATTTTTCTGCACCTTCCCATAAAGGCTGGTTAAGGTGAAGATGAAAAAATAAGAGAAAAAATGTGTTACATAATTTACTTGATAGTGTCTTACTGTTTTTAAGATACACCTTCCATCTAAAGAATGCAGCCCTAGACTTACCCTCCTGGCAGATGCAGGCTTGAAGCACCCAATACTCGCTCAAGCTGCTTCTGTTGCTGACTGCCTCCAGTGTCTCAAATAGGAGAGCCAGATATAGGAGAGAGGTCACTCAACAGTCTCACATTTCTAGCAACCAAGCAGTATGCAATTGCTCAGTTACCCTTGAACAGTCACAGAGTACAATTAGATGTAAGAAGGTCTATTAGCTATGCTCATCAACTCAATGTCAGGTATCGTACTCATTCACCCTTTATGTCTTGGCCCTTGCTCACTCACATCTTTCCTTCTCCATCTAGACTCTTCACCCACCAACACGCTCACTGCCATTAAAATCAGTTAGAAGCCTTAATCTGATTTTTTTTTTTCCAGCCTGTCATCCCAAGTATGTTTTCTGATGACCTAATGGAAATCTGTTACAGAAAACATTACTTCTTATGTCTTCCATGGTAGTTCAGAGGAGCCTGTGTGAAGGATTACTGCTTAGCTAACATACAGATGTTTCACAAAAACTAATCAGCCCCCTCAATCCATAAAACAAAGATAACAAACAGAAAAGGATGGCACAGAGTAAGAAGAGATGGGTGTGCATTTTTCCAACAAAAGACATCGGATTAAACAGCAAAAGTAGCAACAAAACTGCCACCAGACAATCTGGACTTCTTTGTTTCTTTCCTGTATGTGACAGGCTCTTCAAAATGGAAATTTAGGGAACCACATGACAGAACAATTGTATTTCAATATATCAAATCACAGGAATTTTCTTTGGAAGGGGACTCTGAAAGTCAAGGTCAGCCTCAAAAAATATCACTAAGCCCAACCCTAGGCTTATCATTCTGTCCTTTTCCTTGGATAATGGGGGGGTATGCTGCCTAAACATCAAGATGCATCCCCCTGTGCACCACTTACAGCCTAAACCATGACAGCATCTGCTTGGGAGGGAAGAGGTGAGCTGGAGATATATTTCCTTCTAAATCTGTTAAATGCCTGATAATTCAGAGTTATAAGGAACAGTAAATCTGGGATCACACTCCTATGGCTGCAGAGTACAATCCGTGTACATGATGTACCATTAGTACACAATGAAACATACCAGTTCTAGATCCATTAGAAGGAAGCAAAACTCAATAATGCACATAATGTCATGCCAGTCCAGTTCTGAATGATCGGAATATGAATTTGTGTTCTGAATGAAAGTATCTACAGGTCTGTGTGTGCTGCCTCTGGCAAATGAAGGCACATGGAAAGAGGTATCTAACCTACGGCCTTAGCTATATAGCCAAAGAAGAAACAAGAGTGACCTGTTTGTCATTTCAGATATTTACCAGCCTGGAACTATCGCTTTCGGAACCGTCTTTACAACCACTCCAAGATTACCATAATCTTGGAGCTCTGCAAAGAAGACTTAAGTTGTATTCTTCCTCATCTTACCTCTACTGGTAATATATTAGTTTCTTTTATCGATGTATGTATTAGGCCACTGCTTATTTTTCAGTGCTCATCTTTCAGTATTTTACCTTGTGATCAGTATGGCTGCATCAACTGAAGACATGTCTTCTCCCCAGCTTGTTGACATTTCTAAGTGCACATCATTCTTCTTGCCAAATTCTTCATGTTGCCATTTGCAAAAGCTTTCCAGCATTTTTTCCCCATGATGTCCAATATACATATCTGCCTGGAAATAAAAAACAATTAACTTTATTAACATTAAGATTCTGCAAATAGAACTAATAACAGTTTTTGACTATCAAAAACATTCCCCGTTTTGTGGCATGGTATCTTCAGCAGAATTATTTGCATTTCAGCAGAAGAGACCACATCTTTCTCATGTTAAAAGTGAAGACAGTGCACTGAGTGGCATACAGTGGATCTGTTCACTGAACTCTCATCTCTGTATTTGCTGATTTTTACTACCCAGTGAAGAAATATTAATGATGTGAAGATCCAGAATCTGAACAGGAAATGAGACTTCTCCACCTGCTGAGAGGACATTGAATAAAGAAGTACTTTCTTATTCACTGGAAAAATAAAATATTTTAAAATTAGAAAAATGGTAAGAGAATCTCTTTTTCTTATTAGCTAACTAAAGTACTAAAGGAAGATAAAATTTTGTAGAAAAGAAACGAGACATCAAGTTGACGTTGGTGTACAAATCATAGGTTAACAGAAAGTCTCATCAGGTATCAGCTGACTTTTCTTTCTTCAGAATGAAGAACAGGATTTGATACAGTGCCTGAAAGGTGAAATATTGTTTGTCTAGGGGTTGGCTGACCAGTTCTCCTCCTACTGTTCACTAGGTTTAAGAGAGATACACTAAAAAGCAGGGCATAACCAGACTTTATTAAGAACTAGCTGATTTCCACATGGAAAATTTGCTTGACTGAATTCCAACTGCAAGTACAGAAAAATCTCAGTACGTGCAGCACATTAATTAGGAGAAGCTTAATCTTTATCGGGGCTGCCCAGCAGTGTAAATAACTAATGGTTGTCATGGTTTAACCCCAGCTGGCAACGAAGTACCATGCAGCTGCTTGCTCACTCCCCCCCCGCCCTAGTGGAATTGGGAGAATAATTAGAAAAAAAAGGGTAAACCCCATGGGTTAAGATAAGAACAGTTTAATAATTAAAATAAGCAATAATACTATCAATAATAATGGAAATAACAAAAATACTGTTTAACAACAAAGAGTTAAACAGAGTTAAAAACAACAATTAAAGAGTTAAGACAAGAAAAAAAAAAACACCCAGACACAATTGCTGCACAATACAATTGCTCACCATCCACTGACCAATACCCATCCCATATCTATGCAACAATATGGGCCTTCCGGGTAACTCCTCCCAGTTTATATACTGGGCATGACATGTTGTGGTATGGAATACCCTTTGGCCTGTTTGGGTCAGGTGTCCTGTCTCTGCTCTCTCCCAGTTTCTTGTGTCCCTCCTCACTGGCACAGCATAAAAGACTGAAAAGTTCTTCATCAGAGTGCTACTGAGCAACAACTAAAACATTGGTACGTTATCAGCATTGTTCTCATACTAAAGGCAAAACACAGCACTGTACCAGCTACTAGGGAGAAAAATCCTCTCTTCCAGCTGAAACCAGGACAATAATGCTCAAAAGCTGAGAAAATTTGTCAACCATCAGTCACTCACTATTGAAAGCCTTTGTGATGCAATAAAGCAAGTAGCATTACTCTGTACAAGCTAACAGAAAGGTAACATATACTTACCGGAGTCTCATGAAGGAGGACAAGCTTAGTCACCCGAAGATTTACTTGTAGTCCAAGACTCTTGTGCTGGAAAAGGTTAAAAACCTAAGATAAAAAACAGCAAATAAAATATGCTGTGCTTGTATTGCACACAACACACTGTAGGCTAAAAACAACAGAACCTGATATTTTACTGTGACTACTTTAATTCTCCATAATTTGAGCAGAATGTTTAGCTCATTTATTATGTTAGCCTTTTGAAGGGAAAACAGTTTAGGCAGCATTCATTCTGGAAGCACAAAATAAACCTTTTCCCCTCAATGGCCATGACCACTTCATGAACTGTAGCCTGTATCTCAAAATATTTACACATGCGTATAACACTATTCACATGAAAATTTCTATTCAGTTAAATCCAGGATTGTGTCCCAAATGGTCTGAGTCAGGATATGGCAATAACTACCATTCAGAATAGTTAAAGTTTGTATTTTTTGTACAGTTTATGCTCTGTCCTTAAAAGAATCTTTCCTTGTACACTGCAGATGCTAATTTTCACTGCTTTATGCACCAAATGAGCACACTACAGCTCCAGACACAAATGGGAGGGGATGTAATTGTGTGAGTGCATTACGCCTTGTTATTTTCAGCCACTAATGATCATACAAACTTTCTCAACAACAATCTCAATAATTTCTCAACAACATATCTTCATAACAAGCACAGATCATCAGAAACCACCCAATACCCCAGCTTTCCCAACAACATAATGAGCTTCTAACAAAAAATCATGTTGCTCAGCTCTCACTTTCTGGCTACCCTGAAGTTATAAGACCAGACACTGAAGATATAAGTCTGCAGCACCATAATTCTATGCAGCAAAACATATGGAGTAAGTCTTTACAGCTTGCTAATAGTCATGTACTGAATGTCCCTTACAGGTGCTGAGTCAGGATAATTAAAAGGAGCTATGAAATCATGCGTGCGTGGTTGGCAAAGCACCAAAATTGATTTTAAATTTCCTACCATGTTTAAGATGGTTAGAATAAATCTTCTGGCAGCATCTGTTCCATGATATGAAACCATAGCTGGATCTGCCACCACAATGGTTTCTATATTGTACTCCTGAGGTAACTTGTAAGAGTATCGTTTTCCTCTTCCATTTTCTGATACTTTTTGATTCTTTGATTTTCTTTTATCTGTAACATAAAAAATACTTGAAAAACTCATCCTTCAAACCATCGATATAGTACACCTAGGATTTGCTATCTGTGATTATGGTATAACTGATTAAGTGCAATGTAATAGCTATTATTTATTACTCTATATTATTTATTTGTTAATTTTATATTATGCTAATAGCTATTATATTACTCTAATACATACTTATTGAGCACGGCAATTCTAAGGCTCAGATTGAAGGCATGTACTACCTATAAATTATAGTTCACACCAAGGAATCAGTCTTATCCAGCTGCTCAAATAAACTTAAATTCTTTGTACCCTTTCACCTAACACTTTTATAAAAGCATACATTCTGCCTAGTTTGGTTCATAAAACCATGTTAGATTTGACAGAAATATAGCCTCACTGAGAATGCAGAACTGGTATCTGCCCATGTACATAAATTACAGAAAAAAACATCTTGATGTAACTGTGTCTTAGCATGAAAGGCAACAAATATAGATTTGCCACAAATTCAATATGAAGAAAAGATATTTTAGTGATTTGGAAAGAGGAAAGAATATTTTAGATGAATGACAGAGAAATGTACGTAGGGTATAGTTTTGTTGGAAACAAAAAGTGACTTCACAGTCAGTGCTGCTGTCATTATAAGCAGCTAAAGTAAAACACCAAAACAAAACCCTGGAAACAGGCTTCTCAACGAAAGGTCTAAATTGAAAATACATTACATTTATGGTAACCTAGAGGTTACTGTTCATGTTAATTTTAACTTTCCCATCAAAAAACACAACAAAACCCCCATTACTGCTAGATTACATATGGAAAAAGAAAAAAAAAAAGATATACAGAAGCAGTACAAGCCAGAAAGTGGTCAGATATGCATACAGCAGTTAGCAATGATATTTAAAATAATTTAATTTAAAACAAAATATAAAATGAAACTCCCTGTTGTAATAGCTACATTCTGTTAGATGCCCTTGAGAGGATATAAAACTTCTGGGACTGATCTCACTGAAGTCACTGAAATGGAGTGAAATTTTTTCCAGCTTCCACAATGGAATATTGGGCTCTCTATTTACAACAAAATGTGGTGCTTAAGATGACAATTATAAACACATGTTCTGGAAACAATCAAATATTCAGAAATTTTGAGGAAATGTTTTATAATTAATCAGTCTCATCTCTAATAGGAAAGTTCCTGAAGCTCATTTTATAACACATGACTACTCCCCAAAAAAATAAGTTACTCTTCAGGAAAGTGCTAAAAATGTACCTTAAAGACACTGAACTCATGAATTACCTTTAAAATATAAAATACCAGTGGAAGAAATATCCATAATTTAATATATTTACATTAAAATCTGCCTAATATAGTTTTAATATAAATAAAATATATACTTTTCAATGTAAAAAGTATCCACAATTAAAAAAAATAAAAAATTTATCTTCTGCAGTAATTTCTTGAAGATTACATATGTAAGTGCTTGAGTACAGCCTGTTATATTTTACAAGGGCTTACCAATTCCTGTACAACTGGTGATAATGTAAGACATGCTAACACTGCTAAGCAAACAAATTTTCTAAAAGACAAAAATGTATATATTCTCCAGAAATAAACAATTGCTGCTCGATTGCATAGAATTAGAAACAACTTATAAATTCATAAGCTACCTAAAATTAATTTTAACCTTTCTCATTTTTATCCTTCAGATACTTGCTTAGCCTTAAATGTACAGCAGCTAGCCTGTAGCTTTATTTGTGTTTGCTAGCTGTGGATCTACAGCCTAGTATATAAAACATTACAAGTATCGTTGTCACACTTTTTAGGATGATTTTCAAGACAACTTCAGTGTCAGGATTCATGCCAAAAAAACACACCCTATAAGCTACACAACTATGACTTACCACAGAAGCATCTAATGCTCCAAGAGTAGCCTACAGATATAAGTTTAAACTGCAAACTCATTTGGGTTAAAAAGGATTTCTCATGAGCCATCTGGTCAATCTGCCTTCCTCCTACGAACAGCGATTGATTCCAGTGCAGTTTCCAGCAATATAGTTTGTTAATTGTTCACTTCTTTGTAAAAAGCAGCACCTAATGGGTGAAAACTTTAATATTAGCATGGCTGTTCAGAGAAGTATGCTAACGCACTCCTCCAAAAGTTTTACCTAGTGGTGCAATTTTATTCAGAATTGAGAATAAGCAGCCCACAATAAAATACAGCACTGTGCTAAACACTAAGGTCACGGCAGTCCCATAAACTGTTGAAAACTCTGTCTTTCGGGATTGTAGTGGATAAGAAGACTGCACAGCTCTACAGACAACATGGCTGCAACGGGCAATGCCCATCATTTACGTCAGATACCTGCTGGGTTAATAAACCAAAGGACCATCTGTTCTTGCCCAGCCAACCCTTTCCAAATTGCTGGCAGAAATCCCCATCATGTGAGATCTCATTTATCTGAAAATTTTAGCTCATCTCTAAGAGCCTTAATAAATGGAATTGGTAATTTTGGTTCAGCAGGAATCAAAAAACTGCCATGATTACTGCCAGATAACATGCAAAACAGGCTTTAACAAAAACACTTGTTTCTTTACACACTCATAAGTAAACATTACAACGAATTGCTCATTACTGAAGGTACAGTATATAAGAGGTAATACCTCCTGCAAAAAATCCTACCAACACCAATAATGCATGTGCTAACAAGTCAGATTAACTGGGAAAAAAAAAGAACCCAACCCTCCCTCTTGAGAATAAAGAAACATAAATTTGCCTAAAAACTGCAATTACATTGGCAAAATAAAAGCAATAAATGTTACAGGAGGGTTCTATGCAGTAAGACTTCCATGTTTTGTGCAACTATAGAAAATATGGAGATTTCATATTAATTTCTTACTGAAACGCAGTTGATTGAAAAGAAAGCTAGAAATACCCCAGTACTCCAACAAGAAGGCTAGAAATACTGCAACAAGTGCATTTGACATTGAGTAGGCAATTGGTAAATAAGAGAAAAAAACAAGAAGTGTTAACAAAACAATAAAAATTCCACTTCCTCTCCCCTTCTCATCCTTGAAACTAAAATAGCTGAAAATCCAGCTACTATAACCACAGGTTGCATAAGGTATCTGAGACAACATAGAACAACCTAAGACTACAGGACTCCTGGACACTTAACAAGTCCTTAGGCACAAAAGTATTTCCTGAATACATCCACAGGAGGCTCACACTACAGAGGGACTACCATTACTCTCCAAGCTTTCTTCTCTCAGAAAAAAAGAAAATGGGTACCCTAGCCAAACAGACATTGCAGTATTCTGGCTAGGTAAGGAATATTCAGGAGCTCAGGAAGCCACAAGCTATACCTTCACTGTAGTTTGGATAGGTATTTGAATGCCTTAAAGCAGAGTGGTAACTTCTTTCTTACCCAAGGAATGGAAACCAATACCTCAAATAGCACCAGTCTCCATCCAGTGCAATCTCACAGATGCAGACCTATGACCAATATTGTTTATGCATTTTATTTCATTATTATCACATGGAAACAGGCTGTCGAGCAAGAACCAACACAGCTCCTCCAGCTGACTGTCCAGTTTACATTCCATAAAGTCAAACTTCTGCTTTTGATCAGCTGAAACTAGCAGGCTTTTTCCTAAAAACCAGCATCACTCTAAGAGAAAAAGCACAACGTACTCATGACTCAGAACAGTATACCATTTATTGCCAGAACTGAGAAGTAAAAGCTCAAAACTCAAACCTACAGTACCCTGGATAACAGCTCTTGCTCACTATCCGTTGTGAAAAGGAATGACCATATGAGATTTCTCCCTGCCCGCAGTGTGCCCCATTCTTTTACAATTAGTTAGGTTTACTGTACAAAGAACTTCACCCTTGAGCAAGTGTTTCAGATTAGGTAGAAGGAAAAGAGCTTGGCTTTCCAATGTAGCCCTTTGCTCTAATTACAATTGTTTCTCTCATGTTTTCTCTATAACACACTTGTGAACTGGTTGCTTTTAAAGGTTTCAAAGACCATGTGCTAAAGAAAGCTGTGAAGCATGAGATCTGTATATGTTCAGCTGGCTCACATATGTAGATAACTCACACATTCAACAAAAGTATATACAAGCACACTCTTACAAATCCAAAAAGCATCTGCTTCTGTCGGTATGATTCTCTTCTACCCCTAATTAATAAGAAAGCTCCACCCCATTCACAAAACCAAGTTCTTTATTCTCTGGAAACATGTTTGGCTGTGTAACATCTTTCAATCCAGCCCACAACAGTAACAGACAACAAACAATACCTTCTTTGATTGCCTTTTCTAGATCTGCATGAAAAGCTATTATTTCCAGAAGTGATCCTTCAACACCTCCGGCACTGATATTCATCCCTTCTAATAATTACATTTCATCACTGGCAATACACAACTGCTTGATAGGTAGCCATTCTTTCAGATCAATCTGGCCCTAAACCAGCAGCCTAAAAACATGTCTCAGAGCACATATTCTGACATGAGTACCATCCTCTTGTAAGATAGGTCCATACTGATAAGAACGTGCCCTACTGCCAAGACAAATAGTTCCTCTGTGTCATACAGCTACAACTATCAAAGTGCATTACCTGAAAGCATCAGAGAGCCCATATAAACACATGTCTTATTGTTGCTTCACCGAGCTACTTAATTTAGGATTTGACTTGAAATATTTCTGAAAGGTTTATTTTTGTTGCTTTAAGGTCATGTCTGTACTGTGAATATTTAGGTGATGTTTACCTAACTGCATGTCATACCAGCAAATGTTCCTATACTGAGTTTTTAAGTATGTAACTCACTGCAGCTCCTCTTAGTAAAATAACCTGTAGCAGCAGGGTGAGGGACTGGTCTTGCTACAGCAACAGTGTTAGCTAGAAATTGCAGATTAACCCCCCGGCAATATGGTTATGCCATCAGATGCTAATCAGTTATGCACAGCCTGTGTTATTTCAAAGTTTCAGGCTTTTAACAGAGATAATGAAACATATTTCAAGCAAATATTTGAATCTCTGTTGACAGACTATTTGCACCAAATCAGATCCTTGAGCATAAGATTATTGAAACAGAGTAAGATGGCTTTCCCATTTTAGAGCACAAGAGAAAGTGAAAGGCTGACTAGTAATGAACATGACAGAAAAATAACATCCTTGAGAAGAGTTTGCATCTTCACTCATTTTCATATTTCATACTATTGTTGTTATTTATCAGATGCCTCTCTCCCCTTTCCGAGTGCAAACATCATGCATACTTCTTATTTTCAATTTTTCTCACTCCCAAACGCGTGTGCATATATCTCTAACTTACTTATTACTAATGGGGAAGAATAACCAGCACTAATTATGTGAACAACTTTTGCTAATAAAGAAAACTTTTCTTTTACATGAGCTGTGGTAATGCAACACAATACCTAGAAGAGAAATATACAGCCTGCTGGAGGAAGTTACGTGTCATTTACTCAGCTCATCTTTATAATTAAACAAAGAGCCTTGCTTTGCTGCTTCATCTTTGATTTCAACCCATGGATGGATGCCTAATTATAAAAGCAATAATGGAAAAAAAAAATTGACACATTTATCTGTAACCACATAAAATGGACAGAGCAGTAGAAATGTTCAGGAAAAACCACACAGCCACAGAAAAGTTTATCTTAGATGGGATGTCTGGTGGTCAGCTAGGCCAACCTCATGCTCTAGTCAGGGCAAGCTTCAAAGATCAACTCTCAGAGCTATCTCCAGCTACATTTTCTAAAGTCTGAGAAGGCTGACTTCACAGCTTCTCCAGTCTGAAATGTGCTTGCTGAGATTACTTTTTCCTTATGCCAAACTGAAATTTCCTTGATTATAAGTTCCAACTTTCTTTCATTCTGTCGTACCATATCTCTAAGGAAAACATGGCTTCATCTTCTCTCTGAAGCCCCTTAGGTACCAGAAGACTGCACCTGCATCCTTCCTTTGCCTTTCTTTATCTGTTTGAATAACCCAGTTCCTTCTGCCTCACCCTAAATGTCACATGCTCCAGCTCCCTAGTCCAATCAGGCCAGCTTTGCTATTTCTACTAGCAAAGTAGAAAACAGCTTTGCTATTTCCAGTTTGTCAGTATCTCACTTTTACTGTGTTAGAGACATGGTAAAAATGCTTATAAATATACATTCATTCTGCTTTATTTCCTGGGACTAAAAATAATTTCTCACAGCAACATTAAAACACCCTCAGCTCATCCTGAGTTCAAAAGATTTAGATGTCTTCTATCCTTTGAAGAAGAGAAGTTGCCAGTGAAGCGGAAATAACAGAATGTCATCTTTCACAAGCCATTTTCCCCCTCTCCATTGAAAACTATGAAGCCACCCTTATGTACAAAATTTTTGTTGAAACCCTTCTACTTCAACAATTTCTTCTACCTGCCATTGAGGAAGATACATTAGGATTGTTTCATACAGATATAAGTGTCAATCAGAACAAGAACACTGTTATAAAAATCATTTCATATCAGTGTCAGACCCATTTGGGAGTTCAAGACTTACTACTAACCAAAACTGTGGTAGACTGTGCAACTCCTTAAAAATGGAAAATTAAATACTATCACTGCACATAATAAGTAATTAAGTAACTAGAAAAACACAGAAGGACAAGAAATAGGTTGTAATTATTAAGTTGAAGCAAAAAAAGACCTGAAGATTTCTACTTTCAAATATACATATATATGAATATATATTCACCCTTTACTTTCAAAAATATATATAAATATATATGAGTATATGATTATATATGAAAATTCATCCTCTTCCGATAAGTGAAACAGCAGCCTAAGCATGTCACTCACCTCAAAGCCCACCATAAGTTACTGGTACAAGAATAATCAGATATGCTTTTGTTGGGGCTGTTTTCAACTACTCTCTACATATCTTAAAAATACACCTGCTACATTAGATTTTTCAGCAAGATTTGTATATTACCTGTAACAACACCACAGTACTGATTCTGAGAAGCTGGCTTTTCGGTAAGTTTCTCCTCTACAGACCTTTTCCGTCTGTACACCCTGTGTGCATGACCTGTTACAGCCAAAGTGCGATTCAGTGGCTCAATAAATATGAAGTCCTCATTAATCTGTATAAATCCCATCTGCAAAGGAAAACAAAAGGAACACATAAGAATTAAAGAATCACAGAATCACAGAATAAATTGTGCACAGTCTTGCAGTAGAAAAATACCCACAAAACACTGTTTAAGAAAACCCTTTGTTTTAGTAACCTTACCAGCAACGTGACTACCTTTATATTTTACAAGCTATTCTACTGAAGGGAACTGGAGTAAATTTCATTTATTTCAACTAATTTGGGTGGGTGGGTGGCTACATGCCCACAACAGATGCACAGTAAAAGATATGGAATGTTAAAAGTTTGTTCTGGGGGACCCACGGGGTCATTTAAATATGTACAGCATGTACAGAGAAGTTTATACATTAGGTTTATTACTCAGTGTATTGTCATATTTTTAGATATCTATATTTAATGAAATAAAAGGCATAATCTAGGGCATATGAATACATCCTGGACAAACATGACGCTGGAAAAGACATCTTGTGGCACTCTTTTTACACTTTTCCAAATTAAAAAAAAAAAAAAAAAAAAAAAAGGAATTAAAAAAGACAGCAATCCCTTCTGGCTTGCCAGCAGCTAAAACAGGAAAGCATCCTAATACAGTCATCTAGTTGGATAGCTTCTCCCCGATCCCAACGTATTTATACATACAAAAATATATAAAAAGCTAACACACCAGATGTATATCCAATATTAGAAAAGTGTGGCCAGAGTTAAAAAAACAACTATGAAACATATTCATATAAATACCACACAAATCTAACTCAGCTCAAATTGTTAAGCTGCCAACAGACAGTAGTTCCTATCAACAGTAAAGCTAGGGACAGCAAGGTCTTGTAGGTTGTTTTTTTTTAACTCCTAGAAAATTCACCAGCAAGACTGATGGTTAATTTTCTCATTCCCTAAACTTAAAAACCTGTTAAACACTTTTGCTATGAAAAGCAAACAACATGGTACAGCTGGCTACGAGAAGCAAAGAGCTCTTCTACATGTGATAATATAATATGAATGGAGAGAAATAAAAAAGAATTTTGTTTCTTCCGGCATTGTGTAGATGCCATTATCACATTGCCTATCCCACCTAATATATCAATAAATCATCAAAATTAAATTCTGATCAAAGAAAGAAAATTGTATGAAATTCTGTAGCTGGTAAAAAATACAGTCTCTTTCACACATAAAACAGCATAACTTAAAAAAAAAACCCCAAAACAATCTCTCCGCACAAGCACATTTATGTAAATGTAAATACATGAATTTATTTTTTTCAATCAGCTACACTAGCTACAGAACACTGAACAGGTTCAACGGCCACTCGTAATATTGTACAGAAACATAAGTGTAGTTGAGTTTTTCTGGCTATTCCGTTTCCTTCTTGCACTTACATTTTAGGCCAGTTTACCTTCACCATAAGCTTTAAATATTATACATTTAGAATATTAGCTACTTTGAATTGCTAAGTACTTTCCATAAACCTACCAGATACTACTTCTGTATCTTGAATACTGTTACTTTAGATAACAGTTAACTTTTCTAGTATAAACTAAGTGATGATATATGAAATTTTAGTGTAAAACATAGCTCTCAAACACTAATAAAATGCATAAAGAATTTTTCACTCAAGTTTTATGTCTAGCACTGAATTTCACTCAGATTTTTAATCTGAATCATTATTTAGCCTATGAAAGATGCTGATAAACTCTGGATATAGAACATGAATAGCTGTCCACCATCTGCTGCAGGTGCTGCAGATTCCCCGTCCACCTAGAAAAAACAAGGTATTAGTCCACTTGAACAAAGATCAATCATTGCATGTTTCTCATCTTTCTTTTGTTTTCATTCTCTTTGCTGCAAAACAAAACCAGGGCTTTAAGATGCTGTTCTTCAGATTGACAACTAGACATACAGAGAAGCTGTGCTCAGATCGCTGACACCCTGTTTTCTTTCCTCTCCTGGTATAAACTGAAGGTTAATCCAGTGGTAGGGAGCTCTGAAAATTATTGCCAGTCTCTTGAGTCAGAAGAATTGAACAATTATAAAGTCTATTGAATAAAACTGAACATAGTTATATATATTCAAGCAGTTAACTTTAAAGCAAATCTGGACAATTAAATAAACTCTACAATCATTTGGACTACTTTGAAAAAAAGAAGTGACTATTTCTCAATCTCTTGGACAATTTCATGGTAGAAAAGGGAAGATGAAGCTGTATCCTTGTCAACCATGCCCTTATTTTTTCATAATCATTAGAAGTGAAGATCTTCTACTGTAAAATTAAACACAGAAAAACAAAGCCAAGCATTAAACCACCACAGTTTCAACATGGTTTCAGATATTAGAAGCAAGGGCCAAACACAGGCTTCAGAAAGTTCAAATGGCAAAACCTCCACGTCATGAAAATGCACACCAAAATTAAAAAAAAAAAAAAAAAAATTCAAAATAATATGCATCTGGGTTAGAACTGTGTGGTCTGAAGAACTGATCCATCTCCCAATAGTTTCATCTGAAAAACTAACACTGCTCACAGCTGCAATTGCAAAAGCTACCAGGATGATGAACTTATCTCATGCAGAGGTAACACAATAAACCATTTTTCCCCCTGCATTCATGTATCCTTGCATTTTCAGTTTCTTACCTGAAATAAAACAAAACTTAAATGTTGCAAGCATATGTCTCAGCACAGTTCAAAGCTCAGGACAATGTCATTTGACAAAAAATTCCTCAGACCCCCTAAGTCAGGATGACTGGATACTTGTTTTGCACTTTATTTATTTTATGCAGTACTTAGGTACAAGGCAGACTTCATCAAATGATCATGATAAAGCATTACATAGGACTAGGAACAGACACTTTCCCTCACAAAGGAAAACTTGACATAACATACTAAGATCATATTAAGATTTCTCACTTTCTTAAACAAAAGCCGTGTGGAAACACCAGCCCTGAACGAAAATTAACCTTTGTCTTGTCTAAAATAAAAATAGTTCACACCTGAAATATGCCAATAATCACGAGAAGAAAGCATATCAGAATTCTTCTGAAATACAAAAGCTGGACCCTTTTTCTTACATCCAATTGGAAATATCATAGATGAAAGATGAAGAATGAAAAATATATCAATATTCTCAGCAATTGCATCTGATAGAAGACATCATAGGATAAACTGTTATGCCACCTCATTTCTAACATCGATGTTAGAATGCACATGTTAATCCTTTCTGCCCAGCATTTCAGACCTAAAAGGACAGCAATTTTTTTCCTATTTGGAGCATATATATTTGACATTCTGTCATGTAGTCTACAACAACCTGAAGTCTACTGCTTCTAATAAAGTTATATTACCATGGAAAGCTATACAAACATAAAAGTGAACTAAATTTGTGAAGACCACCTATGCATATATTTACCAGATACTGGGTATAAGCCAGGAAATGTCGAGATTGGCAAAGGTTTCTTTAAACTCTTACAATACTTTCCTTGCATACCAATTCAGAGTGGCAACTTGTTATCATTCAAAGTTGAAACAATGCAGATTTTTAACATAATAACGTTTCTTGCAGTATTTATACAAATGAGGCATCAAGGGATTGTAAGAAAAATGCATATGTTTTCCTATGAACGGGCATCAATAAGAAAAGAAGAAAATGTACTTTCCTTGCTATCATCACAAAAGAAAAAAAAAAAAGGGGGATGACAGAAGAATATCTACATGTATGTTTCACAATTTGAAATTAAGTCATTCTCCTTTTAATATCACAGAATAGAGATGGGGCACAGATAATACAGTGTCAAAAAGGAGATCTTACATGCCACAAGACAGTTATGAAATAGCATTTTGCCAGTATGTGGTGTTCACCACAGGTATTCACTGAAAAGCAGTAATAAATGCAGATTATATACACAGACTTCTAAGAAATGTCGGAATATTAAGGGGTTTTTTTACCTTTTTAAACAGTTTGTCAGCTCCAAAGGAAGAGTTTCAGTATGATTTATCATTAGTCATTCATGCAGTAGTAGTTTCTAATTCTGTGGTTTGACATGTCAAAGCAAAATAATTCATTTACTAAACAATTCACTATTGCAGTGGGTTGACCTTGGCCAGCATGCACCCTGCTGCTCTCCTACTCCCATTCCCCAGTAGGGCAGGCATAGAAAATAGGATTAAAAAGAAAACCTCATAGATTGAGATAGGCACAGGGAGATAGGGACAGGCAGTTATCGCCATCATGGGCAAATAAAATTTCACTTGCAGAAAATTAATTTCTTGCCGATTAAAAAATATTTGGATAGTGAGAAACAAAACCAAATGAAAACAACACCTTTGCATGCACCCCGGGCAGCACTGAGTGGGTGGGGAATGGGGGAATGGGGTACAGAGTCAGCACATAACAGTTTTTCTGCTGCTTCCTCACACTTTCCACTTCTTCCTTTCCATGGGCTGCTGTCCTTCAGAATAAATTGACTCCAGAGTAGGCTTTTGATGGCCTGCAGGGCCTTCCTTGCCTGGGGTTCTCCATAGAGAGGACCCCTGGGAACCTGCAGTGAGGATATATGCTCCAGTGCCTGGGCACCAACTCTTCCTCTGGCCTTGGTGTCTGCAGGGAAGTTATACTCATTTTATTTCGTCACTCCTCACACTGCTGGACAGCATTTTACCTTTTTTTTTCTTCCAGAGACATTGGCATCTTGGCTGAGGAGCTCAGCTGTGTCATGCACCAGATCTGCTGGAGCCCAGTGGAAACAGCTCTGCGTGGCACAGGGCAGTCCAAGGTGCCATCCCACAGAGGCAATCTGTACAGAGTTACATACCTGTGCCCTTCTTGCAGGTTATTTCTACCAGCTGCAAGTTTGCATGGACACAGGTGTTATCTAATAACGGTGTGTTCCTCTAAACAAGTGGTGGATTTAAAATTTGGTAATTCTCATCTGAAGTAAAGTACCACTGTGTTACATCTTTCCTGTTTTCTCACTACTCTTTTGCCTCCTCATACATTTAACAGCCACCTTAAACTAGACTTTTCTCTTTCATGGACACCCCCTTGTCATGGGGAAAGAGCTTGCGTGCCCTTGTGAAGTTGGAGCTAAGCTGGCGGTGGCTTATGCTTCCGGTAGGGTCTCCCATGCCAGTCAGCTCTCAAATGAAGGGTCAGACAAAGTGTGTCCATGGGCAGGATGGGCTCACTAGCCTTCGGGCAACCATCCTAGGAGAAGGACAACTCCAACTTCAAACCCAGGCAGATGGAGCTCGTATAGCCCTGTAAGGTCATCCATCTAAGAGAAGGATACTCTAATCAAACCTACGACCTGAGGACTTTGCTGTCACCGTCCAAGCTTGCTAGGCCCTGGCAGATAAACCTCAGGTGTAAAGGGTGAGGCCAGTTCTGCGCACGCTGTGCCTCACCTAAAATAAATCCACTGCGCAGGCCCAAAGGGTTTACCCACACTTGCAAAGCCCTGTAGCGACAGGCGAGGGACAAAACGGCAGGTGATAAGGTGCACTGGAAGTCGCAGACCCAACCCTGCATGCAGGCGGTTCAGGACATTGGTCGCTCAAGTCTGACCCAGGAGATGACAGTCTTGTTCGGCAGCATCCTGAATGACCAAGCAGCCTTTTTCAAGGACAGCACTGCTTGCTCCATATGGAGAGAGGCCTAGAAAAGGTGGCCTAACCAAAGCTCATCTCCCCCTCCACCTGGTTGGCTAGCCGCAGCCAACGGGCATCTTCTATTGCGGTCAATTAAAGACAAAGAGACAAAGGCATACACCTGCCTCCAAAGGTGTGTCCAGATTGACACTCGCATGTTGGAACATCAGAACCATGCTTGATACAGTGAACAGTGGGCGTCCTGAGCGCCGTTCTGTGCTAATTGCCCATGAATTGTCACGACTTAACATCGATATCGCTGCTCTCAGTGAAGTTCGCCTTCATGAGGAAGGTAGCCTCAAAGAACATGGTGCTGGCTATACACTCTACTGGTCAGGCAAACCCAAAACTGAAAGTCATCTTTCTGGAGTCGGCTTCATGATTAAAAACTCCATCATCTCTAAACTTGAAAATTTGCCGATAGGTCATTCCGACCGTATTATCTCCTTACGTCTTCCACTACACAATAAGCAACACGTTGTTCTTTTCAGCATATATGCTCCAACTCTGCAAGCTGACCCTGCAGAAAAAGAAAAATTCTACTCCGACCTGCGTCACCTCACTCAAAAAGTTCCTATAGAAGATAAGATCATAATCCTTGGTGACTTCAACGCCCGAGTAGGAAAGAACTTTGAAGCCTGGAAAGGAGTACTAGGCAAGCACGGTGTTGGCAGCTGCAATGATAACGGTCGTCTCTTACTAGAGTTCTGTGCAGAGCAACAGCTTACCATCACCAACACTATCTTCCAGCAGAAAGACAGCTGGAAGACAACCTGGATGCATCCTCGATCTAAACATTGGCACCTTATTGATTATGTTTTAGTGTGCCAGAGAAATATTCGTGATGTCTGCCAGACCAGAGTGATGCCTAGTGCAGAATGTCAAACAGACCACCGCCTTGTGCGTTGCAAACTTAATTTCCACTTCAAGCCCAAACCTAAGAGGGGCGGCATTCCAAGGAGGAGGCTCAATGTTAATAATCTCCAAATAGCTGCAGTGAGGGACAGCTTTCAGGCTAACCTTCAAACTAGGCTTGAAGACCAACTTATAGATTCTTCTCCTGAAGCGCTTTGGCAACATATCAAAAACAGCATCCTGCAGTCCTCCGTAGAATCCATTGGGTTCTCCTCAAAGAAAAACAAAGACTGGTTTGACGATAGCAACCAGGAGGTCCAGGAATTGCTGACAAAAAAAGAGATCTGCTCATCAAGCACACCTCGCTCAGCCACTCTGCCATGTAAGAAAAGCAGCCTTTCGTCTTGCATGTAGCAAACTCCAACAGAAACTTAGAGACATCCAGAACAAGTGGTGGCTCAACCTAGCAGAAAAGACTCAACTATGTGCAGATTTGGGTGACCACAGAGGGTTCTATGAGGCTCTGAAGGCAGTGTATGGACCCACATTCCAGGTTCAAAGCCCCTTACTTGGTGCAGATGGCCAAACGCTTCTTACAGATAAAATCTCCATCCTGAATCGTTGGTCTGAACATTTTCAAACCCTCTTTAGTGCTAATCATGTAGTCCAAGGTGAAGGAATCCAGCACATTCTGCAACATCCGGTGAAAAACGAATTGGATTTAGCCCCTACCATGGGAGAGACTCTTAAGGCCATACAGCAGGTGAAAACTGGCAAGGCAGCTGGGGTTGACGGAGTCCCACCTGAAATATGGAAGCACGGAGGCCAAGCACTTCATGCTAAATTTCATGAGCTAGTTGTGTGCTGTTGGGAACAAGGCAAAATACCGTCAGACTTTCGTGATGCAATCATCGTCACTCTGTATAAGAAAAAAGGTGTCAAGTCAGACTGCTCAAGATACCGTGGTATAACTCTGCTCTCCATTGCTGGTAAAATTCTTGCAAGAATACTATTGAACAGACTCGTACCTGCTATTGCAGAAGAACTACCTGAAAGTCAGTGTGGTTTTGGAGCTAATAGAAGTACCACAGACATGGAATTTGTTCTCAGACAACTGCAAGAAAAGTGTAGAGAACAGAATAAGGGGTTATACGTAACTTTCGTTGACCTCACCAAAGCTTTCGACACTGTGAGCAGGAAAGGCTTGTGGCTGATCTTAGAACGATTAGGTTGTCCCCCCAAGTTCCTCAAAATGATTATTCTGTTACATGAGGATCAGCAAGGCCAAGTCAGGTATGGTGATGCACTCTCTGAGCCTTTCCCAATAACCAATGGTGTGAAACAAGGTTGCGTTCTCGCACCGACCTTATTCACAATCTTCTTCAGCATGATGCTCCAAAGGGCTACAGCAGACCTCGACGAACAAGACGGCATTTATATTCGATATCGTACCGATGGTAGCCTATTCAATCTAAGGCGACTGAAGGCCCACACTAAGACCCTAAATCATCTTGTCCGTGAACTGCTCTTTGCTGATGATGCCGCCCTTGTTGCCCACACAGAAGCAGCTCTGCAGCGTTTAACATCTTGCTTTGCGGAGGCGGCTGAGGTTTTGGGGCTGGAAGTCAGCTTGAAGAAGACAGTAGTCCTCTACCAACCTGCACCGCAAGAAGATTATCGCCATCCCCATATTACCATCGGCGAGTCAGAGCTTAAGACAGTTCAGCAGTTCAGCTATCTGGGAAGCATCATTTCCTTGGATGCCACGATCGACAAAGAGATAGACAACAGAATAGCAAAGGCATATAGAGCCTTTGGAAAACTCCATAAAAGAGTCTGGTGTAATAAACACCTGAAGAAAAGTACAAAGATCAGTGTCTACAGAGCCATTGTATTGTCTACTCTTTTATATGGGTCTGAATCATGGGTCATCTACCGTCATCACCTGCGACTCCTGGAATGCTTTCATCAGCGCTGCCTCCGTACAATTCTAAACATCCATTGGACTGACTATGTGTCTAATGTCACTGTCCTCGAACAGGCAGGGGTCACCAGCATCGAGGCCATATTGCTGAAATTGCAGCTGCGCTGGGCAGGGCACGTCTCTAGAATGAAGGATCACCGCCTCCCCAAGATCGTGTTTTATGGTGAACTTGCCACTGGTAGCCGCAAGAGAGGTGCCCCAAAGAAGAGATATAAGGACTCCCTGAAACAATACCTTAGCCTTGGCCATATTGACTACCATCAGTGGTCCACCTTGGCCTCCAATTGGGAGACTTGGAAGCACACCATACATAATGCCATTGACTCCTTTGAGAGCTCACGAAGAACTAGTCTTGATGAGAAAAGACAACGCAGAAAGAATAGCGCCCCACCTGTACCACCCAAGGAGACCTTCTGCTCTGCTTTTAGTAGCCAGATTTGCCTATCCCACATTGGCCTTCTTAGTCATCATCACGCTTGTAGTAAGCATGGGTAAAGCCCTTCCCAAATCTTCGTTCATGAAGTCAAGCCATGATGATGATGTAAACTAGATTTTAGTAATAAATGGACATAAAATTGCCATGACCACAATAAAATTTTTCCCTGCAGTTACTCTCCACTGTGTCTCATCTGATGCAGATGCACACAGTGTGCAGGGAATGACTGTATGGAGCTACTTCTTCAGGTTCCCACCATACTCCCCCATGCTACTAATAATACTGTCATAGAAAAAATGCACCGCCATCAGATGTAAAAGATGTACGTACAGCTTAATAAGCCTATTACAC
Organism: Neopsephotus bourkii; assembly: GCF_033783945.1. Classification (NCBI taxonomy): domain Eukaryota; kingdom Metazoa; phylum Chordata; class Aves; order Psittaciformes; family Psittacidae; genus Neopsephotus; species Neopsephotus bourkii. The sequence continues at coordinate 1,436,393 of NW_026900547.1, read as the reverse complement.
ACATCAGCACAAAAATGTTAATGTCATCTGCAGTATAAAAATTAAAGGTTCACTTCAATGTACAGTGCAAAAGGCAGTTCTTGCTTACTACTTCATTACTTACTAGTTTTGAAACACATCTGGGTAATCTCAGACTCTTTACTATTTGCAAAATGTTCCAGAACTGAAGATTTATTCTTGACTAAAGAGGTAAAATCTTTAATTTGAATATTGGTATCCCACTCTAAAGAAGATTTGCCTCCATGATTTTAAAAGCCCAGATTAAATTTAGTATCATGACTCTAACAATGCCATCAGAACCTGCCTTCAGCTTGTATCATTGGCTACGAAGTCCACATCTTATAATGATCAGCAAGTCACACCTCCAAGATAAAGACTCATCGACGCTCACCATGCCACTCACTAGTAAACAAGCATTCAATACAGACAAAACAAAACTGCAGATGAGATACATTAAATTTATCAATTCTAATCTCTCTCATTTAAGTATCTTTTTTTTAGACAAAAGCACAAAATGCGCTTCCTGAGCTCATAGTGGTGTTTTAAAATCAGAAATATTCCATCACTGCCATTATCATTCCATCATTAGCAGTGAAACTCACAATTCTGACAGAAATTCCTCCAAGTGCTTTGCACAGCTTTCTGTGCAATGTAACGTACTGGTCGTCAGGTTCAAGTGACTAGCTCTTCACATGATAATTCTCTGTTCATCTTAATAGAAATATCAACTGGCTACTAGATTATTGCAACAATACTGCCATATCACTCATGGAGTCCACTTGTTCAGCTTCTGTCACTAGTTCCAGAAAAGTCAGTGCATTTTCAACTACTGTACACTTATGCTTTGATCTTGAAAAAAATCCAGCAGAATTGATATGCCAATTTTCAAATGCTGAAATTACATATTCAAGTCCTTTTTCCTTTCCCTCATTTAAGAAGCTCTTGCCCAGGTTTTGCCTGATTAAGCTGTGACTTAAAGAACCAATCCTCCTTCCCCACCCCCAAACTTGACAAAGGAAAACACATCCCAATACACAAAAAAGCTGTGCATTCTGTGAAAGAGAGAAACTCTGGCAGAAAAGACCACTTGCTGCGAAGTGAACCATTTCAACTTCTCCAGTGCTTATCAGAGCGCTTGGCATTAATACAGGACATGCATATTTTTCATAAACAAATGACACAGTCTTGAAAGAAGCACCAGCCAAGAGGACAAGTGGCTGATTCCTCTAGTGAGGAACAGCACAATGGATTTTCAGGTTTCTTGTTACTGTCTCTAAGTCATAGAAAGACATTTGATCTTTTTACTCTAGCCAGGACATCAAAGAAAGATAATTATACATCACCCATGAAATTGTAGGCTTGCTTACAAGGTTCACTTGAATATTAAAAACAAATTCAGCTAAATGCAACTTGCGAAATCTAATGAAATTTTCTCTTTATGTAATGTGTAGCATGCAATATTTCATTCTCATTATACTACCTCATTTCTTATTGCTTAAATCCTATAGGAGTGAAAAATTAACAAAGAACAAGAAAGTCTACAACAGGCAATGTAAATTGCCTCTGTATTTTAGACGTCTTAGATCAAGGCCAGCACCCCATGTATTCAAGATTTCATAGAGGTTTTCTCACACTTACCCTTGTAACACAGATCCCTTATCAGCTTAGATTTCTTTTTAATGTATTTCCTTGCTGTTACTATTAATTAAAGTAGCTTCAACAGAACTGCTCTATTTTTTTATTTGAAATTATTTTTATGTATATCTGATGATGAATATTTGATATATTCAAATAATTGAAATTTATTTGAAATTTTTTTCTGACTTTTCTAAGAGCTGGTAATCTTTACAATTTTCTAACCTTATTTATGGCTAGTACTTTAGATCCAGCTGATCCTGGTTCTATGTTGTTTTCCTCTTTGGACTGCTTTCCAGGTTCCTTAATATTTACTCTAGTGTTCTTGTAAGAGGTATTCATATTCTATCCCAGTTTCTGCTGTGTGATGATAAGCACCCAGCCTTTAGCTGTTGCTTGATGAAACAGGCTTTACTATTCTAATTATTATTTCAGACACAACTGATTTCCTCTCTCCAAATACCAGCAAACAGAACTACCAGACATATTTCATCTACCATTCCACTGCAAGTTTGTCAAATGAGAATTGACAAGTTTGTATCCCCACTAAATGTCTTTGACCAGAAAGATGCATCTTTCACACCCACATCATGCCTGATGGCTCATAATGATGTTGTGATCAGCAAATACACAATGTTTTCCTCCTCCTGTCACAGGCAGCTAAATCACCAGTTTCTAAAGCAAATCTGTAAATGTAGTATAAAAGCAGTAAGTCACACTAGAAGCCACTTACAGCTTTTGGTCTGTTTAATTCCTCTGTGCCTCCCAGCTCTGAACCTATCACTAGAACAGTCAATTCCATATGTATTGTTTCTGCTCTCCCCTCCTGCTCTCATAAAGCATCCAAGATAGGTTCTTCATGACTAGAACTGTTCAGGGGCTTTCCAGCAAAAGAGAGTTTTTTCCTGAAATATACGGAATCATCAAAATGAATATGCCATCATGTAAAACACTGCATTTTCTCCACATTAATATGAACAAAAGTCACACTGAAAAATAGGCAAAATTTACTGGAAGCTGCCTCTCACTCTGCCAGCTAAATTTGTGAGAGTGGGGATTCACAACAATCATACAAAGTTACACCAAAGGTATATCTTCCATTGAAAGGTGTCCAGCTCTCATGGAAAATAAAGTCTTTAAGAAGTGAGATAGCACAGAACAACTATCAAACACATAATCACACCACCAGGGATAAACAGGATTCCTACCATTTGTTATTTGCAATTCATTATTTTAAGGTCATCATTATATCTGACATTGTGTTTTTACAAAAATATCTCTTCTTGTCTAAATTTTCTCGATCTAACTAGTTTTGTCTGTTGCCTTTGATGCTACTTAGTTTTCTGTATTGTAAGGCATACAACATGTTATGAGCCAAATACAGTGGTGAAAATTTTTTTTTCTAAGTAATGTGTCAGCAGGTTCATTACACTATCGGTAAGCTTTCACAGAGTCTCCTTTGCTAACAAAAAACAAACTTCAAGAAAAAGTTTACTGAAATTAAGTTTAAGTTATTCTTTTCACAGATTTATTGCTTCAACAGCACACTGTAAATGGACTTCACTCTACACTCTTTTTTTTGGCAGCAGTTACCCAGAAGTATAGTTTAATTATAGTTTGCTTTAGTCAGATTAGTTGTGTCAAAACACTGGAAAAGGCTCAATACTTTAAAACCCAGAACTCATACCAAACCCTTCTAAGTCTTGCGCTGACAAGGCACCCCATAATTTAAACATAAGTAAAAAAACTGCAAAATCACTAATACACCATAACACAAATTTCAATATTAAATGTTAAACCGAGGTAAATAAGACACTGATGTTGAGCAAAACCCTATAGTTCTTAAGATGACTCTTTCTGGAACAATCACTACCCTACACAGACTGTTCAAGGAACTAGATGTGCGTATGCTGATTTTCATCTCCACAGAGACAAGTCTAATCTGTTCTGGTATGAGACAATTGAAGTACTTTTAATTATAATTTATTGAAAACTACTACCATAAGGCAATTCTCAATGCTGTGTTCAAATACTTCAAACAGAAATGTTATAAATAACTTCTAAAGTTAAATGTAACATTCCTGTTGCATAGTCTATTTTTCTAAAAAATAGATGTCAACTAAACCAACTACGCAGACCTGAAGATAACTTACACCCAATGTGTCACATGATCATTCCATTACCTAATGATTTATGATAGATACTAGTAACCCTCAAATAATTTAAATCATCAGATAATTTAAAAGTGTGTGTGTGTGTATGTGTGTGTGCGTGCGTGTGTGTGTGTGTGTGTGTGTGTTTGAAGCATGACAGGACAAAGAACATTATCTATGAACCAAGAAGAGCCCCATCATCTTTACTGAAGTCACAGAACAATGGAAATGTGGGTCTCAGAAAGACCAATCACTCATGTGGCCTCATTTTAGTGCCACCCCACCTACACATATAAAATATATGCATAAGTATATATTCATGAATAGTTATCAGCAGTAACATGAAATTCAGCAAGGATGACTGCCAAGTCCAGCTCGTGGGACACATTCACCCCCTGCCATGGTATGGACTTTCTATCGAATGGATGGATGGCAAGCAGATCTAAAATGGAACTGTTGGTCCTTGAGGGCAACAGGCGGATCACGGAATACAATCAAGGGATGATTGTAAATAAAGAGAAAAAGCATAATGAACATTTACATAATCCTACTGAAGTGTAAGAGACATTCAGAAAGAAAGAAAATTTACTCAAATATCTTTTTCCAAGGTATTAGTAAAGTCAATGGTGCTGCAATCCTGCAAGAATAATGGAATATTTCTGTGTATACAATTTCTAAAAGAAAAATTACAGCTTATTCAGTACTTCCTCACTTTAGCATGAATGATCCCTGCAGCTCTGTTCTGCTAGACTTTTTTTTTTTTCTGGTAATAACAGCTGATCTATGCCACTGCTTATATCAATTATCATCACCTCTCACAGAGGGGACATGTACTTGGCTGTGATGTTGTACTGAGCTGATACTGTCCTGATCTCTAAATTCTAGGCCAATTCTATTATTTACTTTTTCTTTGTTTTGGTGTTTTTTTTTTTAAAGTTTTGCATTCTAATCTTGTTTTGTCACTGAGTTGCGATATAAATTTGGACAAGATACTTAAGCTCATGTATTCTTAACTAGCATTCAATTTCAGGAGTGTGTATTTATATGCTCAATACTAATAACCTGAGATATTCAAAACTAGTAGCTATATTTTAAAATGTTGACATAAACCACAATTTAAAGCCTAGTTTTTATTTGCAACATCTATAAAACAATCAATTGCATGCAAACATACACACACAAAAAATGTTTGACAGAAGCATGCTTTAAACGCCTCCTTTTTTTCCCGTTACCAGCTAAAATTGCTATGTAAATAAATGTATTTTCTTACTAAATTGCAGCTACCCACCCAGTTTCTGAATACACATTCTCCAAAGCTACACATCTGTTAATCTACCAAGCGTTTAGGTTCTACACCCTTTAAAGAAACTGGGGAAAAGGCAACAGCCACTATAAGATAGAGGCATGATTTGGTGAGTCTGCAGTACATAAAATTCCATTTTCTTTGACATACACAGTTTTATGTTCACTGAAGAAAAGTATGCCATAAATATATCTTAAAAACCATAAATTCAAAATTATTAACACCTAAAGATTTATACTTGGAAACTACAAACTAAGAAATGTAGACTTGCTACAGGCATGTTGTTCTTTTCCTTATGCAGCACTCTGGAAGTTTAAGAGCTCTTAGGAGAGGTGAATTTATTTTATAAAATTTTTAAAATCAAATTAGCATTTCTGATCCAAGTACTAGAAGCCATTTTTGAAATGGAAAGTCAAATTTTACTTTACATATGTGACAGCCATATGACTTAAAACATATTTTTAAGACACACTGGGCTGAAGACACACTGAAAAAACTCAGTTTTCAAACTAACTTAAATTATAGAACAATATTGTATGCATTTGCTCCAAATGACTATTCAAGGATTGACTAATACCACTAATAAAGACAGCTATTGGCAAGCCAGACTTCCATCAGATGTAAAGCTATTAAATGCGCAGAATATCTGTCACTGCTCACAAGGCACACTCTGAAGTCCTTAAGAAAACAAATACGGTATTTTCAACCTTAGGTACCTAAAACAGTACAGATTTTATGGCAACCATGACTATGTCACAAAAATAACCATCACCTATTCTGCCAACCCACCGTGTAATAAATTACTGGTCTCTGATCATTTCTTCCTTCACTCAGTAGTTCCTACTCTTCCTCTCAGAAGGTTGAACTGATTAGTAAAACTAGTTACGTTCTGGAATTATCCTTGTATTTCAAGTAGTTTTGTTTCTAATACAGAAGAAAGAGAGGCTCTGTGGAAGGGCTAGAAAGCCTTAAAGTTTGTCCATTTATTCCAGCTACATAAGTGGAACTAATAAAATAGGTATCTGTTGCTCAGAAACCTTACCTAACATCAAGTACTTACTATTTTTTAGAATCATCACACTAAAGACCATCCTATGACACTTTCAAAGCCATTGTGTTTAAGCCAGCTACCATGAAGCCCTCATACTACATTAAGAAGGTAACCACATATCAGAAGAGATTTTCTCAATTTTAGAATGTGAAAAGGGAAGACAATTGATGGAACTCTCAATCTGCTTTGGTCTATATAAGCTTAATAAAGCAAGATATGGTATTCTACCCCCTCTGTCTAAACCCTAAGCAGATCCAGATCTGATTTAATATCAGTTTAGGTCAGTGGTGGTGCTGTGATAGTAAAGATAAAGTTACGTTGTATAACTAAGGTCTGATATTTGGTGTACAGAAAAATATACTGCCTATATACTGATGTTAAAAAATTAATTTCTTTTAAAAATAATAATTAATAAATGGAGGTCCAGCTAGTACAGAGAAGTAAACTAGAAAGTAACATCTGTGCAAAAGTGATGAACTGGCCACCAAGCTTATTCCTCTTCACTTGTATGAAAGATACTATTAATCAGAAATAAATCTAATTAAAATGGAATTTATTATTCTAGTAAGAAAATGCACAAACTTTCTGACCAAATCTAAATGGTCAGCTACAATCAAGAACCTTTACTTTTAAAAGAAGTTGTTTAGTGGTCTCCCAGTATTTTGGCCTTCAGGTTTTGTATTTTGATCCACCCTTATGTGGGCTACAGAACTGGTTTATTTTTATGTAGGCTTACGTTTCAAGAAGCTGGAAGGCACAGCAACAGTACAGCAACTCATAAGAGCCAGTTTGGTTCACCAAAACCACAGTGATCAGAGCTGACTGATTCAAACACAGCTTCCAAATGAACTAAAGGAAATAACTACCATTACAAAAGGAATTAATCAACATTAAACAACTACCAAGGCTTCTAAACTAAAGTAAAAAATTCAAAGATAGGAAACACTTGAGTCCCACAGACAGAGATCTTCATTTTGCTTGGGTAATCATTCATTAAACAGAGATTGTATGTGGTTGCATGACCTGAAGTCCATTTTTGGTGCACGCAGCAACTGGCTAATGAATAAAAATGTTTCTTGTCTGTTGACTGTTATGAAATGTTCTGGAAACCCTTTATTTTATTTTGCTTCATAAAGAATGCTGAAGCAATGTCTTCAACCAACCACAGATGACTAATACATACCAATAAAATAAAGCACAATCAAACTGAAAACCAAGATACAATTATACTTGAACAAGCATGGTAAAACCCTTTATTTGAACAATTCAAAGCTGAACTGGCAGAAAAATCCATTTTTAAAGCAGCCACATAACCTGTAAATTATGTCTACCATGTGATAACGGAGTGATGCACAATGTTAACAATCACTCGGTTTTGTTCAATTACATGCTTTATTAGGTGGAACACCACCACTGATTTACTACTAAAAAACCCAAAACAATTCACAATCTCAACCATATCCCCTTTCCAAAATAAATACAACAGCTCCTCTAAAGTAAGACAGGGTTTAAAAAACTTTCTTCCATAAAACTTAAGCTAAAAATACTAGACAACAAACTGTTTTAGTAACATTCTAGATCACTTAGTATTCAACAAAGTTCTTGTAATTATTAATACTGCATAAGAAAGCCCTTTTGCTAAAAATGACTACTCCTAGAAACACCTATGGAAACAGATCACCTATGGAAAAAATCCTTGCAATTAAAGATTCAGGGCTTTTAAAGATGTGTTTCTTTAGATCATTTTGATGTAAGATGAGTAACCTCAACGCTTCTTGTGGTAAGACTAAAAACCACTCTTGGAATATGAATGAATCTGCTGAACCTTTAGCTAATGAAACTCCATTAACCTCATTTCTTCAGTGCAAGCCTGGATTTAATCCCATCAGAATCTGAAATTCTACTTTACGCAGGCAAAAATGCAATAGTACACAAAGGATGAGCACAAGGCATTCTACACTGAGTACCATGCAGGAAATGTAAATGAAAATAATCAGCCACTGTCTACGTAACCTACATTAGACAAAACACCTAGGCTAGTCCCGAAAAGACCAATACAAAGGATTGAAGTTTAAATTGATTCATCCATGTAAAACACTCAGATAAGTGCATACGAATGAGCTACCACTGTTCAGACTCATGTGCTCTCATACCAGCCACAGAGAGATGTGGTACAGCTCCAAAACCTGCCCGTGATTGCCCATAGAGAAATTTAACCTCTGCTAATCCTCACTGAAATACCTATCCATGACTCCATTATTTTGGTTTTCTTCAGAGAGAGAGGCTGAACTGCATTTAAAGACCATTTAATTCAAGGCAACACGTCATGAAACTCAGTTTTGTAAAAATCTGCACCTTGTGGAAAACATAATTCAGGAAAGGAAAATAAATTATGTTTATGGACACAGAACTATAATTTAAAAAATTGAGTTAGTCCATTTGTAAAATAAATTTATAATTAAGTTTTTTATATCTCTATGTAGAATTACATCAATCCAGAACTGATGGCTTCAAGAGAAATAAATAAAGAGAAATAAAAGTAGAGAGTTTGATTTTATGTGTGTAGGAATACACATGGTGAGCAGAATGGTGATTTTATGTGTGTAGGAATACACATGGTGAGCAGAATGGTGTTTTGGTAGTACTATCTTTAGCCAAGTAGCATCAGTCTGACTTGTCACTTTTAAGTAAATTTGTCCACATGAATCAAGCAAAATGAAATAAGAAAGGAAGTATTTTCTGCCATTTCCAATGCAAATGATTTAGTATTAGAAGAAAACAACAATAACAAACTAAAGGGACATAAGAGAAATCCTTTTTATTGTGCTTCCTTAGACAAGAAGAGCGCCAAGAATTTTAAGCATATCTGAATCATAGTTTAACATTTTGTATAAAAGATAGCATTGCTACAGTGGCTGTAGCCATTACTTGGGCACTTCTCACAGCCAGCATTCCCCTTAAGCCCAGAAGGACATAACAGGATATTTACTCTGTGCTGAATCATAAAAAGTCTTCCCCATTAACTGAATCATGTGCAGAAATATCTGTATTTTCCTTAGCGTACTGCTATGTAAATAAGCTTGACCTGATTTGACCCAGTTAAACTTCTGACATCTAATAAGAACTTAAGGTAGCTCAGCTAAGATCATAAAACAAGCATATGCAATTGTTGGAGGATAATCACACAGAAACTAAATAATTTCTTCACAAGTCAGTTTTGGGAAAATTTCTACATTTTTGGATATAAAGCTCCTTCAGAAAGTAATTCTGACTGAAGTACCAGCAGACCCAAGAAAAACATGCATAGCACAGGTTTCCAAAAATTTTTACTTCTATTCACTTACGTGCAGATGCATGCTTATTAGCATCTTCTATGATATCAATTTATCATTCTAAATACATTGTTCCACAACTAACACTAGAAATTTTATTCATTCATTTTTTATTTGCTTACTTATGCCATTATTAAAAGCAATAGAAATAAACAAGAAGACCAGATTGTCCAGGCAATGACAGGTTAACAATGAAGGGTTAACTGAACTGCTAATGTAAAACAGATGTACAACTGATTTTAAATCTAATATAGATATTTTGGTCTATTGTTTTATAAAAGTTTGACCAACTACCATGTGGATATGCAATATAACACGCACATGCATATACTCAGCATATTTCACACTATTTCCATTATATCGCTGTTTCTGCTTAACAAGGAGCAACCAATCAACCCTCATGTCATGTCCCTAAAGTCATTAGCAAGAGACTGAGTAAACCAAGGAAAGGCACTACAAAATTTCTGTAAACATCTCATTCTCCTACAAATCCAAATGGCTTTGACTCATCTCTTTACATCCTGGTAGATCTCTTTATCATGTAGCAAAGAGAGGTGTGCATGGTTTGCATGCTACCTCTACGAGACCATCAATTTTCACAGACTCCTCCTTGAATATCCTCGCCTACCATAAACCCCACAATGACTCTCATACCTTATGCCCTGTTTTTACCTGTTTCCCAGATTCCCTGTTCTTACGGTATTACATCTTGGAAATCATGGATCTTATTTTTCTCCCTATCACAATCTGCATTAACTACGAAAATGAATCTCCATTCTTTAATGTTGAATAAATGTTTTGAAAAATAAAGACAACAGTGCTTTTAAAATAAAATCACAAGGGTTGCAACACAGGGAATATATGTTTCTTTTAAAAAATTCTGGTTTATCTGCCATAGAAGAAACAATCAGCATATATAATGAGATAAGAATGGTCAGAGATACAAGACTTCGAAAAATGCTAATTTCATTTTTTCACTAGCCACAACAGATATAGCTGGGAGAGTCTCTGTGCTCTGTCCTTTCTTTTTAAAACACATTCAGATCAGGGATCAAAACTTCACTAATTTAATTAATGCAAAAACTGTACTCATTGAACTTACCTCTTTTTTCTGGGTGAAAAAGTGAGATTTACTATTTCATTTCTGTATCACAGTCACAGTGACTTGTATCTTGCAAAATAACCAGAATAATTTTATACTTAATAATTACAAGGGGTAGCAATCTAAAGTGATTCACAACAGTCTCAGTTTTTTAAAATAAAGCTACTCTGGGACAGCATATTTCTCAACTCTAATTGTGGCTTGGAAATACATTGCAAAGGAAGTATTTGTACTGAAACTAAGCACTTTAGGAGAACAGCAGGCTATTATAAGCAAGACTGGAAACACAAATCAAACCTGTCTCAGGATGGAGTGATTACATGATTACAGGATAGCTCTTAGAAGAAGAAAGGAATCATTACCACATGGTCTGAGGCATGTTGGCCCAACATCTCACATACCATGCCACAGTGTTTAATATTAAAGGAAGCAGAGATCATTATAGCTCAGAAGTAGTCCCGGGCTAAATCTAAAATGATTTTCTAAACCTTTCAGCTTTACATTACCACTATTGTTCCTATGTTTAAGAGACTTTTCCTTCTTATTAATTACCAAGAGTTCTCAGATACATAAAACAAAAATCCAACCAATGTTGTTTCATCCAGAGAGGTAAAGATGAACAGCAATGCACTGCAGCATCAGGGCTCAAGAAAGAAAACAGAAACGCAAAGGTTTTAGTCCTTTATCTTCCTTGGTTTATGATTCTTGGTGACACTAATCAAACATTTAAAAGAATACCATCTCCAAACTCCTTTTCTTTATGAAAAAAAGAAACCAAAACCAAAAATCAAGGCAAAAAACCCCCACACACACAAAAAAAAACCCCACAAAAAAACAAACCGCCATATTCAGTAGTCTGTTTGTAATTAACTTGCTGCTCAGGGAGGATAAAGCAATGTTTGTTAATAGTGCTTTGCTTGCACATACATGCTGTTTATTCCAGCTGGCCATAGTCACTTTCTTGATGTTAATGATGAGATTTTAGTATTACAGAGAGATTAACAAGAAAGCAGGTAAACCTATGTTGGAGGCGGATGTGTAGTGCCTAAGCATAGAAGTAAACTACTTGTTTTGTGTCATGTTGCAGACCAGACTCCCTAGAAGCCTGGTTGCCCTCCTCTTTTCCACTTTCCACTGCATGTAAATCCAGAAGGAATAACATTTCCACCCATGCCCTACCTAGCCCAACTATTTTATGCTGCCCATTTAAAGATGTCTAAAACACAAATAAGACATAAGTTAGGTCAACAAAGCAAATCTTAGTGAACCTGAGAGGTCTCAGTAAGGGATACTCACAGAGTACACTCATTCACGCACTTCATTCTGCTCCTCTCACAAAGTTTCATTCATTTAACAAATTCACAATGCAACAGTAGGCAGACTGCGCCAAGAAATAGAGTTCAGCATTCTAAACAGGTGAAGAAGCCTCCGAAAAAAACCACATATGATTTCCCAAATCTTTGTCTTGTGTTAGCCCTATTTTTTAAAGAGACAGGATCTAAACACATATTTTACTGCCTGAATTTTTCCTCTCTTTCATTTGAGAATTCCAGGAAGTTGGGTGTATGGAAGGAGGGTGTTCTTCACTTTCTTTAAGTATCATCCTATCTAATTTCGTAATCCTCCTTCTGTAATCTCAAACTTTAACCTGTATGTATCAAATGGACCATAAATACTGCTTGCAATCTTTCCCTCCCCCCCCCCCCCCTTATGAAAAATTGTTGGCAAGTTCTGTTTTCTAATGCTTACCCTCAGCACAAAAGAAGCTGTAATTGCCTCCAATTTCTTTTGGAAAAGAATCTGGTTTGGAAGTTACTCAATACCAATGTGTAACTGCAACATCTTGGAAGTAGGGAGGCAGAGATATCATATTTAGTTGACAACTGGCTTGGTATTTAACCCATTTCAGGTTTGCATGTTGGTACTGTATGGTCCAGGATGTGTCATGTTGTAGCTGTTCTCCAGCTCAACAGAAGCAAGAAGCCTATTAAGTCTCAGAGCCTTACACCAAGAGCTCACAACCTGTAACAGCACAGCTTCCCAGGGCAATTTATGAAGCCCATGAGCTGCTCCCGACACTTGCTCCAAGAACCCCACAAAAGCAGGGATGTTTTACATTGTATGTGCATTGCAAAGCAAATGTCAGGTTCATTATTTGCACCCAATATATTCCCAGTCAGTGCAACCCTAAGCCAGAAAAGGAGTTGAAGCAGGTTAAGTACTGCAGTGCCACCAAAAGGAACTCTACAACCAAAATGTCAACCAAAACTTAATTCAATATAGCTGTCCAACACCTTCCTAGCTGCCAAAAAAATCATGTACATTCACCATGTCAGACACTACTCTCACTGCAGGAATCATTAGGCAGTGTAACTAAAACTACATACCTTGGGAGTTTTCCCACATAAAAATATTGAATAACTGTGGTTACAATCCTTTTCTAGGAGGAAAGATATTAATCCTACCCTCAAAGGTGACTGTGTGCAGAATTTCAGGACTACAGAAAGTTGGGGCTTTTTTTATTTCATTACTATTGTTCTTTTAGAATTTCATTCTGCTTGTTCTGAGTCAACTTCTAAAGTCAGACTGTCCTCAATATATAGGTACAAAATAAAAAATTCCAGTTTTGTAGGAGTTCTGTTATGTGCCTGAATTTGAGGTTCCCATGAATTTAGAATACCCTAAAAAAAACCAAAATCTAAAATACTTTGCATCCATCATCTGTCATTTCCTTACTATTAGCCAATAGCACTAATCTTCAAAACACAGTTTGTCTCAGAAATAAAAAAAAAAATAAAAATCATACATTTCCTGTAAAGTTGCTTCAAGGGCTTTTTTCAAATCTCACTGAGGTATCAAAGGAGCATTCCATCAGCCAAAGAAGACACACAGGTTTTTTTCCACACTCCTAAAAAGTAGGACGTTACCAACAGAATTATTTCTTAAAATGTCCCATGATACTTGGCACATTTCTGCATGACACAGAACCATTCTTTTGTTGATGCTGGCTACATGGATTTGAATGGTGCTCTTTAGATATACGTATAACGCTGGAATAAACCTCTGACTGCTTGTCTATAAAGTATTGATCAGATATTTAAATACCTGCTTCTTAATGAGGCCTACCAAAATCACCATACATTTCTCTAGAGAGCCCTTCCCTGTATTGGGTTGAAGAAGGGTTAGGACCCAAATCACTGGGAAAATGCACATTAATTTTAATTGCAAAAACTATTGGCACTGACTCTAAGGATTTACAGAACTATAAGTATGGTATTGACCATTTCACATTCTTAAGATCCAGTGAAAATACAGAACCAGTCAGATGCATTTCAAAGCTTCTCTCCAGTAAATTATCCCAGCTGGCAATGTTGTCTGTTTAAGTAGATCTCCACACATGTTCTGTTAGACAACCTACTAAGTGCTGCAAGAAACAGCATAGCTGTATGAAGCTGCATTCTCCTGTTCATTGTCTGTGTATACATTTGTTCTTGTTCGAACTTCCTAACAGTCTAAACATAGCCCATTGGTTTAGGTATAAGAAGACATTCAAATCCTTTCTCTACCTAGCCATTCTCTATGTATTGCTGACCATTTCAGTTAAAAATGAAACACTGGGAAAAGCCTTGCCTGTCACCACACTACCTAAGCAATTCAGTGCTGAGAAAAAGCAACATTGAAGGCCTCTCTTTCTGAAATTAAAGGAATAGAGGATAAAGCACACATTTGCCTTTGTTAGAGCTCTCTTTAGGAAAACATAGTGAGACTACTTCAACTTCCATGCTAGTAGCAGACCAGATCATTGATAAAGAACCAGATTTCTTCATTCTAAGTCCACAGAGTTCCTCCTACAGCATGCTCAGAAAGAACTACCAGTTGTAAGTTAAATATACTATGTTACAAAGAAAACTGTTCAACAACATTTAACTTTCTTTTTTTCCTTACTTCAAATATTATGGCAAAAGATAAGCAAGCGGCAAGTATTTCATAACTAATGCTCCAGCTCTGCAATTCATCATTTTCAGAAGAACGGTCTCACTGGCATCAGCAGGGCTGCTTACATCCTGGCATTTTGCTAATGATGAACAGGCAGCAGGCAGTAAGCATACAGACAGAGAATACTTGGAAACCTCTCATTAATCTTTCTGCAAAAGCAGTGCAGAATCCCAGGGAGCTGCAAAAGGATGTAAGAGTTCACAAGTGTTTTACCAGGAATTTGGATAGGGCCATCATCACTGATGATGTGAGCTTTGAGATTACGCCAAGGTCATGGTGATGGAGCTTCTAGACAGGCCATGCATATCTCCAACCTTTAGTTTGATTAGAAAATACCCACTGAGTTACGTTTCCTTCATTTGTCAAGATAGGTTGCCAAACAAAGCCAATCCTGGCAGTCAGAATTTGGTTAGTACTTATCTGGGACTACAGCTCTCATTTTACACTTGATTAACATGGTATCTTCATAACATATTATCACCCCTCCATACTGGTTTTTAATGAACAGCTCAAGAAAAAAATAAAAAATACTGGAGCTCTCAAGAACTCTGAAATAGGAAATAATGGGGAAGCTTTAACATTGTGCTGTATCTTACATGCTTGAGCCAGCTGCAACCAGTGAACTATTCAAAAAGCATCTAAATCCCATTTTAAGGGGATAAAGTGCCTAACATCTGTAATAATATTCTTCTGTCTTTCTGCCTATAGAAGGAGCAGTTCTACATAGACATTTTTGCAATTTCCTGAACATCAGTGGCATGGTCTCTCCATGCCTTGAGAAGTCGGAACAAACACCAGCATCCTAAGATGGATGGCAAAACAATTTCACGTTAGGCCATTTTTTCATTTTATCAAACACCTTTTCACAAAACTAGCCCTGCAGTATCAGCCACACGTCTGTACTGCCATGTATACCCTTCCCTGCACATGATGGCCAAACCTTTTCTATTGGCCTTTACACTTCCTCCTCTGTGGCAAAATCACTATTTCCTATCAGACTACAGTTACTTTCCTTGGTGAATAAAGAGATTCACTAAAACGTTACTATTTAAGGAGCGGAATGGTGGAAGTTTTGTTTTTAACTGAGATGCTGTTTCACACTCAAAAGAAAAATTGTTGAGTGGAATCTAAACTGCACAGTAAGGGACTTACAGCCCACTTGTTTAGCTTTAAGAAGTGTTTGCA
Organism: Neopsephotus bourkii; assembly: GCF_033783945.1. Lineage (NCBI taxonomy): Eukaryota > Metazoa > Chordata > Aves > Psittaciformes > Psittacidae > Neopsephotus > Neopsephotus bourkii. Next base: position 1,420,636 of record NW_026900547.1, on the reverse strand, counting down.
ACCTAGTAATCCTAACCCAAATCAGCCAGGCTTTGAAACGACAGTACATCAAAGATATTCATACCGTATTTTTGTCCAAAATTTCTTTAACATTAAAAAATAAATTGTAATTGATGTAACTACAATTACATACTTGCAAGTTCAAGTTTCAATGTACTTTTACATCTTAAAAGAAAAAATGTAGTTTGAAATGTTGCTTGGCTATTTTTACAGAACAAGGCCTAGAGGAAACAAAACAGGGTGGAACATGCAATGTATGTATGATGTTTTTTCAAGACTTGGAAATAGAGCAGCTTACATATGTAATAGAGCCCAAGCAATGACTGCATAAAGAATGACAAACAACTTAAGATTTGTTATGACAACTCTGACATAATAGCACTGTGCAATTGGTTTTTTTTTAATATGTGACTTGCCCAGTAATACTCTCAGGAAAAACAGCTGCTTAACTATTTCACTACAAACAAGACTATGCAGTTGGGGATCATGACAACACCAGTCAACATCACCAACAGTTCCCAGTTTTATTTGAGATAGATAAAATAGTTTATATTTCAACTATAGATCCTGTTCCCCTTTTCTGAATGGGGCACATGATCTCGGCACATGCGTGCTTAGACAGCTAGCAGGATCTGAGTAAGCTAGTAAGCTGGTGCCCTCAGAAAATTCTAACTGAATCATAAATTACAAATAGAGGTACTAGGAAACTGGGGCCTGTTTAAACAGTGAATTTTAATTTAAAAATCAAGTTAAAGGAATTACCGATATGCAATGACGTCCATCACTTTTGAGCAGACATTTCTGATAATGATCTCTCCCAATTCCTTTGCAAATATCCTCTAACCTAATTTTACCCATACACAATGTAGAAAGAAGTAAAATTCTAACAAGTACAGGAGTCAAAAGCTTTTTTGAACATAAAAATCCTTCACCTGATTGCTTTCAAACCACCTTCAGCTGACTTTTCTCCACAATTAATTCTGCCACCATGCTTTGGAAAGTCTGACAAAATGTTAATTATTAGATGCCAACCACTTGGAGTTGTGTGAAACTTGGCGGTTTCACTTTGCAGGAGTGCAGGCAAATATTTTATTTGGTGTCAATCCACATATCCTCTCCACCACTTCAATTTGGGTTTTGACTCTTGAGTAAGTCCAAACAGGCAAATGAATAGCCAGTCAAAATTTCCACACTCTACCTGATTTCACTTCATGACCACGCAAATAAATCCAGACATGCATATCTTCATGAATCAACAATGGAACAAGTTAGATGTTCAACTTCGGAAAGAAATACAAGGAAATATCCATCATGTGATTGTGCTGATTTACACTTATCTAGCCACCCAAAAACCCAAGGGTCATGACAATAGTAACTATTCCTAGTGCCACTACCATACCATTTATATTCTATATTCTGTAAAGTGCTGTAGGCATGCACATTTATGATGCTATATAAAGGCCCAAAGTGAGAATAATAGTAGTAATAATTGGTTTTATTTTAAATCTTGCCAGCTTTCTACATCATCCCAGCTGCTTTCTACTCCTTCTATCCACTTCCAATGCCCTGGGATTGCAGCTCACTCTATCACCATTGCTGTCGTCAGTGTCCCCAGTGCAGGTCTTTATCTTGTAAAAATCATGACTGACCCAACAGAAATTATAACAGGTGAAATGTGTTTTAAGTAGGGGAGGTATGCCATGGAAGTAACAACCAGTCAAAGGGTCTGACTGTTTTAACATTTCTGCTGAGAACATACTCACTGTGTACTTTTATGGAGGAACTGAAAGAAAAGAAGGTTGTGGAGTCCCAAATCCAAGTAACTACTCGTACTATATGTGGAAGTTGTTGAGATGGAGGAAAAAGGCCAAAAGGATCAGAGGAGTGAAAGAAATGGAGTAAAGATGAGAAAGCAATCCTAAAATATTGGCTGAAGAAAGAACAAACAGTGTGAAACCTGAGATGTAAAAGATAAGGAAGATAACACAGATGAGAAAGATAACTTTAAAATACAGGGTGGGAATGAAGAAAACCACAGATTACAGATGGACCGGAAGAGAGATGATGATCCAGGGAAAAGGAAGGAGAGTGAGCATGGAGGTAACCAATCACATGCACAGAATGAAGACCAAGATAAAATCAGAGACAGAGATTTAGAAAAGTTGAAGAAAGAATGGCATAGGAATAAAAAGGAGATCCAAAATGAAGGTGTGGGACTGAGAGACAAAAGCATGCCTAGAAATGGGACAAAGCACATAAAGTTCACTGGACCAAGGCAGATGTAAGATTTGAGAAAAATTGTAAGTGGGGTAATAAAAGTATGAATGACAAAATGGTTAAAATAAGGGTAAGCACCGAGGTTGGACCCAAGTGGGTATGAAAGAAGGAAGACCTCAGGAGAGGCATGGGAGTGAAAAGCAGCAGATGAAGTGGACACTCAGACCTTGGTGCTACCCCTGCGTGCAAGGTCATCTTACCAATCCACCACAGGTACTGAAGGAAGCAAAGGAGCCTGGGTAGCGGAGGACAGCACCACTGTAGTAACACACTCTCTCAGGTTGCAACTGTGCAGCACCGGATGGGCTTTTGCCCTCACTGCCAAGCCGCTCCTCCACAGCAAAGCCAGGGGCCAGGAAGCGGCTGTCCCTCTTGAGCAGCAGGTAGAGCTCCCGAGCAAAAGCCGGGATCCTCAGCAGCACCTCATCTCCATCCTCTGCTGCAGGTGGTGGTGGTGGGGATGGTGGTGGTGGCAACTGAGAGGCAGCACCAGACCCCTGGGGCAGAGGGGACCAGTGGTAAAACTCCTGAGACTCGTACTCATCTTCAGTGTCCTCTTCCTCTGCTGCCTCCCCCACAGCCTGCGCCTGCCCGTCCACCGAGGAGGAGACTGAACGCACCTCCCGGGAGCTGCCAGCCACCAGGCTAGGTGTGACAGGGATGCTGAGGGTGCTGCTGCGGTTCCCACAGGGGTTGGCGCTGCAGCCCCCACCACCACCGCTGCCACCTGCCGGCTCCTGCTGGCCCCTGCTCCACAGTGCAGGGAAGACAATCTCCCACTCCTCAGTTTCTTCTGAAGCATGGAGACCTGTGGGAAGGCCAGAAGATGCTTTAAATGAGTGGTGTGCCCAGCAGCACCCAGAGCCTGCCAGAAACGTACCCTGTATCTCCCATGTCACTCGCCTCCTCGCTCCCAGCCCACCAAGCATCCCACCAAGCCCATAGTGGACTCAGTTGCTCCTGTCATCCTGTCCTTACACATGGTAGACAGGCCAGCCACTGAAAGTCCCTGTGCCTGTGTAAGGGTCTGGAACACACCACGATCCTGCTAAACTGTGAGAGAGCTGGAGCTCAAGCTAGGGAGAAATTGTAACAGTAGCTGGGGGCATTCTCGATGACCTCCTCCATGCAGTGAGAGTTGCACAAACGTTTCCTTATTTAGACAAAGTGGCAACTTTTTCATGCAGTAAAAAAAAGTTGCTAATTTAGCAGGGAAAACCTTAACAAAAAGAATTGAAAATGTCAACCAATCTCTCGGCAACTTTTGCAGTACCCACAATGATTTCAATAGTGCTGCCAAACACACACATCCCCACGGCCACACATTTGCGAGTGCATGTACAAGTGTCAGCTGTGCATGCTGCATGATTACCACTATAATCAAACTGAATTCAAATCACTAACTTGTAATGACAGCATATTACACAAACCATATCACAATTTACATAGAATCCCAGCATACCAGTATTATGTTTCTAAACATAAACACACAGCTTCCACCAGCCTGAGATGACAGTTTCATTTACACGTTCATCCACTCACGCTAGGAACAGCCCTTGCAGAGGTGACAGGGCTGCGTATGAAGATCAGCGGATTGCAACGCGCCCTCAGAGCGGGGACTCGCATTATCTGATCGCCCATCAGTTGCAGGGGCCGGGCGCAGTTGTTAAGGCGCCCAACAATGGGCAGGTACTGGCCACTGGCCGCCGGCGGGGCACGGAGGCCGCCCTGTCCCGCGAAAGGCGCGCACTCACCTGCGGCAAGCCCGCTGGACAGCACGCACAGCTGATAGAAAACGCAGCAGACGCGGCTCAGGCGCATCCTCCCGCCCGCCCCCATCAGCTCCGAGCCCGCGAGACACCGGCAGGCGGGACAGGGGCGGCTGTGCAGAGCCGAGCCGAGCCGAGCCGGGAGCGCCGCGGGGCACAGCCACCTGGGCGCCCGCCGAGAAACCGCAGCCGACCGCGAAGCGCGCTTCTAGGCTGGGCGGGAGGCCGGAAAGCACCGGCTGCGCTGGACGTGCAGCGCACGGCGAGGCCGAGCGCGTTTGGGTGCCGGTGTGTGCGGGCTCGTGAGAGAGCAAGCAAGCAGGAGCCCTGCGGCGGGCGGGCAGCTGCGCCCCGGCGGCGGCGGCGACCGCGCTGCCCCCGCCTGCCGCTCGCCCCCACGGGGCGGGACGCGCCGGGACCGGGCCCGGCCGGCCCCGCCCCGCCCCACCCGGGCGGGCACCCGGCGCGGCCCACCTCCTCTGCCTCCGACCCGGTCGCCCCGCCGCTCTAAGCGCCGGCGCCCGGGTGGCTCCATGTGCGGCTGATTTGGGCAGTGCCACGCGGCTACCTTGCGTGCTTCACACTCCGGCGGGCCTGCTGGCAGGAGGCAGGGCTCTGCGCTCTCCGCACAGCCTGCGGCTCAGGGTCAAGGAGCAGCAGAGGCTGCCCGTGTCTGCCTGGTCTTGTGTATAGTCTGATTCTAAACTTCTTGCCCCCTTTACGCAGCTCTGCATGGAAACCCATCACTTTCCACCCCAACCCCTGTCAGCAGAGGAACAAATAAATGAGGAGTCGAGCAGAAGCTTTAAATGCATGTCTAACGCCAGCATAAACTGCAGAAGCAACAGGTAAACCCCGCCCTTTACAAGCCTAATTTACCACAACTTCTGCTGCTTTACCTACTGTTGGTGGTGTCAAAGGGGACCATGATGCCTTTAGGGTAAAGCAGAGCAATGCAGGGTGGAGGGGAAAGCCATCTGTGCCGTTAGGAGTAAGCTACAACGCTGCAGGAATGCCTTCCAAAAGTTAGTTGTATAAAATGAAAAGCAAAACAAACAAACAAAAATCACATGTTAGGGCTCTGAATAAAAAACACGTTTAGACTCCACAAAAGCCAAAGGCAGCTGGAGTTTGCTGTCTGTTGAATTCAATAGCTGCTTGAAACCTATGCTACATGTGTACGTATTTTCAGCTGCCTCCAAACAGGATTTTTGATTACTTGTTTGGTTTTATAGAAAAAAACGTTGTCATATAGTGGTTTTGTGTTTTTTATGTTTTTTTTTTTCTTTTTTGGCATCTGACCCAAGTTGCACTAAGCAAAATAAGAGTGGCTTAGTAAAAGCAAGATGACAGATTTACATCGACCAATGTAGGAAGGGGGTTTCAGAGCCTGCAAACTAATATTTTCCTGATAATTAGATTACCTTAAAAATGTATTTAAAGTCAAGTTTTGTTTCGCACGTAAATAACAACAGTCATACTACTTTACAGTGGAATTAGTTAACAGGCCCAGTACTGCAGCCTTTCCACAGCCAAAACTGTTCTTATAGCTGATTAGAAAATGCTGTAAAATGTGGTTTATAAGCTCCTGTGCCAATACTGAATACAAATTACAATCTTTACTTACAGTGCATGTAGCTGCATCCGAAAAGATATAAATGGACAGCCAGTGGGAGCAGCCCTGCAGGGCTGTTAAGGGGAAAAGGCATGGCATGTGTGTTTGCTTATTTTAAAACTGAATTGCTGTAACTGTTTTCAGTCTGCTGAAGTTGAGTTAGTCCCTTTCGATCCAATTCTGCTTCTCTTACTCACAGGTATATTCTTACTATAAAGACAAAAGAGCGCTCTTGTCATAAGGTAAGCAGAATTTGGCCTTTTCAACACAAGCTGCAGGCTGTAAAGAGACTCTTAAGAAGCCAATCGAGAAAGACTTTCATATGTTTGACTTTATCACCAGCCAAAAAAGAAGGAACAATTCAAGTTAAGTCTCCACGTAGGAATGCAAGGTAAGCTAAAGTCAACGTGGAGCTGCAACAAATTTCTGTAGCTCATTTTACATTTCCTTTTTATCATTTCAATAGTTAAAAATATATGGGGAACTTCTGTATGTTTAACTCTGGGGAAAGTACACTATAAAATAGAGCCCCTGCTGGTGTTCATTAATTTTAACAAAGAGTCTGGTCATAGGTTAATACTAGTAGACCATATTGTAGACCACCACATGCTAACTGTCGTCACTGTGAAACTAGTGCAGAGAAGTCTTATGTCTAAAAGAATAAGAATTAAAAGAACAAAACAATGCTTTCATGCTGCAGTTATTTTGCAGAGAGAATAATATTGTATCCACATGTACTGCACAAAAGACCTTATTTTCTTAATCACAAAGCCACCAAAATGTTTTGCAAAATAGTTTTTATTTTACAGAACATATTGCACGAGGGCTAGTATTAACAATGTGTTTGTAAAATTGGAAGAAATATTTTCAAGCAAAATGAAAAGAAGCAGTTAGTTTGCTCCAGTAGGTTTTTAAAACTGCACTTCCTACCTGAAAGGTCTAAGCCTCTTGGGATTCTGAGGGACTTCTGCAGAATCACAAGTGCATTAAGTAAAGAATGTGTTGATTTGCAAAGCATAACAATAATCCAGATCATCTTACTGACATGAGAAAAATATTACAGAAAATGAGGTAGAGAATGTGTCCTTGTCAGGCCTTCCTGACTGAGATAAATCAGCCTAATTTTGTTGAAATCGATAGACATTTGGCAATTTCCTCTCTGTGTAGTCCTCCCTGATGTTAAATTTACAGAATTGTGCCATTGGTCCCTTAGGGGCTCCAGGGCAAGGGCTCTCTTAGGCCCCACCACCCGCTGACTTCTTATTTCTTCAGTGTGTCAGAGTCATTCCTGATAGTGCCTTCATCAGTGGTGGCTGACTTCTCAAGCCATCTTTTGAAGATGTGGATATTGGTCTTCAGCCTCTACCCCTTTCACCACTATGGTAAATCAGTGCTGCCCCATTACTGTCTTTCATTACATGAGCAAGGGCAGGCTTTTCACACCAATTTATAGGAAATCTGTTTCAGTGATTTAATTCTGGGGATTAAGATAAGTATGAATAAATCATACTGTTGAATTCAAAATGTCAGGTTCTAGCAATACAGGTGCCACCATCAGTCGGGACTTTTCCTTGGTTTATTTCTTCTCTTTACTTAATCATCTATCTGTAAAAGCTACCAAGTTTTTACATACAGAAATGATTTAAAATTAGCTCAGCTTTACAATATATACAAGATTGCCTGAAGTGATCGTTACAAAAAAATACCCGAAACCTTTAATTCTTCTCACAAGGAAATAGTTAATTATTTATGCATATACTTTATATATATGAGATTGATATCATTGATTTTTTTTTTTAATCTTTGAGTACATTTGTTTCAAATTTTTACAACTTAACAAAATATGCTAGATGGGTGGAAAAAATCTATTCTGTTTTAAATGGTTCTTACTACCTTAAGGCCATGTATCGTGTGACCATTGAGATTAGAAACAGAAATTCACATCTTCCTGTTTCTAGGGTGCTTTGCAAATGTTATCTCAGTATAAATAAACTTGTTTAAAAGCATATTGAACTAATTCTTTTTTTTTCTGCAAGATACACATGAACTGATGCATTTTTTTCCCACTTAAGCATGAATGAAATAAGATTTTTTCCATTTCAGAAAATGTTGTGTTCCCTGTCCCTTGAACTGAAAAGTGAATTTCCGCTACCTATTAGCTCACAGGAGTCTGAATGTTTGGTCTGTAATTCTATACTGTTATTTACATGCTCAAAATTTAAACTGTACGTATTTAAGACCACTTCAAACAATTTCTCTTCAGCAGTTCTTCAGAACAAATCTCAGAGTTGCATCTAAAGTCAGTAGTCCAATCAGATGACCTAAGAGTAAGATGTGCATTAAACTACTGTGAGCTTAATACCTCCACTGGTTTTAAATTCAAAACCTTTAAAACTGCAAAGGTAAACTCATAGCAGCGATGTGCTGTTATGCTACACCACCAATTCTTATGATCCTATTGAATTTAGGTAATTCAATTAAATTTATTCAAGGTCACAGTTGTGAGTTTTTTCATCCTGTAATTATTTCACCAAGTCATATTCTGACAAAAAAAAAAAAAAAAAGCAGTAATGGAAAATATCCTTAAAAGAGCTTTATGGACATGAATACTCATAGTGGAGGGAAGTCTTTCTCTGAAATGAAGATACTGACTCCTCTGCCAAACTGTAAGAGAAGGTTAGAAATCAGAGAAATGTATCATCAAAAATGGTGGAAAATTAGAGGTCTGGTTTCTGGTGAAAAACTATCCATTTGTGACTGTAGCATTTTATTTTTAAAAAGTTCTAACCTCTTCTAATGTAGACAACTTGACTAGGCTGCTTCATGCTCTCCATACTGGCATGTCCCCACATGAAAATTCACTGGGGACAGAAAGCAGAAATACAAGCTGTACAAGAAAGGAAGGTGTTTGGTAGGAACTGCATACATCTGGGACTAGGTATAAAACTATGGCATTTATTATCAAACCAGAATAATTGACAACTAGATTAGATTATTAGCGAATGCTGGGTAAATATCTTGTATGTGTAAACTAGTAAACTTAAAAGATTCCATAAGCTATATTTCCCCCAACCCTGCTAGGAACCAGTCTGTTTCAGAATTTATTCTGATTTTATGCAGAGAATTGGAGCACTTTCGGAGCACTTAAGAATCATACAATGAGTTAAAAATAACTTCCCATAACATGCATACACAGTTTAAATGGCTGATTGGTATTACCTTCAGAATGTATTTATACCATTTTAGCTTCAGAAAAAAAGCCCCCAAAACCTGTTGTTTTTGGGGGGGAGTGAGGGGTGATGTTGTTGTTTGGGGGTTGTTTTTTTTTTTTTTTTTTTTGTCAAGACATCGGTATATTGAAAACAAAATGAACTTGAAGATAAAAATGAAGACTACAGGAATGGGAATGGTGAGAAATACAAAAGGCAAGGCAGATAAATTTTGTAGGACATGAAATATGGCTCCAAGAAAGATTTAAAAAATGTAATTACTTTTAGAGGTTCTGGCAGTTAAATTCCTGTATCATCAGTTTATCAGTAAAGATGCATCACTATTTTTATTATATAACAATATATGTATTATACTATTAATTCAGAAGCAGAAAAAGAAGACGAGGCAGGACAATTCATCCAGAATCAGGAGAAGCCAGTGTATAGGTGATTGAAAGCTGATCAAGATAACAAAGTCAAGGAAAAAAAAAGTAAGGATGAGGAGGAGATAATAAGATATCACTTCAAAAGCTGTAAGTACATCAAAGGAAGTGGTCCTTGCAGCAGGCTTCGTTTCCTTGCTGTTTTGAAATGTAAGGCCTACAAACAACTATGCTTTCTAAAATACACATATTTCTTTCCATATAGATTTAAAGAGGGCAATAGGATAGCTGAACAAAGATAACACAAAGAGAACTCTGATTCCTTATTCAACATGGCTCCTAGCTGCAAGCACTGAAGATATCATGAAGCCTTATAGAAATGAAGTTAACTAGCCTCCAAGTCATTATTCATTTAAATGACATTGCGGATATCCTATTTGCACTTTCCCCTGCTGCAGAAGAGAAAGACTTTATTATATCTACCAGATAAAAAAACAAACATTGCAGAAATGATTTACTTTTTCCTATCTAAAGGATTTATTCATAAGACCTGCTGCGTGGTAACCTGCAGAACAGGCTTCCTTGCTCTTTTAGCCTCTGTAACTGGGAAACCCATTAAGACCACATGAGTTGTCAAAGCATACAGTATGTTGCATACCAGATGAGTACCGTCCACAGGCACTCGCTTTGAAGGCAGGCCAATGGCAAACAGTGGCACCAGGAGACCAGCTAAAATGCAGAGAAATCAAGGTGACAGCACATAAACCACAGGTTGTGTAAGACCTCTGTTAAACAGGCAAAAAGCCAAAGACCCACAGCTGAAGGGTTCCAAGCTACTCTGTAAGTACTGTTTTGCTTGAATTAAGGTGGGTAAGAAAACCCCAGCAAACTGGTGTCACATGAGATGTTCTCAGTTTTGCTCCTCAGTTCTTAATCTCTGCCTCTCTCTCCTGCCCATTACTCTGAGGCAGATAAGAATATAAGCACAAAGGTCAGTATACTTAAGTGAGATCAGGCAGCAGAAATAAACAACTTCACAAGACACACAATGGTGATCATGTTCCTAGCCAAAGCCTGGAAGTGTCAGTCAACAGAGCTCAGAGATCTCTGCTGTAAAGGAGACATTAGTTCCTGTTTGCAGATCACCCTGAAGATTAAAAGTGCTGTATGCTGCTAATATCCAAAGCTCAGTTGTCCAATGAAATGCAAACTATTATGTATTGTCAGAAAACATTGGGATTATTTATAAATACTTTTTCTAAACCAGCTGATGTAAAACTGGTGTCCATGATTGCTTCTGCTTTTTCATCCAGAGTAAGAGCTGTAGATCAATGATTTTACCTCCATGCCCAAGCAGCAGTAAAAGCCCGTTTCATGGCCAGTCTGAATATTCAAAGCATATGACACCTGGAGCAGGTAGCATAAGTATATTGGTAAAATAGAAAGTAAAAAACAGAAGGATTTGATATCCTGTGAAGAAAGGCTAGCAGTTGTTCTGATATTAACTGCATAGGGGAATTTTCCTATCAATAGAAATATTTTCTATAAGACATCAAAGTTATGGCTTGTTGCAAATCCAGTCATGTGGTACCTAACCCTATTAAAGGTCCTACTATCATCGCCTTTTACAGTTTTCACTATTTTAATCTACTCACATGACTGAAAGATAGGAAAGTATATTTTTAATCTTAATTTTTGGTGAAGCAAAGGACCTAAACAGAATCCAGTGATCTGTTGAAAACTACAGAAGGAAAAAGTAGTAAAAGCTGAATTTCATAGAATCATAGAATAGTTAGGGTTGGAAAGGACCTTAAGATCATCAAGTTCCAACCCTCCTGCCATGGGCAGGGACACCTTGCTCTAAACCGTATTACCCAAGGCCTCGTTCAACCGGGCCTTGAACACTGCCAGGGATGGAGCATTCACAACTTCCCTGGGCAACCTATTCCAGTGCCTCACCCCCCTCACAGGAAAGAATTTCCTCCTTATATCCAATCTAAACTTCCCCTGTTTAAGTTTGAACCCATTACCCCTTGTCCTATCACTACAGTCCCTAATGAAGAGTCCATCCCCAGCATCCCTATATGCCCCCTTCAGATACTGGAAGGCTGCTATGAGGTCTCCACTCAGCCTTCTCTTCCCCAGGATGAACAGCCCCAACTTTCTCAGCCGATCTTCATATGGGAGGTGCTCCAGACCCAATGATCATTCTCATGGCCCTCCTCTTTACTTGTTCTAACAGTTTCATGTCCTTTTTATGTTGAGGACACCAGAACTGCACACAATACTCCAAGTGAGGTCTCACAAGAGCAGAATAAAGGGGCAGGATCACCTCCTTTGACCTGCTGGTCACGCTCCTTTTGATGCAGCCTAAGATACGGTTGGCTTTCTGGACTGCAAGCACACACTGCTGGTTCATGTTCATTTTCTCATCGACCAGCACCCCCAAGTCCTTCTCCGCAGGGCTGCTCTGAATCTCTTTTCTGCCCAACCTGTAGCTGTGCCTGGGATTGCTCCGACCCAGGTGTAGGAGCAATTTAAAGTCATATGTATGATTCTGTGATTTTATGATTCTATGATCTATCACTTCCCATGCTGGTGTCCTAGATACCAGACCCAGTTATTTTGATATTTGTGTTGTGTAAAGAAAATGTTAATCCAAGTTCTTATATATTCAATCATTTCCTAAACAAGTAAGATTATCTGCAGTTTTCCGTTCCCATCTTTTACTTAGTTTTAATGTGAAGGAGAGGACCAGGCTCTGGAGGCATATCAGTAGGAGTGACTGACTTGACAGGGCCAGTGTCAGTGTGGTAGTTTTTCAGAGGTAACATCTAATACAGAAGATACCCCATATGATTGAGTTGTTCATTTTGCTGTTGCTCACTGTGATCAGTTCTGATTTAGGCCTTGATTTTGATTCTCGGTTGCATATCATCCACAAATTTTTAAGCTATCCAGTTGCACATTCTTTCAGTGAAATACTAGCATCCCAGAATTTGTAGTCCCACTTTCTCTTCATGAGGGATATCTCTCCAGGAAGACGTTCAGCTCTTCATCTATGGAAGACTTTTTGTGAGGGTTAAATCTATGAAGTGAAAAGCAGCTCAGCCATATAGCAATCATACTTCTGCGTTGGAGAGACCTGGTTTCTATAGTGTTTTCTCACTGTTTTTCTTTCTATAAGTCTTCCTACCAGCCACAGCTTTTGAGCACACCTCCAATATTGTAACCAATACAGTCAATTCTGACTATATTGAGCTTATTTTCCAGTAGCTCACACTTCTAAGGAAGTGTACAAACATGGGAAGATGCTCAAAGAAAAGCTTAGATATGTTTCCCTTTTTCTTTCCTAAGGAAGCTGACCTTAAGTACGCCCAATTACATACCTATTCATCATGGTAGTAGGGAGAGATAGGGGAAACATAGCAGAAAGCTTCCCTCTTGCTCACTTCTCTACATAATGTAATTCTGCAGAATATGGTTAGGCAGGCCATTTAGCCACCTTCCTGCTCAAGAAACAGTTGTAATGCCGGTATCCTGTCTTAAAATTATTGGTTTGGATCTATCAGGAGATTTTAAACCCCAGGGATGAAAAAACTCTGTTCTTTAGTTGATATGAACTCTAGCATTAAATTCTCATAGCTGTTAGGTTATTTTTCCTTAGGTCTGATCTAATTTTTTTTTTTGTTCAACTTTTAATCTGTTACTTTGTTACTTTGCTAGCTATAGATAGGAATAAAATTTGTTTCTCTTTTCAGCAGAAACCTATTAAACATTTATCACTGCTTTTTAAGGTCTTTTTGCTCTAGGTTCAACACATTTTTACAGTGTTTTCCTGCTGGTCATGTTTTTAGATTCATGTTTTTCTAGACTTGTGATGGGCACTGTTGATCTCCCCTGAGCTCTCAAACTGGCCTATGCATTTCTGGAAGTGGAGTTAACTCAAAACAGGTTCTTCTTGAAGCCTTCCCACTTCTCTCAGTAAGAGCATGTTTTGGACTTTCTTTTGTGTTTGAAATCAGAATAAGTGACCTTCGTGCAAGAGTGAATGAAATTTGACTTGAAACTGGGTTAACCTATTGTACAAACTAAGGTGTTTGTAAGAAGATGGCTTTAAAGGAAAAGTATCATATTTTGAAGGTGTTATGCATATATGGCCTGTGCCTTTTTTTAAAAACATTAAATATACTTTTATATGTTGCAGTTTCCTAGGAAAGGTAAGTATTTGCAGAATACAGATCACAAAAGATTGGGGTTTTTTTGCCACAGTAAACCTGTGTTTGATATCCACAGATTGGTGCCAAATCAGCACATCCGATTTCCTTCATAACGTAGAAAGATTTCTTTGTACATTACTTATCCCCTCATGCATCAGTCTGCAGGCATTAGGAGAAAGACTTCCTTTGATCTTTGGATGTAATTGCATCTCTTCCGGAAAAGTTCCTCAAATGCTAAAAGGAGCCAAAGAAATAATTTTTACAAAGCAATGAAGAATCCTAGGTGGGTGTAGGGAGACAGAGGCTTTATAATACAACCTGCAAGTTAACAAATTCAAGTTATTGCAGATCAAAAGGAAGGGGTGGGGTGCATTGCCTGATTAAATATCTTCCTTCTTTGCAGCCAGGTATTCCAGCATAAATGGCCTCTCACACTGGTAGGACTCTCACCATTTGACCAAAATCTTAAAGTCAGTTTTCAGCCATTTGGTTGCTTAGAAGAAACCTAAGACCAGAAAACTGCATTCGGGCTTATCTTAGTGCTGGTGAAGAACATAAATATGTACCATGGTAACTATCACTAATATTTCGCGGTCTATAAAAGCATAATTGATATTACATATTTTCCACTTTATATAAAGGGATATCAATTTTGATTCTTTTTTGACTTGAGGTCATGAAGGCTAAACTCCTTTAAGAAACACACATGTTTTTACATGGTAGGATGTACATATAGTTTATATTCTCCTTTAGTATGACTTCTAGAGAAAAAAAGGATGAAGACACAGCAAAAGCAAACAGGGATATTGTTTGATTGCAGGAAATTATGTGAAAATTGGCCACGTAAGCAAACTTTTTCTCTAACTGCCCCTCTTGACTTATGAAATGGCTGTCTTGCTAGTGAAAATGCACCAAATGAATAAGTTGTTCCTTCTCTCTGCTGGCCTGTGAAAAAGCTAGTGAGAAGGACCACTGCTCATTCAATAAAACACGCTTAAGAGGGCAAAATCTTTTGCCCCTTTCCACTGCAAAACGTATTACAGTAAACTATTCAATCTTTTGTACACAAGAGATCAGCTGCATTTATTGAACCAGCACAAATGTGCAGTTCAGATGTGGCTGGCAGTGGAGTGTCATCTTGCCCATAATAACACATCGTAATTTTTCCTTACTTGCATTTCTTCCATTCTTAAATTCTTACCAGTACACAAAATCAAGTGTCTCTTTTGTAAAGAAGTGTGATTCATAAATACAAGCAAAACTGATGAATGATGAGAAGACAACCAGGAAAAAAAAAAAAAAAGAACATCCTTTTCCCTTTAATGGTTATGAATACTGTAAAGTTCCTGCAGTGGCTCTCAGCATGAAGCCTGCTGAAGTTTTGGTCCTGCTTTAATAACCTACAGAGTTTCACAAAAAGCATACTATTTTAAAGCATTTAAGACATTATGTCCAACTTCTGCACACTCTTTTCTAGCAAACTTTCTATTAGAAGAGAAACACCCTTCCAGGTAAAACTAATCTCACTTCCATGTTTCGAATGATTAATTTAAAATCACTAACATCTGTCAGTAGCTTACATCATTTGTTCCCCTAGTATCCATCAGTAGCTTATATTACAATAAACAAGCACTCATTTGTTTTAGAGAAATAAATAAGCTAATCATAGTAGATCAGCAGGAGATAGTAAAAGTTCTAAGGCTCTTGGGGCTTGATCTTGAAAAAAAAACACTTTCTGTTTTACTGACTGTTCAAATATAAGTTGTGTGTACTAATAGTTCAGTGGAAACAGTCGTATATTAATGAAACTGCTTGTTTCTCAAACCTACAGGGTGACATTCGTCAAAAGTGGTCATGATATCTTTTATTGCCCTTTTAATTTATGTTTGATTTCTTCTTATACCTTCAACAGAAGAGTTTGTTTTGTCATCATCTTTTTGAAACATGTTTTACATGCTCACAAAAAGGTATACGTGAATAAAAATTTCAAAGATTTTTCCAAGTATCTTTTCACATATTTTTAAAAGAAGGTTTTTTTTGTTTGTTTTTTAATTTTGTTTTATTTTTGTCTCTTAGGTTATTATGAATATTATTATGAAAAAATATTTCTACATTTCATAGAATTCATTTTAAATAAGTTTGATTCCCAGAATATTCATCTAGATGCTTCTGAAAAAGCATCTAGATGAAGCCATTTATTTTAAGAAAATGAAGAGAAAAGCAGTTGTAGAACCACTTCAGAGGACACACTGGATAAAATGATTAAGAGTAACTGAACTCTGCTAGAGGGAGCTCTGCAGCTACAGATTTACTCAAGTGAACTTCACAAGAATTTGTGGTAGTTCAACTAGTTAGTTAGAACTACCTAGTTAGTAGAAGTTGGAGGTAGCAGCTTAAACATTAATAGCTAGAATAGGCAAAGCCTATAGAGTGTGGGTGTGGACAATAACAACCATATTACAATATGCCAGATAGCTGGCTAAAAAAAAAACCCAGCCAAAACTAAGAGAATGTGATATTTGTAAAAAGATGACCAGTTAACAACCACTTAGTTATGAAAGAGCAAATGAATCAAACCAATAAAATAGCAAGAAGACCCCAGACTTGAATATTACTATTGCTCTGAACTACATCATGAGGGGTGGGGAACTCAGATTGTAAGGGTATAGTTGCCCAGGGATTTATTTGTTTGGGTTCCCCCTCTGGAGGCACCCAGCTCAAGCTGCAGTGCTATTTATAAAAGGGACTTTAATCTCTTTTCACCTTACTGATTCAGTGGCAACCAGAATCAGTAACAGTTGAAACCTGTTACAGTGCATAACTACACAGAATTATGATTCATGTGAATTTGAAATGGCATATGTGTATTGTATGTCATCCCAAGCACAACATCTGGATTACTGATGATCTGTGAAACATTATTTTTCTTGCTTTGAACATTATTTTTGTTATCAAATTTGAGTCTGCTTTTAACATCAGTAACTTAAATGGTGATTCTGTTACAGACAACAGAGTATGGATAATATATAATAAGGAATAAACTTTTTTTTTTTCTTTATTTTCAAGCCTAAATGCTGTTTTGCAAGAAATGCAGTGTAAAGCCTGACTTTGCATTAAGCAAGACATCCATTGGTTTTAGGGTACAACCAGAAAAAGCATATGAGTTCTGAAAAAGTTAAAGTTCCTACTCGGGTGCTTTTAAGAATCCTGCTCCTTTTCTTGATTAGGTTCATTAATTACAATCAGATTACCTCAGTTCACTTCATCTGCTCATCCCTAGGTAGGTAAGCCTACCTTCTTACCCACTGTTCAATTTGTGCCCTCAATACAACTGTGCTGCCAAGACCTCTAAGGGTCTGCTTTGGATTAACATGCCCTGGCATTGCTAGTCATCAAGGCAGCACAGAGATCCCTTGTGTAAAATGGTCACAATGCAAAACCTATGTGGAGCAAGAAAAGGTTCCAAGATTTTACTAGTCCTAGTGTTTTAGGCAATTTAGCTCTGTTACTAGCAGAACTGAAACCTACTAGTTAAGGTCTTTTTCAGAGGACAGTGCATCACACTGCAGCGCTGTGCACAGGGATGCCTCTAAAGGAAGGACATACAAAGAGTTACTTTATTATTTCTTTTTCTTTAATAAAAACTTCTTATTTACTAATCATTGCAGAGACAGAGTTTCTCTTATTACAGACCCTTGGCTGTATCCGCCTCCCAGATACATCTTACTGAGCTCAGTGTCAAAAATCATGGAAGAAAAGTTGACCATTACAAGATCCCAGTGACATGCTTCAGCTCCCTATGCTATGCTTACAAGAAAGCTTTAGTGTAAGACTTCATTAAATACAAGGTAGCAAATGATTCCAGCTTTTTCCATAGCTTATTGCCATGAATAAGAGAGCATATAAGCAGTTATAAAGTAAAAAATGTGAGTGAATTCCCCCCTCCCCCCCCAAATACAGACATTCTAATGTAGATATTATTTAAATAGGGTGTCTTTGTAAAGATTTTGTTTTTAAAAATATCACAGAAAAGATCAAAATAACCAGTGAAAACAACAGCCTCTTGAGTCCAAGCATCTTAACAGATGGTTTCTATTAAACTTCTATTGCTTCTTCAAGAAGAACTGCTGTAATGTCTACTACAGTTGTATTATTATTATTATTTTGAGAACATACCTACAGTATTTTAGGCATATAATATAAGGCCAGAACTATGCCAGAAATCTGACAGAAGCATTTCTAATGGGCTTAACTTCTACCCTTTCTTCAGCTGCAGATTCAGGTCACGTTTTCATTTACTTTCTGCTGCTGTTGGACTAGATGAACTATTCTGTTCAACAGAAGGCTCTTTCACCAAAATTCAGTTTCTTTTCAGTGTCTCTTCTTTCTTCTCTTCATTAACAGCACATCTGAAGCAAAAGTGCTGAAAAAATATTTTGTTTCCTTGGCTTTTAGAAAGCAAAACTATTTAGGAATTACAAGAAGGCATCCAGCAACCCTTATGGAAATTTGTTGACATAGACTTTGGTCCTCATCCCAGACAAGAAAACTCTCATGACTTTAAATCTTTTGTAAGCATAAGAACTAACTATGTAACATACTTATCTTTTGTTATTTCATAGGCAATGCATTCTAAAATGGCTAAATTATATAAGTCAGTATTGGTACATTGTATTGCAGGACCATATACCATTTCTTCTAGAATAAATGTTATGCAAAAGCAAAGACACATAGAATTACGATAGATTTTGCTATATTCAAAAGACCAGTAAAAAGAGAGGGGAAATTTAGCATTCTTTGATTTCCCCTATTTTGCTTTTAGAGTGAAATTAATAATGATAACCAGGGATTTCTGGTACCTTTGAGTGAGGTACATTCGAGGTATTAGCTGAAAAAAAACTGTATAGAAACTTCCTTAATGTATATTTGATAGTGTGTTCTCTGCCTCCCTATAATTTCTCATATGTTTCAGGTTCAGCATTAGGAAACGTGATGATTTGTTGTTCTCCTTAGCAGATTCTCTAATCATAAGCCAAAGAGCTATGCCTGTCCACATGGGTGCTTTATTAACTTGTGATAGCTATAAGACCTGCTTCTTCCTAATGGCCTTCAGTTTCAATTGCTCATGGAAATGGTGGGTATGATCTTTCTAGTAAAACTCTCTCTCAGTGTAATAGCCAACAAACAGAAAGAACTTCTATAAAGTTGAGGCTGTAGACTACAATTTTTAAATAAAAAAAATAAGAACATAATAGTTCCACAGACAGCACAAAATTTACTACAAAAAAAAAAAAAATCACCTGTTTCCATAATTATCTCACCTAATCTAATCTAATGTAATCTAACTAAAAGCAAATAAAATGATCTCACCAAATGTCTGCCTCCAAAACCACCATGGTTACTAGTAGCATTACCTTTTTTGGAAATGCTACACAATGCTCATGTGAAAGGAACCCAAAGTGAATTTCACTGGCAGGTATTACTCTGGTTTTCCCAACCTCTAGGTTATGCAATCAAGAACAACACAGAATAAATGTGCTGACACACTGCAGGCTTATTTTCATCAGCCACCCCCAGGAGGAAAGTGAGAAATTTACTTTGGAGAGTAAATGGAGAGGTGACGTTCTCAGGCTCTGTAAGGATAGTTATAAACCTTCTCCTCCTCATCATCATCCTTTTGTTCTCTTAGGCATTTAAGTTTTACTCTGTGTCCTAAGCTTCTGCCTGTTCACCTCCTGCTACAAGGAGCAGTTGTGTGTCTCAGCCATGGCTTAGTAAGGCTGCTGAGCGGTTTTACCCTTTCTTCTTTGCGCTGCTTTGAAGCTAGTCAGAACAACCATCCTGCTGTCCGTTGCAGTGTCCAGCACCAGAGTGATTAAGGGAAGGATTTAATATGGAATGTGATAGTACTATTCTTTAACTCTTTTGGTAGCCTTTATGATGGGTAGAAATACACTTTCTGCCTATAGCACACATGGACATAATGTGGGCATGTATTCAATAGCAAACAGAAATTGTCCATGGTCTTTGTGAAAATGTGAAAGCAAATACAAGCTTACAATTATAGGGAAAACTAAAATGCTGGAGCATGTGACAGTTAGAAAGGATTCACTTTTTTATTTTCTTTTTCTTTTTTTTTTGTGGTAGAGGTATGTCTGAATTCTTTGAATAGGATCATAGCACTGAATGGTAACACAGTGAGATCACAATTACTATCTCTTACTCTCCACAACAGAAAAGAACAGTCTGGAGAAAGAAATAACACAAAAAACTCACAAAATCTTTCTGCTAAGGATAGAACTAAATACACACACAATATAACGTAAAAAATCAGTTGTTAGAGTCACTCAGATCAGCATGGGAGCTTCTTAAAAATATCAGAGAGGGTACGCATAACCTTAAGCATAAAAACAAAATAGCCAAAGGGTATCCTTAAAAAAGCTGTCAAGAAAAAATAACAGAATATGTGTTCTGTCGGCGAGAATGCGAGAGTGAATTTATGGAAGTTATCAAGTCTAGAGGAATTTTAAAGGATTATTTAAAGCAAAAAACCCCACAAACATTAAACTAATGTAAGAGCGAGGAAGTGAGTACAATGAACACTATGGAAAACTGTTGCTAGCCCTCTAGCTGTAAATGTTGTTCTGCTTCTATATAGTCATGCAGAGGATAGAATTTTTCATTAGCTTCAACAGCTGTGGGACCAAGCACTGATTTTCACTATCCAAAAGTTTAGGTAATACAGGGGACAAAAATTAGGGAAATAATACAAAAGGAAAGAAACAGAATTGTTTTACTAAACAAAATAAAAAAAAATACGGCTGAGATAGAGACTATGAACAGGATTATTTTCATGTCAGCATCACAGTTCCATACTTCTACATACTTAGACAACTAGTAAGACTGCCAGGGTATCCAATGGTCTCTGAGACATTTATTTATGTATTTATTTACCTGTGTGCTTATTTATTTATTTGCAGTGGGTCAAACACAGTCAAACAGAATATATATTTTATCTCAAAGATCAATTGTTCTGGAAGATCTTTATGCCTTCCCATGGGGGTATCATTCGTTTTGTTCACTGTTCCCACCTGGGAGATAATATTTCATTGTATTTCACTACAGTTGTCTTTTAAACTAAAATCTTAGTTCTCAGTTTTACAATGGCAAGTCACTAGGATGGCTGATCCAAGACCAGCCACTTTTATATGTTAATGTGTATTCAAATTTTGGCACTTGTTGATGTCTTTTCAAAACCAATTCATGTAGGAGAAATGTGAGTTTGGGCTTTGGGTTTGTTTGTTTGTGGTGGGTTTTTTGTTTGGTTGATAGTTTTTTAAATTTTATTTTTTGTTGGGGTTTCTTGTTTGTTTTTTTTGTTTTAGTATATTTTTTTTTTTAAAACATGCTAATTGTTTCAAATGGTTTCTTAGAAATGAAGTTATTTTACCTTGGAAGTTTATTATCTCAATTTCTCATACCAAAGTTTTTTGCTTTATGCAGTCATTTTGCTTTTTGTATGGTGATGATAAATGCTGACATTTTTCAACTTTAGGTGAACTAGTTAGAAAATTTCAGTTTTTATTTAATCAACAACAATATAGAATCAGCAGTGAACAGAATGCATTTGTTCACAGTTTGAGAAGATGCATCCGAACTTTGTATTTTTCTGAGTACTAACTGAGGGTTCCGGTTGTGGGGTGCCAGGAGCAATTTAGAGGTATAGACTAATTGCACAGAAAGATACTTGTGTGAACTGCTATTTTGTCCCTTCAGCCATAACAAGTTTTTGAATTTGCTCCATGAAAGTTAGAGTGAACTTAATGTCCAGTTTTGTTCTGGGCATGTATTTGAAGCTTGCCTTAGATGATGTTCAACAAAAACAAGGATACCAGGAACAACTTAAAATGCACTAAGATCATGAATATTTTCCTCTGGGCACACCCCCAAATATAATACTTCCAGTAGGTTTTAGTAAGTGATTGTGAAAGGCATCTGGACCAGACAGATGCACGCACACACACACACACACACACACACACACACACACAAGGAAAACATCCTACTATCCAGTCAAGAGGAAGAAGTAGTATCTTTATCATTGAGTGTGCAGGGGAATTTGCAAGGTTAAGAGGATCCATGCATTAGTGAACTGATAGACAGAGCTACCAAAGAACACTTAGGTCATAGGCTTAAAATGCAGCCCCTGGGAGGTTACCAGAAAGTCCTGCTCTGTGTTCCTCTGTTTCACCCAGGAATCTGGAAATGCTGTCGAGGCATATGACCAAACCCACAAGCCTGTCAGTAAAAGGAGGTTCCATACTGCATGAGTGTACACCTGCAACATGAACACAGTATCTGGGTCCCTACTACTCAGCTGATGAGTATGTTCGATAATTAAAACTAATAAGGATGACTTGAGGTTCCCAGGGAGGAAAACTTAGCGGTATATCAAGTGAGAAATAGAAACAGAAGGCTATAGGAAGAAGAGTGACATGGAGATTTGTCTTCTTTGTCAAAGAAGTGTCCTTGGTCAGTATGAGGTGTGAATAAGGGAACAGTAAGAAAAACAAACAGTCATTATAGAAAGATATAGTAATGACTGAGGCAACCAGACCTAGTGCTAGAAGATGTCAAGTAAATTAAAGTCAAGTAAAATGCACTGGAACAATAGGATTTCATCCAAAAGGGGATACATACAAAAATGAAGACATTCACTGGGAAATATATTTAGTGGTAAACCCACTCATGCAACAGTAGGACTGCATACAGCAGCCCTGTCTAATCCCATACTGAAAGGACAGAAGGATCCCAGAGTATTAGGTTCTATTACACCTGAAAAATTTGTCAATGGGCTAGGCCGTTTTCTCTCACTATAGACACAACAAAGACAGGTCTTAGATGATTTGTAACACAAACAAAAGGCACATCAGGGATTAAAGGGCAAGAAATATATCAGATGTCTTTGTCAGTTCTGCCAGAATTATCCTAGTAATGATTATAATTTAACGTAGTTGAACAAGAGTTTCTGTTGTGAAAACTGGAAATTGCTTAAGGATTTCACATATACTGATTAACATCTCCACAAAACGCTACAATAACCACATATGGGATTTTTTACCTATGAAAAAACCTTCATTCAAAAAGACTTTGTATCCAATTTCTCATAAATAAACACTTTACCTTAGCTTAACTACTGAAGACATTCTCACCTGCCATGGGAACCTGCCTGTTCTGAGAGCAGCTTTCTCTGAGTCACATAAGAACCAATGAAATTAAGGAGATAGAAGTTTAAACACAAAACCAAAATACAAACCCAAACTTTATATTACATCCAGAAATGAAGTGAAAGCTGAGTATTGCAGAAGTTTGCTTTCAGAGAAACTCTTGCTAACAGTGCTTTAATCCCTCAGTTACAATCCACCCTAAAATAAGGTAAGACATGCCATTAGCTTTTCTGATGAAATTTCACAAGTCTAATTCTGCTTATCTTCCTTCCCTATGAATTTACCTGTGTACGTGCCCTGAACAAAAGAGGACTACTGGTAGTTGTACCTAGTAAATTACAATATAAAGATAAGTAATAGATAAAACCACTACTATTTTAATCACACAAACCTGAATTGTCTCAAAAACAGGAGGAGAAGACCCGGAAGATTGTTCTCAGCCCATAAACCCATTTTGTTCAGTTAGCATCAATGGCTTGATTTTATACTCTTTATTCTCATTTATTGTGAGGTGGCTAACATTAAAGATCAGTGCAGTATTGTGCCACAAATCATAAAACACTTAAAAATCGAGGATTAAATTTATTTTTTTTTCTTCTGGCTGTATGCTCTGTCATGGAAGGAAAGTTTGATAGCACATTAATAATTAGAGAACTTGTCAGTGCAGAAAGAAATGAGAAGTAAAACAAGTTTTCACCCATTTCAATTACAAATGAACTGTTATCTTGCTTTCTCCCAGGAATTTCATTGATCAAAAGCAACTTGAGTGTTTGGCTTATTCATCAGTTTGAAACTTCCACAGTGTTCCTAAAGTCTCACCAAGAGACACTGTTGACCAAAACTCAAGCCAAAAAAACATTTGTCCTTTCTGAAGCCAGCCTTTTGCTTTGCAAGCCAAAAGCCAAGTCTGAGTTTTAGTGAGTTTATCCAAGTATAACAAAAATTCCTCATCATGAAACACTCAACCAACCCCAAGAGTAGACAATTACTTGGAACTAGTCACTGACTGAGATGTTACAGATGTCATGGAAAAGAAAGCTCATATACTTTTTTCTTGAACGGTTGTGTCATAAAATACAGACTTTATCAGTGTCTTTGTCATTGACACTCTAGTTATCTCCTGTGATATTGTAAAACATTGCTATGCTAAATCTTGAAAAGGATTATTAGGCTGCATTGCACCTACAGCTGTGGGCACGTCAGTTTAATAATGACTTAATAGGCAGCAAAACAGATCTTCAGAGCTATTTATAGCCAGTCTGGATCAGAAAAAGGTCCAGACTATCCTTAATCATAATTTTTCAGGGGGATTTATAATCAGAGTTTATATAGAATATGGATTTTACAAACTGAACTGTTGCTATTTCCAAAATGGAGATCCAAGAAAGGCACACTAAATATGCAGGGATCTTAACAAACTTAAATATTCCTTTCTTTTCTACTTACAGAAATGATGAATTTTTGAAGTTGTTCTGAGGATTTGATGTTCATAAAGATACTATCCTTGCCCAGGGCAATACGTTCCTTCACACTTGATCAACTCACGTAGAAGTAAAATACTTCTACTTGAATACAGCTAAATGAAATTATTTAAACCTTTAATTTAAAATAAAATATTATTGTCTGTTTAAATAGAAAATTGAAAAAATCTAAAATTAGTGCATTTAGTGGTCCACTGGAACAAGGG
This sequence comes from Neopsephotus bourkii, assembly GCF_033783945.1. Classification (NCBI taxonomy): domain Eukaryota; kingdom Metazoa; phylum Chordata; class Aves; order Psittaciformes; family Psittacidae; genus Neopsephotus; species Neopsephotus bourkii. Next base: position 1,396,249 of record NW_026900547.1, on the reverse strand, counting down.
AAGTTCATGATTTCCTTTGGCCAGGATTTCAACTATGGTATATGCAATAGAACCAATTGTAAGTTGTTCTAAAAATTGCACCATAAATTAACAGCAAAATGCTATATATATTTGACCACAATTCAGAAAGACTGAGGATATCTCATGGTTAATTGTGTAAGTAAAGTATACCATTGTGGGAGTGAATTTAGTGTGCTTGCAATGCACCAGTGGTTAACAAGTGGTGTCTGTGTCAAAATATTAAAGTGAATGTTAGTGTTAAAAAAACTGTACCTGAGACTATAATCTTATAATAAACTGAAGATCTCTACATCCAGTGAATCCAACACCCTAACATTAAATGTGTCACAATGTGTGTGGTGAGGACCCAGAATTAATAGACTCTTTTGGGTTTAGCAGTTTGGGCTTGCCCTTAGAATTGCTGGAGAAGCCCAGCAGGGAAACGAAGTAGCAACAGCAGCTCAAAAAGCAGCAGAGATTCTAACACAACCTATGTTTGATGAGTCTTAATGCAGTTAGCCTAATAAGCAGGAGAAAGAGACCAAGTTGGACATTAATGTGTCCAAATTTTAATTTTGTAGTAAGAGTACAGCTGAGGGGCATTATTTCTACCTTGAGCAAAAAAGACGCCATGGTGCAATAATAAGAAAACGTACAGAATACATACAAAATCTACAGCCTTCTGTTGGATCGTGTTGTCAGACCAACATAAATGCTGTGAAAATGTACAGGGCTCAAAAAATGAGCTCTTCATTCCACAAAGAAGATGAGAATTTCTTACCATACTATAAAAGTTGACTAGGCTTATTTATAAGCAGTTCATCTATGGATTATAAAAGTTATTTCAGACATCAACAGGAATTGCCCATGGTGTCTGCCTGCAGGGCTGGAGCCTCAGAATGCAACAGAGAAATGCTGAGGCATCTGCTGCTTCTATATATTATTTTTTTTACGCTGCAAACCAGCACAAACTGGGTTTCCATACCCGAAACAGCAGTACTTGGCTTTGTTTACACTTTGACACCAATGTCTTTAAAAGAAAATATTTGTAATAAATGCTGCAAGTGTGACAGAAATTATGGACATACCATACTGGTTTTGGCTGAGTGGAGAACGAACTGGGAGCAGTCCTGAGGAGAAGGACTTGGAGGTGTTGGTTGATGAAAATTTCACCACGAGAGAGCAGTGTCCCTTGCAGCCCATAAAGCTAGCCATATGTTGGGCTGCATCAAGAGGAGTGTGACCAGCGGGTCAAGGGAGGTGATTCTCCTCCTTTACTCTGCTGTGGAGAGAGTGAGACCCTACTTGGAGTACTACAGTCAGCTCGGGCCCCCAGCACAAGAGGGGTGTGGACCTGTTAGATCAAGTCTAGAGGAGGGCCATGAAGATGATTAGAGGGCTGGAGCACCTCTCCTATCAAGAGAGGCTGAGAGTTTGGATTGTTCAGCCTGGAGAAAGGAAGGCTCCAGGGAGACCTTACAGCAGTATTCCAGTACCTAAAGGGGGCCTACAAGAAATCTGCAGAGAGACTTTGGTATTTTCTTGAATAATCTGTTGATAGAAATTCAGATCAATTAAGAATAACAGGCATTTGGGTTTCTTTTTTAATAGAAACAGAGAGCAAGACAGGTAGGTGGGGATTTGCACTTCCTACATACACTGCACTTCTGTATGAGGCTAAGATTTTCAGAAAATATTGATAGGTGCATTACACTGTCCAAGAAAAATACTCTCTTGGCCAAACTTGAGGAAAAAGGTAAGTATTCAAATAGCAGTGAAAGCAGTAGAGATGATCTAATAGAGAAGTACATCATGGAGGTTCAGGCAGTTGTTTTCTACACCAACACCCATTTTCAGTTTGGACACAAGCAGTAACGGATATCTTCGAAGTTAACTGTGAGAATCTAAAGCTGTGTGGGCTAAAGTACAGCTCACAGATTTTGTCCAAGCCAAGGTCAGCAGACGCTCCCAAAAATATTAAATGAAATTTTGGTTTTGGGTCCCAATAGATTTACAAGGTTAAAAACGGTTTTTGTATTGCTGTTTTTTTCTTAGAAGCCAATGATCTCTTCAAAGACAAAAAATCTGTTTATTCCCATTGGCAACTAATAACCCCAATGAAATAGATATGTGTTTTCTATTGGGGTTTATGCCATTCGCTCTAGCATTTATATTACTGGCTTGTACAAAGGAAAGAAATAGTAGCTTGAGCTCATAATATGTTGGGCAAAATATCAAGAAGATTAAGGCACATGGTAGAGCAAAGTCTGATGGAAAACATACATTTGCTGCAGAGAAGTAATTATGCCAGAATCTTAGAAATTCTACTGCAAAACAGTGTCTGCCTTGTATTGTGGTCTCTTATTCCCTCTATAAGATTTTCTTAGCAGGAAACTGGGCCTTAGCAAAAAGGATAGGAATAGCAGATTACTTCAAAAAAGAGTAAAAGAGTATAGAAGCAGAGAAGAGAAAAGATGGAAACAGAAAACCTAGAGCACTTTTTATTAGCAAAAATATTTATCATTTTCTGTTCCTTAAGTGATGGCTTCCACAAATACTAAGCAAACTACAGATGTTAAAAGAGAACATCAAATGCACTTTAGAATGTTTATGATGTTTATTATTATGACCTCATTTGAGATTGAGTCTAATAGTAACTATGCTCTGCAGCTGCTAGTCCACTAACATCCTCCTTCATTTCCATAGGGAATAAGGAAAATGCTCCCACTACCTCACATCCATGAAAAACAAGCTACATGCTAGACAAACTGTTCCTTCACACATTGCAAGACTGAAGACTTCCTCTGCACTGCTCGGCAAATAGTTGTAACCCAAAACACAGCTGCTGTCTACATGGCTGAACAGCCCATCTGCCTCTTTCACCCTAGCCAGAACCACACTGATGGCAGCCCTTTTTTTCAACATCGTCACCCCAGGGAGCACACTAAAGGGGAGGCTGAGCTCAGATCAAGCATTGCTGTGTGGGACACAGCCTTTACTTTCAACTTTTGCTAAGCCAGGTTTGACACCCGCATAAACATGGCTTCACTGCATACGCTATCTTCCTCTTCAGTACATATTGGCACACTGGGTAATACCCTGTTCCCTACTGACAGAAACATGCTTGGTACAGTTAAGCCCACCCTAAAGCCTTAATGTTTTGAAAATTCTCTTTGGATTTTATTTGTTCAAAGTTTGCCGCTCTAATAGTAGCAGTTAGTTATCCTTCTCCCACCGATTTGACTTCCATTTTTGTTGTACTAACATATAGATAGAAGTGCATTTTTCTGCCCTAAAACTAAGAAAGCTCACTTTCGTAGTCATTCTGCCTTTCAGAATGCACTGGGATGTAACTCCGAAAGTAGGGCTGTGTCCCTGTTGCAGACTTTACCTCCTGAATTCATTCTCCAATTGTAGCAAAGTCACTCACTGTGAAATCATCTCTTCTCTCCAGCAAGTACCATCCAGAGGAACCTTGACATACCTGAGAGGTGGGCCAGTATGAACCTCATAAAGTTCAAAAGACCAAATGTAAAGTCCTGCACCTGGGTTGGGACAATCCCAAGCACAACTACAGGATGGGCAGAGGCTGGATTGAGAGCAGCCCTGAAGGACTTGTGGTGCTCGTTGATGAAAAGCTCAACATGTGCCAGCAATGTCCCTTGCAGCTCAGAAAAGCCAATCATATGCATCAAAAGGAGCATGGCCAGCAGGCTGAAGGAGGTGATTCCCCCTTCCACTTCACTCTCATTAGACCCACCTGGAGTACTGCATCCAGCTTTGGGGCCCCCAGCACAAGAAAGATGTGGACCTGCTTGAGCAAGTCCAGAGGAGGGCCACAGAGATGCTGAGAGGGCTGGAGAACCTCTTCTAAGAAAACAGGCTGAGAGAGTTGGGCTTGTTCAGCCTGGAGAAGAGGAAGCTCCAGGGAGACCTTGCAGCAGCCTTCCAGTACCTAAAGGGGCCCATTAAGAAATCTGGAGAGGGGCTTTTTACAAGGGAATGTAGTGATGGGACAAGAGGGAATGCCTTTAAACTGAAAGGGTGTATTTAGGCCAGCTATAAGGAAGAAATTATTTACTGTAAGGGCAGTGAGACACTGGTACAGGTTGTCAAGAGAAGCTGTGGCTTCCCCATCCCTAGAAGTTCAAGGCCATGTTGGATGGGGCTTTGAGCAACCTAGTCTAGTAGAAGGTGTCACTGCCCATGGCAGGAGGGTTGGAACTACATGATCTACAAGGCCCCTTCCAACTCAAGTCATTCTATGATTCTGATTCTACAGGATTTGTCATGTGGTTACTTTTGTGAACTATTTCCTGATCTTTGAAGGTGCTACCACAAATAATGTCCTATCTTAATCTTTGTTTTTCTTCATCTTTGGGTTTTTCTGACCACAGTCTTAGCAATACACAAGCATCTCCCAGAATGGTCAAGAAGCAGACAACGACTAAAATATTAACCTTTTAAACATCACCTAACAGATGTCAGTACACTCTTTTTGACTCCTGAGTTATTCCAACATCCTTCTCACCATTGCATCAGCCTTTCCCCTTCCCCACATTATTGTCCCACAGGACTGGTTTATCTCCCAGTGCTTCTTTTAATCAATAAATCACTTCCTCACTGACATTTTCCCCACCGAGTGCAAGTCCTGTTCCTGATCCTGTCCTCGTACCTATGTCTTCCTTGGCTCCCTTGTCCTTATTATTCATACTCAGCTGTAAGAGGGTTGGAATAGGAAGGAAATCTCATGTATGTGTGGCACTGGAAAAGTGAGGCTGTCGTGAAGAGATAGCATGAATAGTAAAACCACTTAAAATGTATATTGAAAAGACCCTACATGTACAGATACTTGTATAAAGTTTCTCAACAGCCTTCTGCGCTTTCATACTAGCCAAAACCCAGGGGTTTGTCACTCTTAGCAGCAAAGCAGACCATAGGAGTATAATGAGATGTCTAAAAAAAAAAAAAAAAAAAAAAAAAAAAGACTTGCTGCAAAACAGCTTTTTGGGACTTCTTGGGGTTTCTTGGAGTCTTTTTGTTTAATTTTGTTCTGGTTTTTGTGTGGGTTTCTTTGTTTTGGTTGGTTTTTTTTTGGGGGGGAGGGGGAGTTGCTTTTTGTTTTGTTTAGGTGTGGGTTTTTTTTTCTCATTTGGAAATGAAAAAAAAACCCACATAAAACATGCTGCTGTGAAACCAAAACAATACATTCAAGGTTCATTTCAAGCATATATAAACTTTTTACAAGATATGTGTATAACGTGGAAATGATTAATGACAGTGATTGTGTAGCTGTATTGTTAAGTAAGATTTATCAGACAAGCTAATCTAATTTTTGTGACATGAACAAAATAAACACCAGCATAGCACAGCACATCAATTTGAGCATTAACCAAATGTAAACATTTTATTTCTGCTTCACTCAAAGTGAAATAGAATTATCACTTACAGTGGTAGGTGCCACGCTAAACCTCAAACAATTTCCCCTCTTAATAAAACTTCATTTTTTGCCTATACTTCTCTTAGAAAATTCATAGGCTAAATCCTGGTGTATTGGATGATTTCACTGTGCTGAATCTCACCATGCCATAAGTAAAAACAGGATTTGGTATATGCTTGAGGTAAAGAAACTGTAAACTTTAATTGTTTAGAGCTGCAACACAGCACAGAGCATGATGGGAAAATGTAAAGAGCAAGCAGCTTGTAATAAGCCTTTAGATTTTTAAGCCCATGCAAGCAAGTAGGTGTCTGTCAAATTAAAATTAAAAAAAGGCTAGCTTGCAGCAACAGCAAATGAGTTTATTCATGGGACCAGTCCCAAGTCCAGTGAAGGTGACAGGAATCAGGAATCTTTTTGTTTACTTGTGCTCTATCTTCATATTATTTTCCTTTTTTTTTTTTTTTTTTTTTTTGACAAATATTGACTGGTTAAGCTTCCCCCTATCTGCAGGAGGTGAATTTCTCCGTGGATCTCTCTTTCAGAAGCAGCAAGCTGAAAGTTTTTACACTTACATTGCATTTTCATCTTCAGGTCCCAGAGTACCCCCAAGGATCTCAAAGCACCCACCCCAGCCACCTTGCAGTCCCATTTCCCTTGAAAGTAGGATGAATCCAAGCCACATTCAAAATCTTCATGAAAGGTGATCTTCTCAGAACATCAAGCCTTACTTGTCTACTAGCTGTGTGCTGTAGAATGCTATGACATGCAGGAAATGGAGAAATCTGAGCCCCATCAATGTGCTGGGTAGGTGGGGAACCTGGCAAATGGTCCTTCACACACCCTTGTCAATCTTTGTGCCTCTCTCATCATCTTCTGTTGTCTTTCTGTGCATCAGCATTCTTCACAATGCTGTATCATGCTTCAATAATCTGATCCTTGTCAGTTTTTCAGAGACTTCTTTAAATTCTGACCCATATTATACCCATTCTCAGCTGTTAAGAATTCTTACTCTCTTCATGCATTAGGTACAAAACCAGATATGGGACTTTTTGTGAGATATATAGATTTAAAAACAAATTAGCACCAACCATGCTTATGGTTCTTTACTTCAGCTCAATGTGAAGAATGCCCTGGTGTCTAACAGCATGAATGTGCATGAGGAGGCTATTACAAACAGCCCTCAGCAGATGCTCCTGGAACACAAACTTTAAACAGACAGCAGCACTAGCCTGCCAAGAAGACAGTTCTTTAGTGTCAATAGCTGTGGGCTGGGCAGAAATTCACAGATCAGTAAACTCAAAACACTTGGTGTTTTTTAAATGGTGTGGGATACTCATTCAGGAAAGGGAGAGACTTCCCACAGTCACTGGCAGGAAAGCAGTTATATAAACCAGACAAAGAGGTGGCCATATTGTTTTTTAGCTGAACAGTGTATGCATGTTATACATATCTTTCCCTTTTGTGCAAATCAGCCACAAGAAAAATTATTCTCAAATTGAATTACATGTGACAGTACATGTATTTTACTTTTACATATGGTGCTTTAGGTAAAGCCTGCACAATCCAAAACAACACCACTGTAATCTGTTCCCTCTTTTAAAAAATCCTAAGAAATTCAATCCCTTTGAAGGCCTTCAAATTGATTTTCCCAAGTTGCAGGATTGATGTTCACCCAGCTGCAGAGCAGCAGCAAGGTCAAGTTGCATAAGAAAAACAAGAACCCTCAAAAGTTATAGCTCTTGTTGTCAACAATTCAGTTACGCCTGAGGAAATTAAGTAAACCTGTTTCACAAATTTAAGCATAATCTGGAAAAGTGAAAATGTGGTCAGTATATTCCAAAAATCTTTGTATTTATAGGTATGCTAAACACCTTATGAAAAAATAGATTCATTTGCAATATTATTCCTGAAAAAAAAGTTTATTTGGTTTTTAATAGTGATCTATCTGTCCTCTAAGAATTTTGGGAATTTGGGTTTTCTTTTAGTAAAAATTTGCATGGTATTGTCAAGTAGAACATACAGCGTAGGTGCTTGTCATAAATGCAACAAGTGAGATATTGTTACCGCAGTGTTTATTAAGTTGGTTGCATTTCATAAAAGAGCCACACAGAGTGGAAACAACTGAGAAGACAACTTGTACCTGGGAAGCAAGACAGGAAGCTCTAAATCTTAGAATAGCCACATGTCATGAGGACGTGAGCACATACTGTAGTTCCATAGCTGTCAGGGTGCAGAAGCAGAACAAACCAATTCAGTCCAGACAGTCCAAGACAGAGCGATACCAAAACCCAGAAAAACCAAAACTGAACTTTATGAGCAGCATTTACCAACACTTTATGAGGATTATTATGGACACAGCTCTGTTGGTGATCGTGTGCTAATGCAGTGGACTTTCAGACTGCTAATAAAGTAATATGGCATATGGCGTGTAATTAAGACAAGGTGTTTGAATGTAGAGCACTGCATAAAGTGTATCAGATATTTTTGATGTATCTGTGATGTGTCTTGGTGGCTTGGATCTGTGGATTCCCCCTCAGGCACAGACACTACATTTGCTACAGATCTTTAGGGATCTCTTTGCTTTGTTAGAGGCATTAGTCCTAACCTGCTATCACTGTTATTTAAGACATTCTGATACAAATTTGCAGGTTCCCCTTGTCCCTTCTCTGTGTTTTTGCTGAGATGATAGTACCTACCTCTCCTCAATTTCTGCCTACTAGATTTTGAGGACCCCACTACAAGCTGTTCCTGTTTTCCCTTGTTAGATATATGGTATCATTTCCTGTATCTTCAGTTACTCCACCATACTGGTTACTCTGCTTGACCATTTTAGTTTCTTTGTACTTCTGCAATTCCTCATTTCGTCTGGCATCAGTTTTAAATATTACAGGCCCACTATATCCAGTTTTCTATTAAAATATGACATTAGTACTTGGTTGATGCCAACATATAATTTGATAATGCAAGGTATTAATGACTCCACGTGATTTTTCTAAGGGTACGTTGCTACTCTGGTTTTCCTTTTGGATTGCGATCTGTGATTTTATACCTAACTGCAAACTACAGTGCCTGCAGTCACTCTCATTGGTCTGTGCATTATCCATTGCTGCTGTTAGATATAACACGTCTTGAAAAATAGAGTGCAAAATTTTCTCTTTTCTAGCAAACTTATCTTTGGAAAATAAGGATTTATGGTCTTCTGGCGAAGCTCTAGGGACTGCAGGTTTACTGTGGGTATGGACTGTAGATTTGCTTTGGGTATGGCTCTCACCCAGCCCCAGTCAACATATCAGTTTTTCTCTGCTTAGCTTTAGGGCTTGCCAGTTTTTGCTCAGACTGCAAAATTAGATTTTGTTCAGTTTTCTCTTCGTTTATGGCATGTGCAGGAAACTATAACAGTTTCTTCTAAATATTTTGCCAAATATTATTTATGAATGCTCTAGAAATCTCTGTTGCTCTTTCTCACCAGTCTGTGCTGGCCTTACAGAGGCCCAGACCAGGACAAAATTACAGTTTGTAACTGAAACAGAGGTGAAGAATCAGATTCTTCAATGATTTTATTTGGCTTTTGTATTTTTACACTTGTCTTTTTTTCCTATAAATATAGTGCTAGCGCATAATCTAAATATCTACCTACATCTTCCTCTTGCACTGGAGAACTACTAAATGTAAAAAAATGCTTTACCACACAATAGTTTAAAAAGTAAAGACACTGTCTGAAAATCGTATTTTTTTTCTGGTACCCATCCAATTGTAAGAACAGAATGAGATATTCCTAAGCAATTTGATTTTGCAGATCTGCATCCTCCAGTATCTCAGTTCCAGTGGCCTTGCATCTACATACCAGAAGTCTCCACAAGAAGGAATATTATCTTCCAAAGTAAAGAGTTTTTAAAAATCGTAACGTTGTCCTAGAGGAAAGAGTATATTTTCTAAGAATACATATGTTATTTGAAAATCAATCTTAATATAAATGTGATTATAGCAAAGTATCATTTATGGTCATTTGGGGGGATATCAATTATTTAAGAAAAGAGAGAAACATAAAATAAGGTTGTTTGCAATCTTACTTCCCCTTAATTTCCAACATCATGTCTAACAATAGTTAAAATGGAACGGAATCTTATAACATGACATTAAAAAAAAATAATTAATTTGGTTAATTCTAAATCACTTACGTAGCAGATATTGTGACCTATATGGAGAAAAGCAAGTAATTCATCTTGTTCTTAAGTGGAGCTCTGGCTAAACTTGTAGAAAATACTCATTTTAGAGGTACACAGGTAAACTGCCTGAGCAAACTGTTTGGTGCAATTACGTTTTAAAACATAATTATGTAATTATACTTTAACTATGTTTATATGGGGTTTAGCTAGCAAATAATTTTGTTCTCTACCACTCTCAACCAATACAAGTCATGCCACATGGCTTCATTCCTAAAATAATAACACAGTGCTTCGCAGCAGGGCTTACTAGCATGGGCTATGTGATACTGTAATGGCAGTTAAATGGATCTATTGGCTCAGGATCTGGGAAGACCTTGCTCATGTCTGTATAGTAGCATACCATTTAGTAATACCTAGTAATGCTAGTAATGTAGTAAGCATATTAATTAACATAACTGACTGCATGGGTGGTCTTTTTTTATTTATTTTATTTTTAAGATGACGAGTGGAAAGGCAGGCAGCAGAGTACTTTGCCTGTTCTTTAGCCTGAATTTTGAGCAACCTGGAATTTTAATTGTTTTGTAAGATAATTACAGTTCCTGACTTTTGTTCATGATTAAACTTCTATCCATGCCTTTTACTTGTGTCTTCACAATAATTCTTTTCTCTCTCTAACTGCTGTATCTTTGCAGTTGCAATTGTCCCTGGAGCTCCTCACTGTTGCTGTCTCTCAGATTGGCTTCCTCCATGATAGAAGATGAAAAGGTCCAAGGACATCAATCTATCTGTTTTACTCTGCACTGAAGGAGCCTTCATAAAATTGATAGTTTCATGGTAGGTGGAAAGCCTAAGGACATAGCTTAGCAACTGCTTCAGCAATAGTGTATAAACTAATGGTAAACTACGTTAATGGTTCTTGAGCCTTTCCCTGAATTATAAATTCACAAGTATGTTTCAAGCTGCCGTTTGGGTATATCAGAAAATCCTACCCTTTCTGTTCTTTAAATTTCTAATCTATCTTTTTTCTCTGTCTTCATTATTAAAAAATACTCTTTGTTTCCATGTTTAAGTATGCTTCTTCACATCACATTGGTTTATGTAGAAATCATGGTAGTTTTATACCAAAAGAGAGGGAAAAATTAATAAGTTTCAAAATCAGGTTGTTTTATGGAGAAGTCTGGAATGTTTCCATGTTTGTAGTTCTAAAATTATGAAGTGATAATTACAGATTAAATTCACCTGCATTTACAGAACCTTTCTAAATCCTTTCTAAGTCTGACAGATGTGCTTAAATCTTTCAAAAATGTGAGCACCCAAGCCTCTGCACTGGCATTTAATTTAAATACGTGCTCAGTGCAGCCTCTGGAGAAATTAAACTACTGTGATTTCTAATCATATTTTTCTTTTTTTTTTTTTTTTTTAGGTACTTTGTGACCAATCTTCTACCTTTTAGTCAGGGGAATTTGAATTGCAAAAGAAATGGTGAAAGGTCAGCTACTCTCAGTGTGCCATACTATTTGAACCTGAGAACTTGTGGTGACCTTGCCATAATATGAAAAGAGTACACAAAGTTATTTAAGCTGTCAATGTAGCTGTAGTTGAATAGTGTCCAGTAGATACTCAGGACTCATATACTAGTTATAAAAGAAGTTTCCAGGAATCTATTCCTTCATGCGTCTGTCACACTGATCTGTCATTTGCTAAGTCTCTGAAATATTCCAGACTTGACCTTGTCAGTTTTCTGTTTCTATTACTTTTCTACTGGCAGCTTTCATGTACTTCGTGATGTTTTGTACCTCCTTGAAAAGTCAGGGGTTTTCATAAGTATAGTTTCATGGATTGTAGCATCATTATTACGTTAAATTATACATTACAGAGCAGCTCTTCGAGTTAAATCATACAGTAATTCATAACTTGAGTTTAAGGAAAAAAAATATCCCTTCTGTTAGTCTAGTAAAAGGGGGATTCTCATGTAAAACTATGTATACCCAGGGCAGTAAAAATGTGGAAATTGCCTGCAGTAGTTCAATTACTTCCTACTTCATTTTGCAAGTCAACATTAAAAAAAACGAAAGAAAAGAGACCTCACACATTATGAATTAGTCTCATTGTGACATGGATAAGAATTTATCAAATAAAATACCCATACTTGAATTTTAGAATCATAGAATCATAGAATAGTTAAGGTTGCAAAGGACCTTAAGATCATCTAGTTCCAACTCCCCTGCCATGGACAGGGACAACTCACACTAAACCATGTCACCCAAGGCCTCGTCCAACCTGGCCTTGAACACTGCCAGGGATGGAGCATTCACAGCTTCCCTGATCAACCCATTCCAGTGCCTCACCACCCTAACAGTAAAGAACTTCTTCCTTATATCCAATCTAAACTTCCCCTATTTAAGTTTTAACCCGTTATCCCTTGTCCTGTCAGTACAGTCCCTAATGAAGGGTCCCTTCCCAGCATCCCTATAGCCCCCCTTCAGATACTGGAAGGATGCTATGAGGTCTCCATGCAGCCTTCTTCAGGCTGAACAGCCCCCACTTTCTCAACCTGTCTTCATATGGGAGGTGCTCCAGTCCCCTGATCATCCTCATGGCCCTCCTCTGGACTTGTGCCAACAGTTCCATGTCCTGAAAACATAAAAATGTTGAGGACACCAGAACTGCACACAATACTCCAAGTGAGGTCTCACAAGAGCAGAGTAGAAGGGCAGGATCACCTCCTTTGACCTGCTGGTCACACTCCTTTTGACGCAGCCCAGGATATGGTTGGCTTTCTGGGCTGAGAGTGCACACTGAAGCCGGCTCATGTTAAGTTTCTTATTGACCAGCACCCCCAAGGCCTTCTCAGCAGGGCTGCTCTGAATATCTTCTTTGCCCAACCTGTAGCTGTGCCTGGGATTGCTTTTTTGTATTTTTTTAAATAGTATTCAAAATGTTTCCAGTAGAAAGAATGAAATAAAGTCCTTCAAAGGATGATTCAAAGCAGGAATATCCCTTTCCATTTATTAGAAAAGGAGCTTGCCAGCGTAAATTTGCCTGAAAGTGAGTTCTGGTATAAATTTAATACTTGCCATCAATGACAGATAGTTTTGACAGTTGTAAGTCTGTTCTTTCAAGTGATACTTGTTCTCATGCCTTACAAAGTTTTGTTGCTTTTATGAAAACACAAGCAGTCGTTTACTTAGCTTGGAGGGGAATTGTTCACAAACAACTCTGTATTAAAAAAAGCTAACATGAATTTTAACATTGGGATTAAGAAATAATGCATATTTCTTTCTTTGAATTTATATCTCCTTCTATAAAGCATTTCTCCCAACTTATATTATGCATCATACCAAAGAATTTCATCATATTTTTTTATATCTTGTCTTGTGCTAAAAAAAAAAAAATCTAGCAACAATATAATAGAAAAATATTGCTTATTAAAACTTCTTTTATCTTTGCACCTGAGGCTCAGAAAATGAGAGTAGTAAGCACATTTGAAATACATCAGTTTCAAAAATTGAAAACCTCCAAATTCGTTATGCAACTGTAGATTTTATATTTTATCTATGTGTTTTTAATCCACACTCCCTTTTCAATTTTGGGGATTAAAAAGGCAAATATCATAAATCATCTTTTTGTTTTGTACTGCAGCCTCATAATGGCAAATTCTGCACCACAATTCTGTGTGAAGTGTGTCAGACAAGGTTTTGCACAAAATCAAGCAACCTATAGTAAAAAAAAGTAATGTGATATTTAAAATTATTTGGTTACAGAGACACGGTAAAGGTAGGGAATGTGTTTAAATGAGACCTTAGTAGTCAGCTCAAATTATGAAGCAGAGACAAGGAAGCTGCTAAGATGGAAGAACAAAGTTAGGTGTGGTTGGATAACAAGTTCATACAGTGAATTAGAATAATTTATTAAACTTTTAGAAAAACACCATTTTGAAGTTGATTAGAAGGTCAGTCTAAGTAGAAAGCTAGGGATTAGTCTGGAAGACGAAGCTGGTAGCAGGGATATTTACTGAATAGGCAGTACTATCTGGCTATGATACTTCAGTCCCCCCAAAGCTGAGATAATAAGGACTTATAAAGAATTTAAAGAGGGAATTGCAATACTCCAGATAAGCAGTGATTAATGAGCAACTGAGGATTTCAGCAATTAAAAAGGTCATTATAAGATCAAATGTGGGCAATGTTCCATAGGTGGAAAATTTATAGAGAAAAAAAAAGAGTTTCTTGAAAGACAAAGATTATTCACAGGACTTTCTTTGATCTAAATATAAAAATCAAGAAGACTGAGGACAATTATCTATTTTAGGACTATGCTGGCTAAGTAGGGCAGCTTGAAAGAAAATCATTATGGACCACTCATTTCATGTGTGCAGAGCTACTTTTTTCTGCTTTTACACTCCTACTTCATATGAAATGTTTATTAAATTTTCCTTGAAAAACATGCCTGTGTCTGTCCACAAGCAAAGACTATGAAGTAAAAAGAAAATAATTGCTTCTACATAGCTTCAGTTCTCTTGATGATTTTTTGTTTAAACTACAGGATATTCAGCATTCACTTTAAAATTGTGGCAGGCAACTTCGTATGGTTTGCAGAAACTCTGAATCTTCAGTCTCAAAACTGTTCTTCAGAAACATAAGGTTTAACTGTTGTACCAGCTAAATGACATTTGGGTTTAGATTTTATTTACACAATGCAATAAAATATTCTGCCAGCCTCATACCTAGCTGTGTAACAGATCACTCAAGTAATAATGAAATTATTTAGGCCAAATTCCACTTGCAGACCTACACTGGACTTACCTGAAATTGTAGAAAAATTACAGGAATTATTTAAAAATGCTGAAATGCTACAGTTTTTCAGTTCTAATAAATAAATGTATTTTATGCAGACCTAGCAAGTCCATAAACGATAACAAGAAAAACCCCAAAACAAAAACCCCAAACAAATAACCTAATCAAATTTGTGTAATCTTCACTGTTCTAGATAACAAGGTAAAGGTGAATACCCAGCAACTGACTACATGCAATGTTAGTCCCTTTTTTTGATAAAGTGATAGGACTCTAGAGGGAAAAGTATCCAGTGACAGGGAGGTAACATTAAAAAAAAATTAAATTCAGGAAGTTAACAAAACAGCAAACTCAAGTGATTTAGAAAAGTTGAAATGAGTAGCCATAGGACTACTTGGAATGCTTGTTTTATTAGGAGTATGTACAAATCTATAATCTGATGTGCATCAATATACTTGCCAGTCAGTTCATATGGATTTTTTAAACAGAATCTAGTACTAGATAGTATTAAAAAAAAATCCATACTTCAATGACTCTCAAAATTACCTTTGATATAAGGAACAGCTTTCCTTGAATAAACTGAATTTTTAAGCATCATAGTCAACAAGCAAACAGAAAATATATGCTAGCACATGTAAGCACACCAGTATACAGGGCTAGATCCTTGTATGTCCCTTGGGGCAGAGAACTTCTTTTCCTGCTCATGTTGGCAGCATCTAACTGGTAACACCATTAACAATAGAACAAACAGAGAGGGTGAATTATAGCTTCTCCATGCAGTTTTCAGTATTTTAATCTTTAATCTACTATGTGACAGTTCATAATGTTATCATAATCATTTGCAGAGAGTGGTAAGTTTTCCATTCCTAAAAATGAAGATGCAGGTTCATCACTTTGGCTGGTGGGAGCCTGTGCAAGCTATGCTGCCTTGGCCATAGTGGGCAATCTGGACAGAATTTCTTGAATGTGGCCCTTAGCAGAAGACTCTTGAGCACTCAGAGTTGTATATCATAATGTATCAAACCTTAAATCTTCCCTTGTATTTTCGGCTCAATATTTCTTTTCTTTTTCTTTAATGAAATAATTATATGGTGAAAAAAAAAAACCATAAAATGGAAGTTTCTGGTAACTTGTAACTGTTGCTACTTTAATTCCATCCAGCCATCACCTTTGAAACAACAATATTAACCCAGGGTATCGCTTGTATAAACCACCATGTAGACTCTGACAATATATGGTTTATTTAAACTTATTTTAGCTGGTAGTATTATGGTGATGTGTATTAATGAGATACAACTTGCCTTTGACACTAAAACCTAATATCACACAGTACTATATATTTCATTTTTTAAAACAAGAGAAAAAAATCCTAAAGGTATCGTATTACATGAAGTCCTTTGTTTGCTGTCATGTTATCAACTTCCCCTTCTGTCAGATGGATTGGCCGGCACATTTCAAAGAGGATTATATCCAAGAAACCTCAGTTCAAGGTGTGACATCCTGCCATACTGCAGTGAAACACAGTTACTGCAGTATTTAGTAGCTTTTATGTATTGATTATGCTGATGGCAGGAAGAAATCAAACATCCTTATCATTCTATGTAAGCCAGGCAAGTTTCATTGAAAATCTTCCTTTGCCCTCTGCCTCAGAATTCATCACCAGAACAACTCTCATTCGGCTATGAGTAAAGGCTACAACAAGAAGTGTTTTCAGCATCCTCAGCAGTCCCAAGCCAGTCCTGGAGCCAGTATCTCTGTCTGTGGGTACATGTTGATGAAAGCACTGAACACTCCCTGACCAGGGTCAGCATGACTTTACTTCCTAGTGAATTCAGTGAAGCAACTAAGCATTCTGCAGTATATGGCCCTGCATCTATTTAAAACAACATGATTTCAGTCAAAACACTTTATATCAACTGTCTGAAGAATTTTTACTTTAAAAGCCTGACTGTACCTGAAGCAGAAGATGCCAGTTCAAAATGTCCAACATTTTAATTCGTGAATTAGCATTAGGTGGAACTGCCAATTAAAAAAAAAAAAAAAAAAAAGAAAGAATTCTGGTGAAGCTCCCTCTCCTTTTTCCTCTCCTTTCTTCAGTCTTCTCAGTGTCACTGTCATCAGTCTACCATTTGCCCTGCTGTTTAATATGCTATGTTATAGCCATGATGACAAGTTTGAGCTACACCAGATCCTTCTTGGCTCATGATCATAGGAAACTTCTGTAAAGGGGAGAAGAATTACTTTGAAGATTAGTGTTATCACTTTATGGACAGTGAGCAAAACCACAAACCAGGATCCACAGGCGTTGCAACATGAAAATTTAGGTGATTGTCTTCTGCGTGATTTTATGTAAAACATTCATTTCCTCTGACATAGTCGCTGAGCTACAGTTTTGTTTACATAGGAGTCTTTGAAGTGCTTCCTGCTACTCTCTCTATTTTTTCAATCTTAGTTCAGCTTCAGCTTTGTTCATTAAAAAACCATCGGTGAACTATTGTGTTTGAATTCTGTCTTAAACAGGCCACTTGGGGGTACTGTGCTGTAAAGCCAACAGAGGGAGCACCATAAAAAAGCAGACATAATCTCATTCACAGCCTAAATTTGCAGAAGGACACTTGGAAAATAAATGTGTCTGGATAGGACTGGGAATTTTGTGATTAATTATCAGCATTTGTCCGTAAGAGATAGAAAACCAGAAGAAAGTGTTCCTTGGGGCCTCCACTGCTTGCCTTCAGATGTACTGGGGCAGGAAGACGCGCAGTGAAACTCACAAGCAGAAACAGATCTTTTCACAGGGAAAAAAAAATTAGCCAAGTATTGATAATTTATTTATCACCTTGTTATGGTTATTCTCAATTTAGGGTTTATGCAAAGTTGCAACCTAGGTTAATTGCTTGTGTTTTTCTACAGCTTCCTTTTAGAAATCATACCTTGCCTTACCATAAATTCAACTAAGAATCACAGGCTGTGATATTTAAGCATATAAATGTTCTAAACATCTGCTGAGCTGCAATTTATGGATTATTGTGCTCAGCAAAACCAAGGACTTGCTTAAACTGTCAATAGAAAAATAGCCTTAAAAATAACAAATAGTAAATGGCAAAATTAAAGCAATAATGAGGCTTAATATGTTAGCTTGATTAATTAAACACAGAAATAGCAAAATTGTGTAATATTTCATAGACTTGTAGGGGTTTTCATTTGAAGATACCACCTTTATACTGTGGCAAGAAAGATGAAATTTCAGAATTATCAAATTTCTTAGATGTATAAAATGAAGCTGAAACATCACATTAAATCCTATGCTGAATCATAAGCCCCAGAAAGTAAATCCTGGAAATCCTTCAAGAACGGGTCTGTCATTTTCTGTTGAGCTTTTTAGAAAATAATTAAAAAAAAATTCTGAACATGAACTTACAGGAACAAATGAGTACAGAATTCAAAAGCAAGCAGATGATTTAAGAAAATAAATTGATCTTCTAGTAGAGACTTACTTATCTAAATAAGTGGAATATAAGTTCCTAAGTAGTAATTTCTTGAAAATAGCCACTTCATTTTGATATTTTTTAATATTTTAGGCAGTAGTTCATGCTGTGTAATGTGCTGAGTAGTATCCCTTTTGAAAACAAACCCAGACTCTCTTGGGTTAAACACTTATATAAAAAAAGTAAAAATAAAAATAACAGCTTCAGCAACTTCATAATAAAATTCATGCACCCCATTTACCTGTGGTTTTCTCTGATGTGATGTAAGAATACAAAACTGGGAAATCCTTTTGGAATATTATTCTAGTCTCAGTTTACTGCAAACAATTTTATGTGCTCTCTTCCATGAACATGTAAACTTCCACTTAAAATTAACTTGTCCTTTTTTATTCCTCTAGGAAAGCTCTTTAAATATCTTGTTCCTTGAATTCTTATACATCTGATTTCCATTCTGAGTTTGCATTCATTTGGTTTTCCTGTATGTAACCTTTTCCCTAATCAGTCTTCCTGATAAATTGATAGAGGTCAATAGCTGTTTTTTCTAAAATCACATTGGATGTGTGACAGGTGCTTTAGAAACATCTTTAGGATGATATGAAGCATCAGAAAGATAGGCCAGCTAGTGCAGGTAGTAAATCTCTGGACAGTACTTTAGTTTCAGATTCATGAACCTTTCCTAAACAGAATCAACAACAGTGTGCAAATGCAGGCAAAAAAAAAAAAAAAAAAAAAAAAGCTGAAACTTCTCTGCTGAATCACTGAGTAGATCATTCTGATCAATCCTTGTAATCTAAAAAATTCGAAAGGGTAAGTTTTACAAAGGTTTTCAATTAATTGTAATTTCTATTTATTTTATCACTTGCTAAATTCTCTGTTCTGGGCTGCATCAAAAGGAGCGTGATCAACAGGCTGAAGGAGGTGCTCCTGCCCCTCTACTCTGCTCTCCTGAGACCCCACTTGGAGCACTTGTGCAAAGTTCTTGTGTCCTCACCATAAAAAGGACATGGAGCTGTTGGAACAAGTCCAGAGGAGGGCCACGAGGATGATCAGGGGACTGGAGCACCTCCCATATGAAGATTGGCTGAGAAAGTTGGGGCTGTTCAGCCTGGGGAAGAGGAAGCTGCGTGGAGACGTCATAGCAGCCTTCCAGTATCTGAAGAAGGCCTATAGGGATGGCAGACAGGGACTCTCTGGCAGGGGCTGCAGTGATAGGACAAGGTGTAATGGGTTTAAAATTAAACAGATGAAGTTCAGATTAGATATAAGGAAGAAGTTCTTTACTGTGAGGGTGGCGAGGCATTGGAATGGGTTGCCCAAAGAAGTGGTAAATGCTCCATCCATGGCAGTATTCAAGGCCAGTTTGGAGAGAGCCTTGGGTGACATGGTTTAGTGTGAGGTGTCTCTGCCCATGACAGGGAGGTTGGAACTAAATGATTTTAAGGTAATTTCCAAACCTAACCATTTATGATTCTATGATTTTGAAAGCAGGCTGTGATTTGACATTTAGCAAGAGTATCTCATTAGAGAGGGTGACACCAAAAGGCAAGAAGATCTGAGAATTCACATTTCTTTGAAGTAGGGGGGAGAAGGAAGGAAGAGAAGAAGGACTTCAAAGCAGGCAAAGACTGAATTATGATATAGATGCATAGCATGTAGATGATCTGAACGGGGAAAGGAAAATACTTGTGATGATCTGATATATACTTTCTAAATGAGGAAATCTGATAGGTGGGGCCAGAGCTCTCCAATAATGTCTCAGTTTCTTAATTAAACAAAATTGCTTGCTCTTTCATTATACTTAGTACTACCCAGTACTGAACAAAGCAGAATGCTTGCCATGTTGTGCTTAACTGGTATTACTGAGGGCGGATTCCTTTCTTGGTTCGAAAAATTCCTCTTACAAACAAAATGCCAGCTCTCCCAAGGGCTGGAAGCATAATTAGGAGCATGTCTACTGCTGTCTCCTGGCAGGCTGTGTCACAGCAAACCATGACAAACCAAGTTGCTTCCAGCAAGACAACAGGAATTAATGGAATACCTCACAGGGGAATCCCAATACCTACCTATACACTGTGAACAAAAGTTATTACTGTGGTTACTGAGCTGATGGGAAGGAGACGCAATCAAGGAAGGTGTCTAAACACTCATGATAACAGAGCAGGGCTTGGATTAATTTGAGTGAATGAATTTGATAGTATCACATGTCCCTGCCAGGTAGAGGGAGGTTGCTCTTAGTCCCTTTTTGCTCAGTCTGGTTTATACTTATGCTAACTGTAATGGTAAACTGGCCTCTTGCTAGAGGGAAGTGGTCACCATCACTTCAGAGGTGGCAGTTTATCATCTGTTCAAGTCAAAGGCTACATAAATCATTGCTTGGGTTTGATTACTCTGCATTTGATATCGGGTATGTGTAACTCGTGAAAAAAATTCTAACACTGGGTAATTTTAAGCTGATTTCCTAGTTCTGTGGCAGTGAGGTGGGCATATATGAGTCGCTAGGAGGTTACTGTAGTTTTACTCCAACACAGACCATAATGCAAGGTCTTTCAGGTCTCATTGGTAGGTTGCATTTCCCACTAGAAGCTGCAGTGACTGCAGTTTCCAGGGCTTGCCCCTGGACAGAGCTGAAGGTATGGGGCACACACAGATCCCAAGTCTGCCCCAGCCTGCCTCACGATCCAGCTGGTACTGCCACAGCTGCAGTCATGTAGTCTCAGGTCTTAGGCTGGAATTTCTTTTCTTCCAGAAGAGAATTTCAGAGGGGAATTTTTCTTAACAAAAAACAAACCCAAACCAACCCAAACCAAAACAAAACAAAATCTCAACTGTGCAATACACTTCCCTTTTCTGAGCCAAACTCGATGTAATGTAGAGTTTGCTAAGTCTCAGACTCAGCTTTTAAGACAGATGCAGTGAAGGCAATTGAGTAGGTTGTACTGTGTGGCTTTGCTATTTTACAAGTTGTGTTTTGTAGATGCCTATGTTGGAAACTATTTCCATATCGTTTCTGGTACTCTATACAGAATATAATGTTAATATGTTTGCATGGGGTATGTGTTTGTCAGAGTTAACATGAGTTCTGAATAGTAAATGTACTCTTTTAATACCTTTCCAGTAGTAAATATATGTGCTTGTACAGTCAGTTGTGTCCTGTCCTGCTCAAAGGCATTTCCCTAGGAACATCTTTAAATGTTTCATGGTACTTTCCCTACTGTGTTGCATACTCACCAGGAATACAAATCACACTTTGAAAAATGCTGAGCAGCAGCTGCGATATTTGCTTCTTTATTACATACTATAGATATTTCTCTGTAACGAACACCACATGCCCTGGATTGAACCCCAAAACAAATGCAGCATTCTTAACTCTAATGGAGAGAATGTGTTAATTCATTTTTGTTATTTCATTTTTGTTTTCATATGTTTTGTTGATATTGCTCTATTGTCCTTTAGCTTTTTGATCAGTTCTCAGGCACTTTGAAGATTTCCGTTTCTATTCTTTTTCATCACTGAAGCTCCACATATAGTGTTTGATTTAAAGCAAAGAAACATGTCCAGCTTCCACACCACAGAACCGCCAAAAATACCTTCTCCAGACTATTTGCAGTCATACCCAGACTTCTACAATGCAGAAGCCAGCCACAGTTTAGCTAGGCATTTAAGGTAATTTTCTTTATTTGTATTCTTCATAGATTTTCAAAAGTTTGCTGAAAATTGGTTCAAACCAATTTTGGCTGGGGCTAAGGAATGGAAAATGCATAACTGAAACACAATTCCTCCTCCCCCCCCCCCCCCAAAAAAAAAGTTGCTTTTTATAATCTACTCCCTCCCTCCCCTGAATAGGTCTGATGATCTCTGATATCAGTTATTTGCACTGCTTAATCACTGGGTAATATAAAGTGATCTGGAATAGGTGCATTTTGAATTAATTAGCTGGGTTTTACAACTGGATATTTATGTAGTATTTGCTACAGAAATGTCATCTATAACCCTGATAGCATTTGTTTTTCCTCTTTTGCATAATGGTGGTGAGGACTTAATGCAATATATGTCTGTGATGCTGAGTCTATCACCATCAGTATGGTTACCCTCATGACTTGATGATTTGTCTTAGTTCCCAATTGCTATCCTAGGAATTGGCTTTGTTTTTAAGGTCAAACACTGCTATCAGTTAAAAGCTTGAATAAAATGACAGATCTCTATAGCAGGATAGGTGTCAGAGGACTGTGCCACAAGTCTCAGAGTTTGGGGGAAATGTCAGGTTGAAGAAATTTGTTTCCATGGACATCAGTATTTACACTCTACTATGGCAAGGAAGTTAGCCAACAGGAGATTTCTCTTAGGCAAAGAAATGCAGGGTTATTCGAAAACAGTCGGTCACAAATGTGTGATGTGCTGTTTCTAGTTATTTTGGTGTAAGTTCACATCTCACTATGATTCAGGGGGCAATATTGTGCTGGTCAGAAGCCATTTTCATAATGCTAACTGCAGATGGTGCACCCACAGGAAGTCACAAAAAGCTTTATGAACATGGGTTTCCCTGACCGTGGCAGAACAATGAATTTTATGCATATGATGCATGCTTTTATTCCCTTCTCTGCTTACTCATATTTTTGTAAACACAAGTAAAAGTACTTCTCCATTGTATTTTAACCTGAGTCACTGTATCATATGGAATGCTTTACCACTATCCTTCTATGTTGGATTGTTACTAGATACAACACCTAGGTAGAGAGCTTTTTCTAGTTAAAAACATCAAGAAGCCAGAATGTGCCTGATTATGAGTTTCCCACCACCATTATAGTTATACTTGCTATTGAATTAAACATAGATAATTTCATTGACTTTATTTTCAACACTATCCCACAAGAAATTGCAGAGAAACAACTAGAGACCTGGATGCTGGGGCACAGAAACAGGAGCACCATTTGGAGGTTAAGGGAGGGAAAGTGTACATATTTTTTCAGCTCTGTTCCCTGAAGAAAGTAGTCATGGATCTGTCCCAAATGCTAAAAGTTGTGGAAAATAAATACTGACAAAAGTTGACCTTCAATCTAAATAGTGAATTTTGAGCCTAAGAAATAAAATTACTGAGATTGTAGAGTAAAACAGCATGTAATTTAAATGACTAATTTCAAAGATAGAAGTTTAGTCTGAATATCAGATTAATACAACTATGCTACAATCAAGTCTGCAGTCTAATGGGAAATGGAGTATTCCCTTAATTTATACTGATAATGAAATATTAAGGAAAAGTATTTTTAATAAAGAGTGTAGAAATTAAGAAAAGTAGCTGCATAAATTCTTCATTGGAAAGCAATCTCCCAATCCTTTTTAAATTCCATTTTAAAAAGAGGATAACTGGGGAAGTGATCTTAAAGTTGGTTGTAGTAATGGTAACAGGTAATTTTTCCCTTTTTTAATCTTCTTAGGTTATGATTAAGGTAGTTTAAGTTCAGTGTATAACATCTGTTTTCTTTTCCTTACAGTTGAAATTATATAACTGAGTCTCCATGGACTTGATGTTTATATAGTCCTTTACAATTTTTAATTCTATGTAACACACATGTTACTTGGTTTTAAGCATAGTATTTTATGAAAGATTATACAAAGTCTATGCTGAATAGGGACAAAGATTCTAGAAAAGAGGTAAAGCTATTAGAGGTAATTTTGAATGTCAAACAGTAGGATTTAACTAGGTGACAAATAAGACATTAAAGAGGCCACCGTCTTTCCAAAGATCTTGACATGACTTTGTAATGGAAGAAGGATTGTAGATATGAATTGATTTCAAAGGCTTCTAATGGAAGCAGGGTGGGGGAGACTCCTTAGCCAATAAAAGTCTGTGTGGTATCTGATTTAACCTTAGAAAGGCAAAACATCTGCATTAAAAAACAAACAACCCCCCCCCCAAAAAAAAACCCACAAAACAACCCAAAACCAAAACCAAGAAAACCAACACCACCACCCCCCCCGCCAAAACACCAGTAAC
Source organism: Neopsephotus bourkii (assembly GCF_033783945.1). Taxonomy (NCBI): domain Eukaryota; kingdom Metazoa; phylum Chordata; class Aves; order Psittaciformes; family Psittacidae; genus Neopsephotus; species Neopsephotus bourkii. The sequence goes on along the minus strand of NW_026900547.1, from coordinate 1,372,373 downwards.
TGAAACCTAAAAACCCCCCAGACAGATACACGTATGAAATTGACCATGTGGCTCCATTTTGGGGACAAATTATCCAGCCCCATTGCCTACAATATTTCTACCAGTACCTTTCCACAATGCTCTCAATAAGCTAAGTACAAACATGAAACCCCCAATCCACAATTCAGAAAAATAATCTTTAAAAGATGAGGCTGCATGCCATTTGGATCAGAACAAACAAATAAACAAAAAAAAATCAGGAATAAAAATATCCCAACTACTTACTGCAATTGAATGTGAAGTTCAGTTTAATTCACTGTGCAGTTTCGGTATCGAATATTTTACCCCCAGTACTTTACTTACAATGAAAGAAGCTCCATTGTGCTCAAAATCAGATATTTTTCATCCAGAAAAACCACAACCAAAAATAATCACGTTTCAGGAACTTCTAGTGTTGGGCTTTTAGTACCAGTGTTTCGAGGATGAAAAGGAGTTAGAATTTTTCATCCCTTATTTCTAGATTGACAAGGATATAAGTATAACTGAAGTGCAAGTATTGCTTACTATGAACCATAAATCAGCTAATACTGTTACCAAATTCTGCGTGTGAAGGCGTAGCACATAGAAGAGATATACGAATTATACCTAATAAAAACAACATTTTATGGAAAGGAAATAAAATTACATAAAAATGGAAAAAGAAAGAAACCATAAGGCATTTTAACTCATTTGAGAGAACAACTTCTAAGTTATTTTCATCTGGAGTTGGAATTCTAAAAAATAGAAGAAAGCTAGAAATAAACAAAGTTTGATTTGTTTTCTTTTACAGCCATTGCAAATAAGAATAGTTAGCATCTGGAATACGGATGAGGAAGAAAAGATATCGAAGTAAACTAATAGTCCACCAGGCTTTCCAGATTATCACATAGATGCCATTACACAGAATCACAGTGTGGTTGAGGCTGGAAGAGAGATACTCAGGGCTGTGTCCAATGAGATTTTGGGTATCTTCAAAGGTGGAGTTATTAAATAGTTAATAGATGCACATTTATATAAAAGATCCCCCCCCCCTTGAGGCATATAAGCAGAAGGTACTCTTTTATTTCTCTCACCTGATTCAAGAGCTGTAGGCTGACATTATAAATCCTTTTTCACCTACATCCTTTTATGCACAGTAGGCTCCATCGCAGAGGCTCCTGTTATTGAATACCTGGTTTCCACCTGAGCACACAAACAGCTGTCACTCTTCAGCATCCAAACCAGCTTTGTTAACCTTAAGAAAACTCAGGTATTTATGAATATAGTATAAAACACTTGTAATTTTTACTAAGGAGTCACTTGCAAACTTCAGACAGAGTTCTGAATGCAACACCTAGGGATGGCAAGAATCAGGCATACCTTTGAGGGATGGCAAGACTCATGCATACGTTTTCCTATCTTTGAGGTAGGAAAGTGTTTCCTATTAATGGCAGCAAGCTTTCCAGAGCAAACAGTTATTAAAGAAAATCCTACATTGCAAGCATACTGCCAGTATATGACTGCAGTGAGCAAAGTATTATAGCTAAATTGTCTATAGACATTAGCTAAAGTTCCACTTGGCAGTTTCAAGGATGAAATAACTGAATGAGACAATAAAGTTCTGGAGAAAGTTCCCAGTGTCTCTTGTGAGACCTTTACCAAAAGGCTACAGAGCAACTTCCCCATGCAAATGCACTCAGATAATCCATGCCAGTGATAACGTGTCCATGGAATATGACTGATACTCTCCTTTTGAAAGGTAAAGACTGTAGTAGGTGTGAAGTATTTTCTCATGGTGTCCACAGTGAGTATATCACAGAAAACCCAAGACCTTTAACTGTTCCCCTTCAACTGACCACCTCTTTCGTGCTTGGAGTAGGAAGATTTCTGACATATAGACATCTTTTGTCTCCTGGGCTGCAAAGGGAAAATGGAAATGTCACATCCTTTCATATGAAGTACATATCACCCGTGCAGGGAATTGCTCTTCTGACTCATAACCAGAAGAAAACAGGATTATGATGTTTACTCCCATCTGTTTCTCCTGCATGTTTTGTGTAGGCTGGTGCAGTGTTGTCATTAAGCTTTTGCTCCAAGAAGTGAAGGATGATGATTTCTCCCATATTTGCCCCCTGAGTACTTTCAGGTTAAAATCTGGACTCATGCTGTTGTCACATGTAGGCCAGAATAGGAAAAGAAAAAAAAAAAAAAGATCAAGAAAGACAAGATTTCTCCCACAAAAAGAAAAAACCAAAAACAACCAAACAAAAAACACAAAAAAAAAAAGACAACCAAAGATGGTAGAAGTTCAACATGTTGACTTTTGGCAGAAAAAGGCAATTATATAAAAAAACCCTCTTAATTTTCCTTCTTAATTTTAAACCTGAATACCCTGTAGCAGTGAAAGCAATATTTTTCTTGCCACTTTAAAAACAATTATTTGGAGATCACTGACTGACATTTGTTTTCTTTTTATGTTTTCTTTTTTTTTTTTTCTTTTTTACTGACTCTTGTTTATTTCATAATAAGTTTTGGAAAAGCACAAGAGAAAACAAAAGTTTTGAAAAACCTACAACTTCACATTAATAAATACAGTAAATTTTAGTGTATTCTTCTATTGTACATACTGATTCCAGGTGTAATGTAGTTCTCTTTTAAGGAACAGAAATAGGTTTTGAAGAGTACACTCATTTTTACGTGGAAGAATAAATGATTATGTATTTGCACCACAAACTTGCATCCTTAGCTGCTAATTGTACCCAATTGTAGCTGAATGCTTGAAAGTTTTCATAATTGTCTGTCAATTTCTGGGGGATGAGGGCGATTCTGAATATCTCAGTTGAAGTCCTTTGCAGTTCTTGGTCTTAATTATCTAGGTGATCAAAATTGCACCAGAAATCTCCAGAAGAAAGTCCTGCTAGTAATTGTTCTAAATTGAGAGCCATCTAACCTCCCTGAAAATAACTGTAATTGCATGCATACTATGAAAAGGTCAGAGTAAACTGAGGTTAGTAATCTTCCCCACCCCTCATTCACAAAGCCACACAGTAATGTATTCTTTTAGCAAATAAATAATCAGATCATTTTTAAATATTAAGCATAGTAAATATATAATTAATATTTTGCTGCTATGGAGTTTTTTACACAAGTATGGCTGTACAAGGAAAATATCTGGTCATGCACACTGGATCAGATTCTTAGCTGAAAGAAGCTGTAACTTGTAATTTTACAATCTGAACTGGAGATTACAAATCAGGAACAGAGTCTTTGCTCCTTATGTAAAAAAGCTGTATCACAGATATTTAAGCCTCTTTTTTTTTCATGGGATTTTGCATATCTCTTTGCAAAGAAAGAACTATCATAAGACAAGTGATAGAGGATGACTACATGGGTAGCAGGTCATCATACAGGCCAAGTTGCCACAGTTAGTATTCATTCTCTGTTGTTTTTCTAAGGTACCAAAACTTCTAATGTTTTTAGTTTTGTTTTTGTTTTGTTTTGTTTTAGAAAAAGCTCTTAATATTGAAGACAGTGAGCATTGTATTTTATTGACCTCAGTGGAAAAAATTATAAGACTTTAAGAGAAACTCAAGGTATACTAAATGGCAAAAAGAACAGGATCTATGTAAACCTCAACTATAAATGTCCATGTTAAAAGTAAAAAATGTTTCATTATTTCATGCCAAGAAATCAGATGATAATTAGAAAAGAATAATTGTCCTCATTCTCAGAAATCCAAGATGGTATTAGAGTCAGAGTAAAAATATCAGATTACACATCATAGTTCTTGGATTCTTTTCAGTCTGATTTTAATTACTTGGAAACACTGAAACATCTTGTCCCAAGGAAGTTCATTTTCTCTCCTGTGTGGGTTTTATCTGAGGGCTGCAAAATTAAACTTTGCTAATTGCTGTGAGACTTCTATAGTTTCATTCTAACTTTGGAGGTGACTCTCAGATTTGCTGTCACAAACACTTTTTAATGATAATTTTAGTGGTGCTATTAATTTCAACAGTTACTGTCATAATTGTGTTCTTGTATTTTTTTTCATGTTAGCAATAGATGTAGTCATGGATTAAAAGATAATTTTTCATTTTAGCAAAACAATACTATCTCTAAAGTTTTGGAATAAATTAAGGCTTCAACAAGCAGCCTGTGTAATAATATAAAATAGTATTTCTGAGAAAGTGAAAAGTATCTAAACTCCACAATATCCTCAGAGGTAGAAATTTATCTTAGCAAAAATTTGTATAAGATTATTTTTTTTTTGCATGAACTTGACCTAATCAAAATAGAGCCCTAGAGACAAAACATCATTGAATTAGACCAGAAAATTTCAAATATTCACAGGATAGTCTGTATTATAATAAAGAAGTTTCATAGAATGCATAGTTATGCCCTACTACTATTAATTTTTTTCAACATTTATTAAATTCACCCCACCTTCAACAAATTGTGTCATGCAACCTGTATGTGTTTCAGGACAGGCGCCTGTAGGGACATGCATGCATACAAGAGCCCAAAGTACTGAAATCTGGGAATTAAAATAATTTACATGGCAGACAATCTTCAGATTATGCAGGTGTATTAGTAAGGTTTAATACCTGGGTAAAATGCTTACATAGAAATGTCCCATTTATCCACCTCCATTTTTATAGTTTTGCTAAGGAGAAAGAGGTTGTCAGACCTGAAAGTTTTAGTTATCCCGATCACACACCGGCCTGAAACCAATGGCACCTGTGTTAAAACTGTTTCCCTGCCAAATCTGGAACTGTTCATGTACAGTCATTACTGAGAAAGATTTTCATCTGATCATGATAGTTTGATTAAAACTTGTGGGGTAAAACCATATATGCTTGTAGCCCAGATTTCCATTATAACTGCTACAAAACATTTAGGAAATCAGTCATAAGTAGAAATCCAATTACAAGGAATACACAGGGAGATAAAAGTGCTGGTTTTGACTAAAGAATTAGGCCATATAGAAGTCCACTGGGTTTACTGTTGTAGCTAAACAAATCCTGAAGCAAACATGTCTGTGGTACAAAGTAGAAAGTATTGGGAGAAAAGACAGTGGAATGACTGAACAAAAATATAAAAGCTAAATAATGAGATATATTCAAATACACAGAATTATTTCCTCTCAAGTTCACAAAATTTAAATGTTTCAAATATTAATTTGAAAACTGAATTTGTCTTGAAGATCTGTACAAATGAAACAAATTGCTTTTGTATAGGAAATCACCTATTACTTAGAGTCATTAACTTTTGCACTGTTGGTCTGGTGTTTTGTGTACCAGTTTTAATTAAAAAATCCATTTTCAATGGATAGAAGCCCTGAAAACAATGATTTACCATGGAAATACTGACACAATGCAAAACACAATAGGACCAGTTCTGCTTTTAGACATAAATGATTCATACTGCAATGAGTCACTGTTCTACATAGGGGACTTGATTTCCTGGCTCCATCACTGATTAGTTTATGTCCTAAAACATTATACTTTAATATTTGCACTAATATTATCTTGCATAATTGTAATTATTAATAAGGACTACCAAATCATCTACAGAGCTACATAGTTTGTTCTCCTGTGTCACAGATGTAGATAGCAATGCTTTGTCAAAAGCCTCTCATTCTTGTATGTCTGAGGATTAGGTCAGTGTGCCATATGGTTAGCCTCATGTTCCCTCAAGGAAAACACTGCTTTATAGTCAGTATATCTAAAAAGATGTAATTGCTTGGCCTTAATTCTTTGGGATTATTTCAGTTGTACTCTCTTGTGCTTATTTGTTATTTCTTACGGTATATTGAGAGCTGTTTTTTTACTTGATGCTCTGCAGACATAAAGAAATAGATTGAATAATGCACTTCTTTATTTCTAATGTTCTTTTTTTTTTTTTTTTTTTTTTTTTTGGTGCAGCCTTGTCAGACAGTTGAAACTCAGACTGAATTTGGACTTTATATGAAATTTTCCAGGTGACTGCATGCAGGCAGATATACAAAGGGCAGCTTGCAACAAAACCCCACTTCTAAGTTAGAGACACTTGAAAATTTAGATTCACCTTTTGAGGCTGCAGCCTCTTTCTAGTCAGTTATCCAAATCCTCCCTGATTTTAAGCCAAAGTCAACAGTATTAAACAAAAGAGGGATCTGGCCAAATAATGTGATGTAAAATGATTTCTAGTATCTTATAAAAACATTTTGGACCAACTCAATTCTAACCAACTAGTGCTTTATCTGGACAAAACGAACACCGATTTCCTCGCCAATGTACTATTATCTTTCCTTCAGGGGTTTCTAGTTACAACAGTAAAAAGTTGACATTTCTTCAAGCTAGTAACTGGGCATCTTGCTGGATAAGGAAAACCACAGTGCAAACACATGATGGAAATAGAGGCATGCCTTTCTAAATTATGTTAAGCACAGCAGTCATAGCATTTCAGTTGTTCCTGCACAGCATTACAACAGTAGGAAAAAGCTGATGAAGAGAAATGTTGCCACGTGGTGAATTATCTGTTCCTTGAAACCCTGAAGTAAATGATTCATACTTTTGTATCTTTTCCTTAAGAAAAGAAAAAAAGAAAAAAAAGTCTCAGAGCCAAATGCGTCAGGCAGATGTGGCTGGAGAACCTACCTGAGGTGCCAGCTGGATTTGTACTAGCATTCTTGGAGAGACTGAAGACACGAATGGTTGCTTTGAATTTAATATATGTTATTTCCTGCCTGCTGGCGTTACTTATAGGACATTTGCTCTCCTCTCTGTTGTGCCCTCTGAATATTTTCTTTTTCTTCCCTTCAAATTTTTCCTCATTTTTAACATTGACTTTTCATGAAATGAAACAAAAATATTAAATTTTTGCTTTAAACATTTGGCTCCAATCATTCAGTTCCTAACCAAAGACAGACAGCAGTTCATGGTAAAGAGTAAAGGCAAATGTTTAACACATTTTAAGACGGATTTTTGGCAATGAAAGAAATTTGTGAAATAGTTTCTGACTTTTTTTCTGAAACAAAGCTGCTTACTAGAGCTACTGGTTCTGACACTATTGCTGTTATGAAGATTATTTGCAGCTTACACATTATGTAGTGTGAGCCCTGCTGGTGACAAATAGCATTGTTTATCTAAAAATCTTACTTATTGAAAAAAAAAATAAAAACCAGTAAGCTAAAATTGGTGAGTGCATACTCTGCTCCATTATCTAGGAGTGAATTAGCAAATGACTGCCTTGTTGGCAAAATGCGCTGGAAATGACAAGAGATTCTCAAGAGGTTCTTTATATGGGCTATGTCTGAAGTCCTTCATGCTATGAAAGTTCCAGGCTTAGTGCATTCAGATGCAAGTGTGCATACATATATCTACAAACACATGCTTACACGTGGTTTGTATGTGAGTGCCTGTTCCTGTAGCTTTTAGATATTCTCTGCTTCCTAACAGATGTATTGTGCACATAGCTTTGAGAACTGTTATTTGGATGCTAGCAAGTAGCGTTGAACCCTGTGTTTTGTTTCACCATTTAAGTAGCTCTGTGACAAAAGGCAAATAAATGTACAGAGATTCTGGTTTTGAATTTTTTTTTAATATATATTTATTTTATGGAATGCTTGAGTCCCAGTGCCCTCCAGTCCTACATAGCCATATCCTTAATCCTACATGAGCCTGCCCACAACCTGTCAGGTTTCTCTCTCTTTTTTTTGGCCTGACAGCCCATCAGGAAACAGCATGCACTGTGGCTTGGTGAAAATCACAGCCGTGCTAACTGACCGACAGCTCTCCATGAGCTGCCTGCCCGGGTGGTTGCTGTTTCTTGGCTGCTGGGTGAGCCTAAACAGAGCAACACAAATTTGGTGGATCAAACAAGTAGCTCTGGAGCCTGAATGAGGCCCCTGGGCAGTATTTTCTGCAGGCTGGTTGAAAGATCTTAATATCCTTGAAAATTCAATGTCTGTCAAATTTTGTTGAAACTGTCCAAGGGACTCCAGGGTACTAGTGAAAGAGACACAGACGCACAGACAGCAGGACTGCCTAAGCCTTGTTTCCTCAGGAAACCAGGCTAAAAATGTGCCCAGGGATATTTTTAACATCCCAAAATATTAAGCAGTCCTCAAGATGAGGAGAAGAAATACCTAGGAAGATTTCAATGTGCAAAATGAGAAAAAAAGTAAAAATCCATTCCATGCTATGGATTTGCAAGGTGCAAGTGCTTTATGCAACTTACACTGAGTAAAATCAACACCAATATCTACAACAATTATAAGTGGCTATTAATTGTAAATGCTTATAAACCAGTAGTATGTTTCTTCTGGAAGAGAGGTTATACTTATTAGATTCTTTCAGCACCTTGTCCTGTATAAATTCACTTGTCACATGATATGTTTTTGTTCTCTTGCCAATATATTTACAGATGCCTCCCATTTCTACCGAAGTGTCTGTACAGCACTCTCTCTATAGCTTGTCTGATATGACATCCAGATCACATGCTGTGTTTTAACTGAAGAAAAGGCTGATGTGCCTTGAATATGAAATGAAAATTAGGAAGCTTGGAAGAAAGAATATTAATTTTCATATGAGACTGACTACTTAGACTTACTGTCTCAGGAAGCATTAATGCGAATATGCACCTGTTATCAAAGTATGACTGAAAACTTTCAATAGATATGGAGGGAGTGAAGTTTAAGCATATACAGAAGATTCTGGCTTACCTCTTTGTAACTTCAAAAATATGAACAGTGATGTTAATGAAATAATCTACAAATATAAAGTTACAGACCCACTCAAGGAATAGAATTGAGGCCTATTTGATCAGCCTTACTTGAGAAACCATTTCTACCATGAACTAGTGACTAGGTCACTCCATCTGAAACTGAAGTACAAGGTGTAGAAATACATCAATTTCCAGCTTTATCACTGTAAAATAATTTATTCCCTCCCACATATTACATATTTGCATTTCATCAGGCACAAATGACCTTTCTAACAAGGTTATCATTCAGAATAAGGTCCAAAGAACACTACAACAGCTGGTTGCAAGGGAGGAGTAAATTAGCAGGTCCTGCCTTTTCCACAAGGTCTCTATTTCTGTAGAGGCCAGCCTTAAAGTAAGTCCTTTACTGGGATATTGCAAGATTTTAAGTACCCCAAAGGCAAAAAGGTGGGTCTGTGTGCCAGTATACAGTGTGAATTCTCTCATGTGCCTGCCTGTTCTGCTTTGTCATCGAGATGTTCTCTGGCACTGTTTTGGCTGAGGCCATCATGTGCTTTCCCAAGCATAATTTGGGTGATAACAAACTCCAGGAACTATATAAGAAGGCTCCACTGTAACTGTCCTGTTTTAGGAGATCTAGCTATGGACATGAAAAGTTCAGATGTGTGGACTCAAATCAGGCTTTGCTGCTTGGCTTTGGAGCCAGAATTTGGGTCTTGGTTTATTTTATTTAGCAAGAAAGACCCAGTGTCTTCACTTGAGCACTTAGTAGTGCATGATGGTGCTTAAGCCTGCTGTGGACAAGCTGACTTAGATAGAAGCAGTTTTTCTGCAAAGAGAGACAATTTCAAATATAAAGGCAACATGGACATGTAAAATATAAACTCATAGTTCAGAAGAACCGCAAGAGCAGATAAGAGATTGCATAACAACTCAGAAATTCCCTTGGCCCCCATAAATGCCCTGCTCTTGCCCACAAACTACATGGATAGGCTACAACAACAAGTGTGCTGCCAGCACAGTCTTGTAAATTCAGCCTGCAGGGTAAAAACTGGCCACCTTATTTTGGAGCTAGTAGCTGTGCCTTTATCTATTTCTCAACTCTGCTTGAGCAAAGCAGATAGGAGTTCACTCAAATTTTCAGTGAAAACTGCATTACATTGTATTGCAAATTTACACATTCTGTCCCATCCTGTAAAGTAGCCTGTAAAAAAATTAATGGAAATTTTTCTTTCCTTTATTAGTATTTTTATTATTACACTATTTACATTTGGTGAGAATACTCACTTCCATGCATCTTTTCATTTTATTTTGAAATGTATTTACTTTGGTATACATTCTTTGATGAGAATTCTCATGCATGTGCAGAGGTATGCATGAGCAAAGCAGTGAAAATACCTTAAATTATTTCGTTAGCTGGTCTGTTAGGATATAAAATCACAGATTTCTCTGAGACTTCACTGTGCTCTTCATAATACATTTAAATGAGGTACATTTAAGTTCTCTTTTGTGTATTTTTCTGTTACTTTATGTTAAACCTCCATAGTGTCATTCCCACATAATGGGACGTCTAGAGATGCACTGTCTCTATATTACTGGGAGACAAGATCCACAGTGCATCATTTCAGCAGTTCTTTTACATACATTTTATGTGCCAAAACAAAACACTTCAATTTTTTTCTTTTTTTATTTTTCTGCAAATGTGCTTTTTTTCACAGAGCTGAAATCCTAATCATCTGAAAATACATATGTGCATAAATATGCTATTAAAATGAATTCAGAAAACATTGGCAAGCAACACTTCTCTACCATTAGCAACTGGCTTATATCTGTAACTGTAGATTTTGAAAATCAGGGGTAAAAATAAAGAATAATAAATAATTTTCAGACAGAAGTATCTATTGACTTCCTACTGTGATTTTTGTCTTGTACAAAGCACTGCTGGAGGTATTTTATTGCATTTGGCAGCATAAACAGACCACAAATAATGTTTAAGTTTGTAACTTTTAAATATGTTTAAACTATATAAAAAATATATCAGTTCAATGTCCAAGGTCCATATACACTCTTTATTTGTTATTACACTTTGTATAACTGAAATTAAAAAGAAAATTGCAGATTTCTTAATGTACTCAGTAATTACACCTTCATTACTGGTCCTTTGAAATAGCAGTCTGCCTATCTATCAAAACAGTTTCCACACTCAGTACTACCCAAGTGACAATATTAAAACCTCCTTTATATTGAAAACAAGGACATAGGTAAGAAGCCTAACCGCACTGTTTTCCAGCTATTTTAGTAGCCTGAGAAAATAAGCAAAGTTCTACAACTGCTTATGGGTATCTGCCACTTGTTTGTTTTTTTTCCTTCTTCTTGCTGTGGCCATCTTCTTTTTCTCATCATCATTCAATGATACAGTACAGCTGATGCAGAGAATAATAAAATGAACTCGGCTCACATGCCTGTGGTCCAGGTGCCTGATGTTTCCATACTGAGCTCCTGGTGGAGGGGATGTACAACAGGGACATGAGTTGACTGAAGGCAGGGCATGTTTGTGTGAATTCCCCATTTTGCACTAGTATTGCTAGAGAAAACTGCTGCCTTACCTATCTGCAGAGGTGGTGATGTTTCATATTCCTATGCTTTTAAAGTGGTTTTCTGTCTTCAGGAAGATAATTCTATTAAATTTAAGGTAAACTAAATATTTTTGTTCTAAAATGCAAAAGTTCTTTAAGTTTTAGCCAAATTTAGAATCCCTAACAAATGTTTTAAAATACATTTTAAAACCAAACTGTTTAAAGTTAATTTTTTCTTCATTTAAATAAAAAGATCTGTGGTAATTGTTTTTTTTTGTTGTTGTTGTTCTCTGTTTTGTTGGTTGTTGGGGTTTTTTTTTCTTTGCAGCTGTAGTTGGGGGGATCTCTATGCCAAGCAAATATGAGGACCAAATTTGTATTGCTGCTTTGGATGTTTACGTGGTCATCTGTTATAAAACAAAAGCATCACTCTGAACTCACGTTTTGGCAGATAAAAAAGTTGCTTACAATGTTTTGTGTCTTGCTTTAATTCCACTGTGAAGATGTGGATTTTGAAAATATGTTTTTACTTCTCTGTTTGTTATAACTACCAGTATAGGGATTACCTAGTTATTTAAAAAGCCATTTTTCCTTGATAAAGAAATATTTTTGAAGACAGTGAATTTCACGTAATTTGTATTAATGATACTTATACAAATATAATGATACTTATACAAATATAACAAGTATAGTGATACTTTCACAATAAAAAGGGACTTTTTATAATGTAAATTACAAGATACTAGCAGTAGGAGCCAGATGACAAACAAGTGCATTTGCATTTCAATATTGTAATTCATAAGGGATTATTTGATACCACAGACTAATAGTTCAGGATTGTAACTCCAAAAGTATTATTAAGTCACTTTTTGAAGATATTTTCCCAGATTAGAACTGAGTACTTACAGAATACTCAGTGTATTTCAGTGCTACCTGAAATTACTCAAGTTACATTAAACTTAGTTAAAAAAACTAGGAACTGCTATGTATAAATCTGCAGTACTGTCTTATGTACTCCACTGAATCAGAGATCAAGACAGCAATGTTCCTTTTAACGCCTCTGGTATTACATATGGGTTTTTGATAGCAACATGGGTTTTTTTTAGCACCACCCTGTTACATTCAAGGAAGGCTGTATACATATGATGAAGATTTTACAGATCTGTTAAAAAGACTGACTTAAAATTTATTGTTTACATTGATGAATAGTTTGAGATTTATTAGATACATTATGACGGAAACAGCGAAAATGGCCTATTGGCTCGTTTGTCTGTTTAGTTTATGTGAAACTATCAACAAGCAAGCAGACCAATAAAGTAGGATATTTTTTTCAGCATTGCATTTCAGTATTGCAAAATCTAAACCTCTGCACATACATTTTGTGGATACAAATATTGTTATGGATGGAGAGGCAAATGTGTACAGGGCTTGGACTTTCCAGAGCACAGACACCTGAGAATAAAGTGGGAGACCTCTTGACTGTAGAGCCAAAATACAGAATGTAACCACATACATAATCTGAGATAACTCCTTTCAGATTAGTGTTTCATAAACAGTAGGATAAGTTGAGGCCCTTCTTCTTCAAAAGAAACCAGAAAGAATCTCAAAACTTTTGCAGCAGAAAAAAAAAAAAAAAAATATCAGCAAAAGGTGGACACAACTTGAGTCTATTTATTCTGGTTCATTGCTGATCTTTCACTCATGAGTAGAAAACAGCATGAGTGAGAAGCTAAGAAGAATAAAGACTTCAGACAAGAACATAAAAAAACTGGAATACTAAGGAATGCTATTAGCACAAGATTGATAAACAACCCTGATCTTCTACAGTTACAGTAAAACTCTTATGTAAACCTGATTAATCATTGTCATAAACGTTAGTATGTATGTATTTTTTCAAATAGGAAATTAATTAGCTTTGCCCAGCAAAATATAGTATTTGTGTATTCTTTGAAGAAGTTTTACTCTAAATATATGTTCTTCAAGTATTTTTAGAACTGTCTGTCACAACACACTCTTAACACACAGTGTAAAAAAAATATATATATACAAGGATTCCAGATGAAATGGTGCTCAATGAAGAAATGGATTGTTCCTTCCATGGACTTATTGAAGGAATACTGAATAATGCATGTAAAAATCTGAAAAATGTAGAGTATGGAAATATAAGATGTATGTATTGTTAAAAAGGACCTGTATATGTATTCCCAAGTATCCCTATGTGCTTTACATCAGTGTAGTCACATGCTTGGAATAAAAGTCAATCTGGAACAAAAAATACATTTGTCCTCATACAAACTTTGTGTCTCAAGTAGAAAAGTAGATTATTTCTTAGAAAAGTGACAATCAGAAAAGGATAAGCTAGTTTTCTCACACCGTTAAAGCTGGAAGATAAGGTTGACCTGCTCAATGGTTTGGGATCTTTTTTAAGGAATTAAATGTAACCAATGAAGTTTTTGCTCTGTACACTTGAAGACAGTTTTTCTGTGTCACAGTATCCGAATAGGTATTACAGAATTAGGTTACTACTGTGTTAATTGACTCCCTACTTGTCAAAAAAACGAACCAAGTTATTTCAAATGTTAAAATGGTGGTACAGATGGAAATTATAGAAGTTGATGAAGACTGTCTCAGACAGCACTGTTAGATTATGTTGTGTGTATAGATATGTATAGACACTATATATGTGTGTAATTCCTTGGGGAGGTAATCTTTAAAACTCTCCAGGACTTATGACTGAACTTGATAAAACCAATTAAAAAATAGAAGAGATGGAAAATGCTGCACCTTATGGTAGTATGTAAGTGCTTGGGCCTTGACAGGCAGAATGAACAAAGGTCAAGAAGACAGAGAAGATGATCACAGAATCACAGAATGGTTTGGATTGGATGGGACCATTTAGGATCACACTGGAGAAAAGCCTCTTCTTTCCCCTGGGTAGCTTTAATTCTGTGAAAATGCCAGCCAGTTCATACCAGAATTCTTCTCAAATAATTCATACAGACTTACACTTAGTCAGTGTGAGGTTTTTAAAAGAAGTGTAGCCTTTATTTTTGTGCAAACAACTGACCCAACCAGCTTCTGAGTCCCTTTGAAGAAATATTACATGTTCTCATCTGCCAGGAAAAAAAACACAACTGTGAAATGTCTCATCCTAATTCTAAAAAAAAAAAATAAAAATAAAAATAGTCATAGTAGTTCCATCGAATTCTTAAATAAAACACCGAAGTCTCTCTCATTTGCAACCAACCTCTAAAAATAATAGTGTTAACTTTGCATATGTACACAAGCACATCCACATATTCTTGTCAAAGAAATCTGGAAAATAAAATCAGAGGTTTCATTGTAATTTCCTATTACAGCTAGATAAATCCTTCACCACATTATTATTTCTCCAGTTTTGAAAGGAACTGAGATCACATGTAGTCATTCCACCATACTAGGTCTTTTCCAAAAGAAATAGAAATATTTAAAATTTTTGTGAGTTTCAGTCAGTTATAGTTCAAATCTGTATGGAAAAACCAAGTGTGAAATACAAATGAGGTTGTTTAGCCATATAATCAGTTCATCCTACTGCTGTACTATACCATTCTAATAAATCATTAAAGTAAGCCCAAACTCTATAATGATGTTTGATAATGGAGACAGGTTTTAAGAGTACACATGAAACTCAGAACCAAAAATGGGTAAGAATCTCTATCTTTAGCATTATATATAAACATTCACATATATAGTTTGGTATTAACAAATTGGACTATGTCCTGAAAGATGTCAAACTTTATTTTTTTAAGACAGGAATAGTCTTTGAAATCACAAGAAAGATTTTTGTTGACCTCTGCAAAGCCCATGGAGAGCAAATGTCCAGCTGCCATGTAATGAACAAAACGAAAGGACAATGATAAACTGACATTAACAGCTGCATAATGTTTGCAAATGTTATTTGTTCTTTTAAGCCATTTTTTATGATTTTTGTATAAAATTGTAATAAGTGTGAATAAACAACTCTTTAATAATAAATCCCTTTATTGTTATAAATAACAGAACACATATTTTATGCTGATATGACCTGGTGAAAAAAGAGTTTCATCACCATTTGCTTCAGCCACATGTTCTCATTCACAACAGTGCTTACAGAAATAAAAATAATATTTATTTTATGGATTAAAATGCTGATTTATAGCAGATTCCACAGCTTTATATGATGCTAATGGAGTGAACTGTAACACAAAATATCACAGCTTCTTTACTAAATATTCACTCAACTCTAAAAATAAATCTTTTTGAAGTATTGTTTACTTAAGTTTTCTGATTACATTACTACATTTCTCTACTTTAGAAAAAAGGACATACATAGAGAAAGGAAGACATGCAAAGAAAGAAAGGAAGAAAAAGAAAAGGACTCAGCTATGCTCTTGCTGTGGCCCATGACTTTTTAATTTTTTAATTTTCCCCAGTCTTCACAAGTATCCTGGGGGGGATGGCAAACCCTTTATTCTGGCATTTTCCACATGTTCTGGAGAAAACAGGTTCATTTAAGAAGCAGTAGCTGTGTTCTATACTTTTCTAGGTACTGACCTCTCATTTCACTGTGATTTTTAGGTTATTACTGGATTAAAGACTTGTAAGACAGCTGCTGGAGAACGGGAATGAAATAGTGGACATCTTTGTTAGCTCCTTTGGAAGACTAGGACTAGATGAAGATGTTCAATATTCAGTCCTGAAATATTTTTGTTTGCAGTTATAAGGAGGGAAAAGAATCTATCAAGGTGAATTCTGCCAAAAAGAAAAAAAAAAAAGAAGCAAAAAAGACCCCAACAAATAAACAAACAAAAATACAACCCCTCAACTAACAAAACACAAGATTGAAAAATCTTTGTTCTAATGTATAGCCAAGAGTATTTCCAGGATGTGGCAATTAACTCAAGTCCTATAGTAATTTAGCATTCCGTCAAATTATCAAACAAATTCAAACTTGCTCCAAACTTTGCAAGACTCTCATCCATTCCCCAGTCTCCACTCCCAAAAAGATGCATAAGCAAAACACCTACCTTTTGCAGGTTTTCCCACTTCCAAGACTTGCGCTGCAAAGACCAGGTATGTAGTCTGTAAATCCTAGAGATCTGAGAGCTTCTCTGATCTGATAGAGAAGCACAAAGGAGCTAGGCCTAAATTAAAAGAGAGATTGAATAAGAAGTAAGCAAAGAGAAGTCATGCCTAATGGATATATATTCCTTCAAAATTTGCTCACTCTGAACCAAACTCCATACAATGTATTTCTAACTTATTAAAGATCGACTTGACACTCCAGGTTGTACTAAAGCCCATACATTTTTTGGCAATTCACTGTTGCTATACCCTTAGGAGTTCTGAAGTCCTGGCCCTGCAGCTTCAGTAGTGGAGAACTTAAGAGATAGCAAAAAAATCCAGTAAAGCCAGTGATTTTACTGAAACTAGCTATGGAGTGACACTCTCTATGGATTACACCAATTATGCAAACACTGAGGCTAGAGAAACTCCAGTTGTTTTCTCAATCTGTATAAAATCAATGCTTATAATAATTTTAAAAGAATTTGTTAAACTTAGTTAAATAAACTTGCACTTGTTAAAATTCTCAGCTCTTTCAGTCAGTGACAGAAATTGTCATTATTACGAATTGTTGTGCACCTAATTTTCTACCAGTTTGTAAAAACTGAACTATTACTACTGATACACACAATATCATTTACACCCTTCACTGATTTGTGTCCTTAATTGTTTTATGGTCTATCAACTAGATTAACCACACATGTGCAATCCAAACATGATTTTTCAGTGCTATAATATATTTCAAATCTAATACCAATGTGACAGAAAATATTATTGAGAAAGTCTAAAGATAAAGATTTTCAGAGGCATCTTGATGCACTTGTAAGGTGGGCTGATGCCAGCCTTATAAAGTTTAACCATGTCAAGTGCAAGGTCCTACACCTGGGTCAGAGCAATCCCAGGCACAGCTACAGGCTGGGCAGAGAAGAGATTCAGAGCAGCCCTGAGAAGGACTTGGGGGTGTTGGTCGATGAGAAAATGGACATGAACCAGCTTCAGTGTGTGTTCGCAACCCAGAAAGCCAACCGTATCTTGGGTTACATCAAAAGGAGCGTGACCAGCAGGTCCAAGGAGGTGATCCTGCCCCTTTATTCTGCTCTCGTGAGACCTCACTTGGAGTATTGTGTACAGTTCTGGTGTCCTCAACATAAAAAGGACATGGATCTGTGGGAACAAGTCCAGAGGAGGGCCACGAGAATGATCAGGGGACTGGAGCACCTCCCATATGAAGATCGTCTGAGGAAGTTGGGGCTATTCAGCCTGGAGAAGACAAGGCTGCGTGGAGACCTCATAGCAGCCTGCCAGTATCTGAAGGGGGCATATAGGGATGCTGGGGAGGGACTCTTCATTAGGGACTGTAGTGACAGGACAAGGGGTAACGCGTTAAAACTTAAACAGGGGAAGATTAAATTGGGTATAAGGAAAAAATTCTTTCCTGCCCAGGGAGATTGTGAATGCTCGAGCCCTGGCAGTGTTCAAGGCCAGGTTGGACGAAGCCTTGGGTGGCATGGTATAGTGTGAGGTGTCCCTGCCCATGGCAGGGGATTTGGAACTAGATGATCTTAAGGTCCTTTCCAGCCCTAAGTATTCTATGTTTATATGATTCTATACAACCTTTGAAGTAGTTAATATTTTACTATCAGCTACTACATGGGTTAGAAAAATAGCTTTTAATTTCTTTTTCCTTACAGTCAATAGAGTTTCAAATCTAAGGGTGAAATTTTGGAGACTGGGAAGAAGATATGGAGGACTGGTGGTAAAATGGGACTTAAAAATTTATATTCCGAGTTACAACTTTTATTCAATCACAAGTATTTGCAAGTTAGGATTTTAGGAAAAACAAATAAACAAATGCTGCAAAGTTAACAATAGGAATCATGTGAACTGGTAGCACTGCTTTGAGTTCAAGATTTGTCATTTAGTCTGTTACGGATGCAGAGCTTTCACTACATCTCCTTGAACTAGAACTACATCTTCATGAGAGGCTGTGACTGCCATGTGAAGAGGCTGGAACAACAATCCACTCTGGCCACAGCTATTGTGTCAAGGTACTTCTTTAGACCCCTTCTCAGCAATGAGCTAGTGGAGAAAGTGCTTGCCAGTCCTAATGACATAGGGAAATAATAATAAAAATTAAAATAAAAAAAAAATAAAAGCAGACCAATGAAAGAACAGTGAAAGACATTAGTAAATTCATCACCTACAAAGCTCAGCTGTGAGACTAGTCCCATTAGATTAAATTGCCATTCCTTTTTAACAATCATTTTTGCAGTCAATTTTGAAAATAATCATGTACTTCTGCAGAAAAATACGTGCTACGCTAGTTTAGTGTTTTAATACTTATGGCTATTTGCACATTTGCAGAGCCAGTAAATATAAGAATGGATAGGATTAAGAGTATCTTTCTCCGTTTTTTGAAGTATCAGCTACTAGCTGTATATGTGAGTGTCAATAAGGCCTCAACATAGTGCCTTAATAGGCCATATGCACCACGTGCGGCCATGCATTACATAGGAAATATCAACATCATGCAAAAGGTATAAAATATATGCAATATATTAAAAATCCAATCCATATATACATTATGCACACTTTCTTGCAATGACCATAACAAATCTTAAGAGTACGCAAGTGTTCAGTAATTATTTCCTATTTTTTTTTCAAAAAAGTAAATTATGAAGTTAAAGACAGACAAGGGGGTAAGGGAAGAAGGAGGAAGATAGAAAGGAATTTTGACCAAATTCCCTAAGTACAAAGTATCACCTATTAGGAGGCTGTGACATGCTAAGAGCTTTATCCTGCAAAACAGGACTAACTCTACATCAATAAAACTGTCTGCATGAATTCTCACAGCTGGCTAATAAAAAGGGAAGGAGGAGAGGAGCTGGAGAGCAGCTCAGCCTTTCTTCAGTTGTTTATATATCTAATGCAACAATTGGAGGGATTGATCCAATATGTACCGTACTGGTGTAGTATGTCAGACTGCTTTCCGTGCAAAGACCGCTGCACACCAAACAGCTGGATTTACTCTCCTGTTTTTGTGCTTTATTAACACCATTTTGGTATCTTTCTCCCTCCCACTGAGATGAATTTCGGGGACAGAAGATATGACCACAGCACTTTTGTGAGATAGTTAATAAATGAATGTCTGGTTGTCAAACTACAGATGGTCGAACTAGTTCTAAAGTTTATGGTGAAAGGAGAATGGAGACAAAAAAAAAAGAAAAAAACAAACCAAACAACAAAACAAAACATTACCTCACTATTTATGTATTTTGGTAAATATTATTTCATATTATTGTTGGAGATTGATAGCAGCACTGCATTCCCACCAATCATAGCCTTGGAAGCTAGGGACATTATAGAAATAGGCAGTATCTGAATTGTTTCTTCTTCCAACACACAGGTAAATTTGAAAAGGTAATGAAACGGATGTTATGGATGTGCAACAAATTTTCTTTGTATTTCACATGTGATGTTCAGATTTTTCCAGAAAAGCAAAACAAGACGAACGTGGATCAACTAATTTTTGGAGGATCTTAGCAAGGACAGCACTAAAAAAAATGAAAACTAAAAGCTTCTCCTAAGAAAAACCCTTGCAAGCAATAAATAAATTTAAAAATATGAAGAATTATTTATTTACTAAATAGGAAACATAATTTATTCACTTAGTACCAGAGAACTCCCTGATAGCCTTAGACTTCTCCTAGTTTGTCCTCTGCCAGCATACAGAAATGACCCCCTCAGTGTATCTCTTCACTCAGTAGGCAACATCTGTACACCATTGCAGATGTATAGGTATACCCTGTCTACTGGGGAAACACAAAAATGGCTGCACTAAAGCATTCACAAGATAAGGGCTTTGCCTTTTTTAGGGCAGCCATGACAAATACTTCAAAAGGAATCAAAGGACAGTAAAAGAACCCCCTGTCATATGAAAAAGGTAAAATAGTGAGCCACTTACAGCAGCGGAGAAATACCTTTGGTTTGAAAGACTGTGCATAGAGGTACAACTATGCATGTTGGACACAGGAAGGTCAAACTTAGGCACAGCAAATCAAGAACCAGAACTTGCAGAAGACTCTCCTGTGAAAGGAATTGGAAGTTTTCAGGGCTCCCAGTTGCATCTGTACTAGCCTGGGAGCCCACTTTCAGGCATTGGCCATTCTTGTTTTAAATCTATCCATGTCAGTGCAGGAAATTACAGTCCTCCACTGAAGACTCCCTCAGGCAGCACATCCCTTTATATGTGGTAGTAGAGATATTCATCTGGTTTGCCTTATTAATTACTTCAGCTAAAGTAAGTGGATTCAGGGTACATCCAGTACTTAGTCTGTTTACAGTAGCACATCAGACTTAAACTGAAGCGGGTTAAGTAGCTGTTGTACAAGCAACTTGGATGCAGCTTTAAGCAAACGGTACCCTCTGGTATGAATGGTCATCCTTTTTTCACAATAAGAGAATAAGAGAAGTTGGATACGAACATATTGATCTGTTATTCCTTCAGGAATAGCAGTGGTTTAAAAGTCTTTATAGTAAAAACCCTTTCAATCACAGCAGGGCTAATTTAAAATAAATAAAATCAAATCAATAAACTGTTATCTCCCTGGGATGTCTCCAGAATTTAAGTTGGCACAAGCTGCAAAACCAAGCTTTGTGAGTCTACAGCGACATAAGAAACAAAATCCGGGAAGTGAAAACTCTGTGTCTAATCATAAGCAACTACAGAAACTGTGTCTCAGCTGTGATCTCGGGAGAGCCATATTAAGATAGGGGTGTTGCTGTATGTATGTGTCCCAAATAGTTGAGACCTATGGAGACCAGCTTTAAATAATGAGGAAAAGAAGGTTAGCAATTGCTGCATAAAAGCAGAAGTAGCACAGCCCTTCATGTATCTATCCCCATACCACCTATAAAACTTGAAGTGCATTGAACATAACATTTAACTTTGGCTGAACTTGATAAACAACTTGAACGGGGTAAGAAATGCTTAAGTAGCCTCTCCTGCTTTCTGTGCTAACCCACTAATAATTCAAACATACTTAGGCAGCTTCAACTGCAAGACATCCCAAATATGTCATTAACTGTTCCAGTGCTAAGTACTAGGGCTCAGCTCTACAACAGTATTTATGCATGTAAGTCCCACTGGAGTCAGTGCTGTTCATCTCTGGGTGTCTAGCTGCATAGGTATTTCTGTCAATTTTTGGACCCAAACTTCTTTTTAGAACAGTCTGCTGCACAGAAGAAAAACCATATATATATTACAGTGATAAAAATCACTAAACGTATAGCTTGTTTTTGGCTGATGTTACGTGAATATTTAAATATATATTTTTTAAAATTTTAAATATTCACTTCAGTTTTCAGCTCCTCATTCATCTACATATCATTTCTGTCTTTCACAGTTCCATATCTTACAATGGAAAGCTCATTATCTTCTTCCTGAAGAGGAAAAAGAGGAAGACGATAACTAGAAGCTTTCTGGTGAGTCAGGAGAGCATGAAGGCAGCAGAGCCCTGTGTAGCACCATCTCTCAGAACTAAGGGGTCCATGCACTCTTGAAGTGCTTTCTGAGGAAATATTTGAAGAGGTGTATGTGTAGATTTTCAGTCCAGATTTATTCATAAACTGCCTGTTCATCCATTTTTTGACTTAGTAAAACACATACCTGAGCCCATTCATGGATGTACAGTTGGTTTCTGAGGGGAAATAAAAGACAGCAAACAATAAGCATGAGGTGGTTGCTTCAAAACCTGTTTTTCAAATCTTTGTGACTTTTAATACTTCTGTTTCTTACTAGTCAAGCAGATGAGGTTAAGCAGTTTTAAGGCACTGTTTAGTTTTGTACTAGAAAGAAGTGGAAGTGGAGATAAGTGCAGACAAACTCATTTCACCTCTATGCCTGATGACCTCTGCACTAGCTGCAAGGAGCGAATCTGCAGCTAAAATCAATGCCCAAATGCTATTTGTGTTCACAGTCTTCGAAGGCAGTGGCAATTTTTTTTTTGTTTCAGACTTGAGACCTTTCACTGGGGATACGATAAATGACCATCACTGGTAGATACTTCAAAAGCAAAATCTAACATATCTGTCTTGGGCAGAGGTCCAAGGTGCATTTTAGTGAGCTGAAAATTTAAAAATTATTTTTATAACTAGTTACCTTTGTTGAATTGCTCCTTAAAAATCTGATGGAGTTCGGCCTCATAAAGTAAGAGTGGCTTATCTCTTGTGGCTTCTCTCTTAGTTTCACCAGCTCCTGGAAAAACAGGTCTACATAAATTCACTGAAGCAGTGGCTGTTTTATGTTACTAGTAGGTTTTGGTTTATGATATCACTGAAAGGAGGGGAAAATAGGTTAGAAAAAAATAAAGAACCCATTTTACCCCCATGACCTGAACCTTCATTCTTTTCTCTCATGGCAGACCAAACTCTTGCAGCTTTGGAAATGTTTGTTTAAGTGTTTTCCTGCCGTTATTTTTCATTGTTGCATACTTCTGCACTTGTGTAAGGAGAACTTTGTGACAGATGAAGCAGAAACAACTGTGAAACTACAATAAATAAATTGTATGTCAGAGTTTTCCAGAAAGAAGAAAAGTGCCAATGAATGAGGTAAGCTTTAGTGATGAGAAAATAATAAAATAAAAAAAAAACAGAACAAAACCCCCCTCTCAACAAATCAACAAACCAGTGACTTGAAGATATGTAGAATATTTCTAAAGAAGATTATTTTTCTACAATATCACTGTTAAATACTTTGAAATATATGACAAATATCCTTTGTTCCTAGCAGAAGCCTTTAAAAAAAGAACAGGGGAGATTTCTTCAGCATAAGCTAAATCTAACATTTTAATTTGAACTAATCTATCTAAAGAAACAAATTTTGGGGCAGGGCAAATATATAATTATTTATGAAGCATTTTCACTTTGTTGTTTTCTCAGAATTCCTTACAGAGGAACACAATCTTTTCATATTCCTTAATATCTAAACCTGTTTATGTGTTTTTAACTACAAAATACGGATGAAATGGTTCACTCATGGTTAAAAATTTGAAAGTGAAATTGTACTGTTCATAATATCAGCAATGTTTTTTCCCATTGATTTTATGGTTTATCCCAGATATGGAATTTTTTTTCTTTTTTTCCAGGCCCAGTTGTCTGTAATCCAGCATACATACAGGACATTGCATGTTTTGGAAAAGTTATGTATGAAAAGTATCCACCACTTACCTTTCTTTCTCAGAAGAAATTAATTCTGAGGAGGTTTAGTTGTGTAATTAGCATGCACAGTCAATGCAAATGCTGGTCACTGTTGACTAAAGCCCCATTTTTTGCAAGTTTGTTTAACTCCTTCAAGTTTCTCTTTTTTTACAAATTGCCAATCTTTAATAACTAAAACTTTCAAGCTTGACTGCAGATTGGACAACTTATGAGTCACAACGCTGACAGTCACAGTGAAACAGAAGGTTGTACCAGTGTTTCAAGTACTGGAAAAGGTTGTGGGAAATGCAAATTCCATTCTTTTTCTGCCCTAACCTTATTCTGTGACCCTTGACAAGTTATTTTATCACTTTGTACAACGGTTCAGAGATATAATTATGCCTTTGGAGCCCCCACTTGTGTTGTGATAGCGATTACACAAGTAACCAAAATTTTTAAAAAAGAGCACCTAGACAAAGAGAAGTTATTTACAGACCATCTGTAAGGACATAACTTTTGGACCCCAATCCCATAACTAGACCCATGTGAACAAAGCTGTGAACTTTTATGGAGTTTTATTGTTCTCTTTCTTTTTGTTATTTATTTTTAAAGCAACTACCTAGAAGCCTGGGGCTCTCCTCATGCTGTTCCAAACTCAGAATCAGGGCCATCAATGCACATTTTTATTTTTTTTCCCTTACAATTGCAATGCAAATAAACAGCTAAATCATGGACTACATTAGCTGAAATAAGAAAATAACTTCTGATAGTATAACAGTGAAGACTAATGCAGAAGGCCAGCCAAGAACACTATTAATGCAAGACAGGACAAAAAAAGAAAATTATGCTGGTGAGGAAAAGAAGATAGTAGTGGTGAATAGCTTCATCTCAGGTATAAGGGTGGGGTCACGTGTAGTGCTGTAAGATGAATGCAGAAATACCAGTGAGCTGGACAGAATAACACAAAGAAATGGAAATAATTATTTGTCTATGCTCAGGCTCACTGGGTAAACCCCAATTTCTGAGTGGCCATTCGCCCAACACGAATGTTTTCCTGAAATGACAGTAAGAGAGATAAATCCTGTCATTTTTCCGCCAAATGAAATCTGGATGCAAAGATGGGGAAAAAATGGTTTAACAAGTTCATTTTACTGTGTAATAAGGCATATACACACACAAACACACAGAGCCCTGCATTAAATACAAGCATAATTACTCTGTTTGTATCTTGTTCCAACATACGGGCCATTTGCTGAAATGAAACACCTAGGAGAAAGACTGTAATTCATTTCATTGCTTAACTTTTCTTATATTTTGGTGGGTTGGCAGCCACTTGCATATCCCAGGCTGGATCCCACAGAGCAGACTGAGGAGATACTTAACCTCTTAAATCATGTCTCATTTTCCGTTATCTTTCAATTCTAAAATTTCTTGGCAGAAGTGTTAGGAGGTTAACAAGAAAAGTTCTTGTTTGTAAATTGTGTTTACGGCCAAAATAACAGTCTTTAAATGCAGGTTCACAAATAGGATTCATATCTGCCTAAGCATATCAGGTCCCCTTTAGTTAATTCCAAGCTCTATCTACTCACTGACCAATTTGTACATTTTATACTTAAACTTCAGTGTTGTTTACTAAAATGTTGTGTCATAAGGAATTACATAGTTTAGAAGGTCCTTCTATTTGGGTTAAAACTCAAGTTTCTCATTAGGAAGAGTATTGTAGCCAGTGGGATGTGGTGACATCAGAACAAGCAACCCAGTCTTTAAACCCATTCATTAAAAGTCAAATGTTATGTAGCATTTATCTCCATTTTCAGATTCTGTTCTTTTTCTGGACACATACACTTCTTCCTAAGTGGAAATAAGGATTCATCAGGTATTTTCAAGAGTTTACACACATGAACAAGAAATGGCTGGAGAAATAGAAATTATTTCCCACTGAAAATGTGATCGCTCAAAAGTGTTGTAAAAACAATAAGACTGCCTTAAAGAAGTTCCCTTAAATGGAGTTTGAAGAATATCTGGCATAAAACAGGAAAAAAATTCAGAAGGACAGAAATTGGAAAAATACAGCTGCCTTCTTAATACACACTGACCTGAGACAATTCTCACAAATATAATTTCTCTTAAAAGACGGATTTACCAAAATTTTCACTTATACTTGCCTAGATTTAAATCAATACCACAATAAAAGACTGAAATATATTAACTGTACTACTGACTTGAAATCACATTTCCTTCTGGAAAGTTAGCAATTCTAAGACAGAAAATATGTTTACATCTAGGAATAGGTGTCGGATTTTCTTGAACTATCTTTACTCTCAAAAATTCATTGGTCATTCTATTTTTTTCATATCTACCTAGAAGAAGTTATTATGTACCTCAGAATTAATAGTGAAAGGAAACTTTCCTTACATCTTCAGAAAGAGTAATCAATGGACTCCAAAATATTTTGCTGCATTATTGAAATATTCACGTATTCTGTCACAGTGCACATAATAGCTGTAAGCCAAACAGCTGGAAGCCATGCCTTATGTATATGTTACACTCTATACATTATTCCTACCATTGTTGCTAACAAAGTACATTCTTTAACAAAATCTTTCTCAAAGTGATATTTCTTTAAGTCTTTGATACAATGTGATCAATGTTCTGGCACCAAAGTTTATAAGTGAAAAACAAATGCTGAGGGCTTGTGGGATAGTGTCTGGAGAGTAATTTTTTTTTTTGTAATGTTGATCCAACTTATCCACTTTTTAGTTGATCTTGTGTTATCATTTTATCTACATATTCAAAAAGCCTCACAGTAATTTTTCATTAATAATACTGTAACACACTATATATCTAAAACTGCCCTGCAGTGTACCCCAAGAAATCCATTGCATACAATATTCCCCTTTAATTTTCTAATGTTTTTAATTTTCATTGTAGACAGGACAAATATACACATTTTTACAACTATTTGTATATTGAGCAACTCCTACTACTTTCAGGTAGATGAAACAGTAGTAAATTCCAATAAGAAGACTCAGGGTTTGCACTGAATTTGTATGCTTACCTAGGTATCAAAACCTTGTCTAGAAAGCCAGCAAGACTAGCATTCCTCTAGAGACTGTAAGGACTTCCTGCTTCTGGCTGGAACACAAGCTCCTGGTCCGTTTTCCTGGGAATCATAGACGATTAAGTGTGCAGGGCAATGAACAGAGATGCCCAAGATGACTCCTGCCTCCACTTTTGAATGCCTTGAAAACTTCCTTCCAACATTAAGACGAAAACTTTTTAAGGACACAGATTCTTTTTATGGAGTTACATCTTTTGTGTGGCTTTTTCTTTTATTTTCAATTTAATGACAGAATTTTAGAACAGCTGAGGTTAGAAGGGACATGAAAAGATCATCTAGTCCAACCTTTCATGTGAAAAGGAGCCGAGATGAAATTATCTAGCATCCTGACGTACCATGTCTTGAAAATCTCCAGTGATGGTGACTCCACCATGCCCGTTGAGAGGCTGTTTCAGTGACTGATTGCTGTCACTGTAATTTCTTTCTTTTATCTAGTTTACATAGCAGGTTATTGCTTATAATTTCATTTGTGATGTCCTATCTGCCCAAAATCAAGTTAAATACAATTTTAATTACTGTTTGCACAGCTAACCCATAACCATTAATACGGCTACCACTCAGAAGGCATCACCTATGTCCTGATAACTAATTTCTTACTGGTATTAGCCATCAGAAATCCAAAGTAGAAGAGACAGAACATTTTAGCAAACTCTGAGTAGGGGATTGTTCAGTTGTTCGCTTACATCAATTAAATAATTTCTTTAAAATCAAAATGGAGAAGCAGCATTCCTCATCAATGACATATAAACAGTTTATGATTAGATGAGTAGTGCTTTAGTTACCAAATCATTCAGTTGAAACACTCCATTGGGATTTCAGAGGAACTGTGAGAAATGGGAGATGCTCTGAGATAATAACCAGCTACTCATTCCCTATAACCTGTTTCCCATGAATTGTCTCTTTTCCCTCTGATAAACTCAAAAGACAGTGATCCAGAGTGACACATGCAGGCAATATTGCAAAGAACGACCACACTGAGTGGGGACACTACTCAAAGAATGAGGAGATCTGAGAGAGAAATCATGTCAAACAGTGGAGGGAGTCAAAGGACTGGGAGTGTACAATGGAGGAAGCTCTAACTTAGTGGGGAAAGAGATACATAAACTACTGGAAAAAATATTTAGATATTACATTACAGATGCATGAAATTATGATTGCTTCTTCATTTCTTTCTACTGACTTGTCTTCCTTCCTCAAGAGTTGACAATGCCCTCAGTAAACCCCTTTAAAATGTAGTAATCCACAGGAAGATGCGTGCAGATATTTCCAGTGCTTTGATCCTTTTATTCCAATTCATCTTGCATTATTTGTTGTTTTTAACACAAGCCGTTAAATTTTAGCCTTGCTGGTCAATGTCAATCTTTTTCCTCTAAATGAGTAATTCCTGACCTTCTGATATAAATCACCAGCCATGGCAAGTTTGCTTGAAAACTGGTAGTCTGGTATGACCACAGCTCATTAAAAGACTACCATATTTATGTTTTCTTACTCATTTCATCAGTAAGAGCATAACACAGTGCAGTTCATTAAATAAATATGATGAAAAATATCAACTCCTTGTATCACGATCTAAGGCTTACACTATTTTAATGGTTTCATATCCAGACAAATTACAAACTAATTTTTTAATAGAGTAAATGCAAAAGTAGGAACTCTTTTCATGCTGTCTGCCTACAGCTATCTGAAAGAGGAACCCCAGTAATAGCTATGAAGGGAAACCTGAGTTAGAGAATGCGAATAATTACAAACCCTAGACTCTGAGCTCAGAGTAGAAGTCCACTTTGGACACCTGTCCTTACAGGATTAAGTTATATGATACATTGGTATATTCCTTGTTATGGGGAAAGGAAAAGGTATATTCTTAGTACTTAAAGATGCTGCAAATATTTACAGATTCAGTGGCAAAGGAGTTTATGTCCATTTTCTTTTTCAGTCTTGCTCTCTTTGCAATCTCATATTCTATGGCAGGGAACTGTGTCTGTGCTTAAGGATTTCTGCATAAGACTGAGATGTGAACACTATTTGTATGTTGAGTCAATAGTTATGTAACAAGTTCATATTCTTTTGCTAGCTTCCACATTCTCATTTTAGTTCAGTTACAGCACTACCCTATGAATTTTCACTTCACTATATAACCAAGGGCACTGCATGAAATATATGTGCATGGGATTGATATGGTTATATTAAAAAAAACAAAAAAAACAACTTAATTCAACATTGACAACTTCACCACATGAGGTCAAGAAGTGCTGACATACTATCTCCACAGGGCTTATGGAAATAAAAAAGGTGAAGACAAGAGAATGGAAACAGTATGTAAGACAGATAGACTGAACAAAAAGAATGAGACTGTTCTGTAGAAGTGATTTCCAGAGTTCAAACAATTACTGCAATTTAACTAAAATCCAGTTGTTCTCATCCATGATCTTTAAAGCCTGTTTCTCACAAAAAGTTACACAGAATATTTTTGTTTGTTGTTTTATAATCCATTAAATAAAAAACATATGAGTGAGGTTTATGCAATGACATATGGAAGTCATTAATGCTGCTTTAGCTCTCAACTAAGTACCCAATTCTGCACTCCTTAAGTAAGAAAAACTCTTACTGAAGTCACTGCAAGTTTTTCTTGCATAAAAGGAAAAAAACTTGAGTACTAAATCTGAAGGCTACTAAAACTGCCTAGTGACCTTTAGTTATGTCAGTCCCTTTTAATAATCGACACTCATTTTTGAAGTATATAAGTTCTCACTGTAGAGTGAGTGATTGTTTTCTGTTCAACTGGGGACCAATTTGGCTCCCACAAAGTCAAATGCAAAACTCCCAACGACCCCTATAGGAAGCAGGATTAAGACTTTTACATAGCTTCTTTATAAGAAATCTTCCGTCTAAACAGGCTGGTCACCTTCTCAGCTGCAGACTTAAGTAAGCTGCTGTATCAGGGTCAGTCACACATTTCTTGACAAAGAGAGTGCAGAAAAGCTTAGCTGAATGTTGCAAGGTGAAAACTGCAAAAAAACAGAGACACTCAAACCCCTACATATAGTCTACAGAAAGGCCCTTATTAGCCTTTTAAGGAGATAAGCAAACAATCAACAGATCCTTTTTTTTTTTCCAGTTAACGAGCGCTTGAGAGTGCTATTAATCTTGATCTCAAATCAAGCTCATGGAAATCAATGAAAAAAAACGTTGCAACAGTAAATGGGAGTGGATTCAGAAATATTTTTGCCTTTGTGAAGTAAAATATGTAGATGAGAAATTTCACCATAATTCCTGAGTTATGTTGTTATGTGAAGTCTCAGAATTCAAGTATTCTGCATCAAGGTCTGTTCACGTTACCTGTTATTCTGACTTTTTATATCTGCATATTATTTTTCCATGTTAGGTCACCATGGTGATTCCCTGAAGCCATTAAATCTTTGACACTGTAAAATAAAGATAGAAACTGAAGACTGGAAATAATTTTCAGAAAAAAAGGATTAAAGAGAAATATGAGATATATTGAACTTCTTGTATTCCCTGCTCTACTGCCCCTGAAAAATTGCATCTATGAATTTATGATGTAACACTGTGTATTTCTGAAAATATACATGCAAAATTAAAATGCATATTGACCTACATGGTCTCTGTAGTCCATAAGAGTATTTAAACATGTTTATTTTAAAAAATAAAATCTGTTCTTGGAAATTGGAAAGTAGACTATAGATAATGCTGTGTTGCAATACAATGATTACTTGTTCCAGTATTTTTCCTGGAACTGACTGACGGTCCAAATCTCTGTGCATTCATTATCAGCTTTCTAGTACTTCAGAAATTCACTGCAAGATTTGATAGAAAACAAGAGAGAGAGAAGAAAGAGGCAAAAAAAAGGAAGGAGAAAGGGAGGAGAGGGGGAAGGGAGGGGACACAATGAACTGCCATATACGTATCTATAGGAATATCTAACCTGAGTAAAACAGAACTCCTTCTACTAGGCAATAAAGGGCTTGTCTTCTATTCTTTGCCTGCTTCAAATATCTCTCAGTTGTGAAAAGGCAAGGGTATCAAGTAGGAATCCTCAGAAATTCTTGTGTTTAGCCTTACTGAAGGCAGCTCTTGACAGTGATATTTCTATCTCAGGTTCTCCAGTCTAATCTTCAAGATCACAGAGAAGTTATTTCCTACAAAAAAAAAAAAAAAAAAATTCTTCATGCTGATATCAGTAGTTCTAGTTTAGAATATTCTTGTAGTAAGGCAGGGAAAAAGTGAGATCAATTTTTCCAGATCAAACGATGCTGAACAATAAGGACCTTCATAGAAGAAAAACAGACTGGTTTATAATATTAGCCTCCAAATGCATGTGAAGGCCACACATGAGCCGTGAAGTCAGTGATTAATCAAATGGAATTCTTTATATTTTTCTGAGCAGGAAAGGAAGAAGAAAACCTGTTTTTATTTTCTTTTCAGCCTTATCTTCATCCAATGTTAACAAACTAAGCTACATAATACCACACATTTCAAAACTGAAGTGCCGATTAGCATTATGACAAAAAATATTTCTGGTCACTTTGACAAAGCCACTAAATCTTTTACTATTCCAGAGTCAGATTTTAACATAATTCTATGCTGTTGTGATTACATATTTACTTAGAGGTGATCTACATAAAAATCAGTGGATGGGGAAAGGCCAACTCAAATAATTTTCCAGCAACCTTTCCAAGTTAAATCAAAGGAAGTGTTCAGGTGACAAAGAGCTCTTTACTTTAGCAACCAGTGCTTAACTACTGACCGTAGGGACTACTTACTGAGATTCCTGTTTCCTGGTAGGTTTTCTGTAGGTTTTGGATGGATGTTTCTGAAAGGTCAGGAGGATGGTTATTAATTTGCATGTGGCTTTTTTGGAAATGTGGGCACAAAAGTCTGTGACTTCTATCTTCTTTTCACTGCAATGATAGGAAACTTTTTTTTCAACACTACAAATAATTAGCATATTAATTATCAGTTACCTTGTTATTAATGGCCTGCTATCTAAGTGGTAGCATCTTATCTGCAACTAAAAGAGATAGAAGACAAAACACTCTTCTGACATTTACATTGCAAAAGTCATAATGATTCCTCTATTTTAATTTTACTACATGGTGAGAAACAGGAGAGAGTAACCTGTCCCAGTGGATAGAATGGAAAAACCTCAGCTGACTGCAGTGGTGCCGGAATTTTACCCAAGAAGTTCAATCACAGGGGTAAGGACTGCTGGATGTATAAGCTCCTTGTAACTTTTCAGAACAAAATGCTATTGAACAAAGTTTACATTTATTTTACTTAAAGTTTGCTAGTACATTGGGACACTCACTTATGTTGAATGTGAATAAAAGATATAAAAAAAAAAAAAAATATTTCCATGCAGTTACTTTGTTTACCTCATACATTTAAAACCACTTCACAAAAAGTGGGCTTGTATAAATATTGCTAGAGAAGGTCCGGAGATCTCAGATTGGGTGTCCTGTTGTAGCTTAGGAAAAGAAATACAGTTACTGATTAAAACAATGTAAGGATTGTCACATTAGAAGTTCCCTTGTACCTCTAAAACTGCTGCAGATGAACATTATCACTTAGTTGGAGCAAAACTGAGTCCCATGATTGTGACACAGATGTAGATGAAGAAATATCTGATGCTGGAACAAGAAGTCAAAACACCCCAGTGGGAGCTGGCCCACTGTTCAAGTCTGCAGTTATCTTTATCTACATAGATATGTATAAACTTATGTGTGTGTATGTACATATATATATACATAGACATATGTATGCATGTGTGTGTGTTTCCTGAAGCCCTAAGAGATTAAATCACTCTTTTCAACAGTTTGTCTCTTTTTTTTTTCATTTCCAGGACAAAGTACATAGCTGTGTTGTGCTCTTCTACAGACCTGAGTACTGATACTGGGTTTTCCACTACGTATTAAGTAGAGGATTAAACAAACTTAATATCCAGAAAGCGAATAAAGATCACTATGTACCATTCATCATCTCTCTACTTCTACTTTTTAAATTAGTTTATACCCAGTGTTTTTCCTCAGATACGTTTTCCCTAAAAAGTGTCATAGGAAGAGCCATATATACATATACAGAACTATCAAGTATCTGACATGGCTATGGGAATGCACGACACATCAAAAAGGGGATGGATTCACCCATAAACAAATGTTTCCATTTGCATTCTTATAAATTTAGCTGAGTGTATTTGTCTAGCTCAACTAGTGGTGTGTAATCATGGTAGATGGTCCCCCAAAAAATCAGTTAATGCTAGATCTTAGAATCACACAATAGCTATTTAGGGACCATAAAGACTAGCTGGTAGTTGTATATGGTACACAGAAGTCAAGAGCTGACATGAAAATTTGGAGACTTTCAGTAAATGCAAAAATGTGCTTAAACCTATTCTTTAGCATCCTGGGCATAAGCAACTGTGCTGTAGCAAGAAATCTACATAGATTATGGCAGACAGTTTATGAGACATATGTTTTAAATTGCTTTCAATACTTACTGTAAATTACAGGAATTATTCTGCATGAATTAATTCTAATGAAATGCAGATGCTGGATATGTTAAAATTAGTGGTTTAGGGACAGCACTTTCTGAACACATTCTGTCAATTAACCTAATTCACACTCAAAATTTTCTACTGCTTGTCAAAAAAATGGCATCAAATATAACACCAGTATACAGCAACAGATAGTTTAATATGAAGGTTTATTAAAAAATTCAAACGTAACTGGTCAATATTTTCTACCTAATCAAAGACTTATTTGAAAAGATGTATTGTTTCAGCTTAAAAATTCTTCATCAATGGAACTTATGTAATGTATTTAATATATCAGATTTTTTTTTCATTAAATTTAATCAGTTCACCATTTTCTTAGCAGCCCCCTGCCAGGAGTCATGTAATTCAAGGCAGATTCCTTTTTCTGAGCCCAGATCCATTGAAGATTTACTCTCCTGCAGTGCAGTGTTTCCTTCCCTCCTACCAAGCCTTATCATGGTCCTCATCTAGGAGATGTCAGCTGCTTGATACTTGCAGAATTGAAAAGCGTTCCTTCATTTTATCTCTAAGGAGGAAGAAAAGCAGTTTGGCAAGCCAAACAAAGCCATTTTGAGATGTTACAATTATTTTTTTCTAATAGAAAGTCCATCAGGGAATCACAATCCTTCAATGAACTGAAAGTGTTTGGCACTTTTTCTGGGACTAGCATTTTAAATGTTCTGTTTTTCAGCTTTGCTCAGCATCAGAAAAAACCGATGATACTTCAGAAGTTCCAGGTGAAACAAAAATCTCAAGTTTTATGCCAGTCCTAGGTTTGAGCAAGCCAGTAAGAATATGTATTTTACTAAGTCTGCATATTAATTAAAGCTTATTTTTTAATCTTGAAGAAACCCATTTCAAATTTGTATAGTATTTAAAGAGTTAAAGACAAACTTTGGTCAACTGCCTCTGTTAAACTTTTAACTCCAGAAAGAAAATATCTCAGGCTAATTATGAACGTAATTTCCACTTTTCTTAGCCCTGTCACATCAACCTGGTTTTAATTTGGAGTCTTTTTTTGTTTCCCATAAGAGCATTAATTCACAGTTTGGTCTCTAGTGAGAGAACCCATTAAAGATAATCTCATTTGTTGATTCTCCTTTCTGATCATTCTGTCCATTGACCTCCCTGCCACAGTCCTGGACGTCTTACCTGGCCTAGCAGGGGTTGCACTGTAGGTCAGAGCTTTCCAGGTATGCTACTGCTGGAAATCACTCTTAGGGAAAAATTGGGATTTGCTGTTCTTTCCTCCAGCTATTGAGGGATCCTCTCAACAAGCCTGTCAGCACTGAAGAAAACCGTATTCTACTTTCATAGACTTGGTTACCTTTACCTGTTTTTTGACACTGTTAGGAGAAACAAAACTTGAAACATTTTAAATTAGTCCAATAACTGAAAAGTGCAGGTATCAATACTACCTTCCCAATTCGAAAATGACAGAGAGAAAAAGATCACCTGTTTTCAGGGTTAATCCCTGTTAAAAGCTCAAATACACTTAGATGTATGGATATATTTTCAAGAGTCTAAGGATATATTCCAACACTGATAAACTACCGGCAAAAGAAACCATTAGTATTCCTATGAATAACACTTTAAAACCCTACAACCTTGCACTGTAGCAAATCCAGCTTCTAAAGTAATTGATGCTGATTGCCAAATGCAGCCAGATGCCTCCCTACCATGTAACAGGAAGTATATGCTCTGATGATAGGAGCCCTCAGTTGGGAATTACAGTGCTCACTCTCTCCTCCTCCAAGAGTTATGATCCATGAGCTGTGAAACTAATAGTTTTGTTACTTGTTGTGTTTCCCTTAAAGCTGTTAAAAATTAATGAACCATTCAACAAAATTCACATGTTCACCATCTAAGACTCTGATCCTGGCAAATAAATCTTTGCAGAGCTGGTTGGCTTTATATCTCACTGAGTCCTGACAGTCCAAGTGGGATTCTGCACAGGTCCAACAGAGCAATTGCATGTACAGGATCAAGCCTCCTGCAGACTTTATCTAACATAAGACTTTATGTGATACTGTGACTGGATCACATGCTTGGAAAACTGTCTGCAGGTGTTACTCAGGAAAAACTTTTTTTTTTGCCTTACACATACCTTCCTTCGCTGAGACAAATGTTTAGAAAACCTGTATTTTCCAAAATAAAATCTTTTATGTAATTTTATAGTTTATTTTGAAGTTTTTATTGCACAAAGCAATCACTGGTGGTAGTTTCCACATATTTTTATAGCCAAGGAACCTTAACTCTTGAAACCTATAAGACCATCTTGTGCAATATCTCTTTTATTGTACCTACAGATAAAAAATAAAGAATCAAATGCACAAAATAAAGTGAAAGTACTACACTGTCAGAAAGACTACAGTATCACTATCCATGTATCTAAATTCCTCTGTATTTAATATGCAGTTATCTGTCAAGGCATTGCATGGCTCAGTTTCAATACACAGCATTCAGATATTCTGATAGAAGATGGAAACTTCACAGAGACTAGATACCAACGAAGAACAGAGGGCAATAATATTTTATAGACTGATGAAGTGAGTTTTCACATCTGTCAAACAAATTCAATTAAGCATTTTAAATACTAAAACACTTTCAGTCTCATAATTCAATATACTAGGCCAAAGTGCTTTCAGCAAAAACAAGGAAGCTAGAGGGGTGTTACAGGGTATTGCATAATAAGTAAAAGGTAGTGGAAGCTGACCTAACACATGGAGGCATAATTCCCTTAAAATTACTGGAGTTTGTTCCTTTTGCTCTGAGATTTAATTTAAACCCTGGTGCCTAATTACTGTGTTATTGTAACAAGCAAGCATTATTATGGTCAGCCTGAAATGACACCATCGCTAAAATGATTTTTGCTTTAGTATAGGATGTCATTATTAGAACAGAATAGCTCTTACATAACCACACTTAATTACAGAAAGCTAAATTAAATACTTTAAGTATTATTAAGTAAAATTTTAATAAATGTTATTTTTATCATTAAAATACATCTAGCCATCACGTGGAAGTAAACACTGCAAAATAAACATTTTTGAGCTTTTAATTAACAAGCTGGATAATTTTTAATACAAAAAAGATATTGCAATATTTGCATCTCTCAAATACCTATAATTAATTATTTTAAAGCAAATTAATTTGTCCGGCATTTCAGTTAATGTTGAGATAATTATATGGCAATGATTCTGTTCGCAATAGCTCCAACTTTCAATTATCTGCTGAAATATGCAGGTAAAGCAAAAAAAAGAGTCCACCTGCTTAGTTTGGAGGTTAAATCTTGCTAAACACACCATGTAATTTCATAGAACTCCTTATGACAGTTTTAGAGCTATTCTTACTATCTCTGATAAAGAAAATATTAAAAAGTGTGTGTGGGGGGGCATTATAATTTCTTCCAGTTTTTCTAATATTTAATTAGCTTTCCCTACATAAACAACTTCAGGTCCTACCAACTCCACAAAGCTGTGATAGTATCTTCTGCTTAGGCCAGTTCTTAAATTTTAAAATTAACAACATAAGAAGTTGGTCATTCCTTGTAATCTCATTGGGTTTTGCCAAGATTTTCTTGTGGGACCACTCAGATTAATCATCTACTTCTCTTTCTAGTTCTGCCAACCCTTCTTCCTAACTAAAAGAGAAATTTAGTGTTAAAAAAAAAAAAGAGCAAACAAAAAAAAAACCAACTTAGGATTCTAGTCTCTGTTTTTCATCACTGTGTCAAATTTGGTCAGCTGTGCTTTCCATATGCCTCTGAGGAGAAAACAGCCACAGGAACATGTGAGGTGCTGATCTTATATGTTAAGAGGAAGGCTCAAGGATGCTGGGACTCTACAGAAAACTTGAGATTAGAAATACGTCTCTTTAATAGTGAGATGGTGACCTCATTTATACTCTGGATCACGTAGAAGAGACCAAATTACTGCTTGTATAAATTATGTTACCTTCATCAGGAATGTTGGTTCAAAGTAATGCAAACACAAGGGCTGTTAATCCTACTACCTCTGAAAAAACTCACTTCTGCAAGCACATAAAGGTACTTTATGGGAGCAATTATTCTCAGAGTTCAGGCAAACTGAACTACATTTATCTGTAAATAGGTATTTAAATTGGATATTAAAATTTTGTCTATTTTATCCACTAGGAAGTTACTTACTGATACTATTTCCATTTTATTTATTATGCTTTTTTCTTGATATTTACACATGCTGCCTTTAATACAAGCTGAGTAGAATGTGTCCTGTAACTCTCTATATAAGACCTAATATTAAGCGTTTCTTAATTGTTACGACTAGCATGTTTTTGAACTCCTACAAAATGGAATGCAAAGATCATCAAATCCAGAACTACTGAAAGGCATAAGAAGGAGTACCCACAACTCTAAATAATATGCATCTTTGCCAAGCATTTTTTTTAAAGGCACATATTCCTCCTTAATCTTGGATCTACATACGGAATTCCCACTGACGCCAATAAAAATTAAAAGCCGAAGACAAAAGGAAGAAATCATCAAGATTGTCTACTCAAAATAAAGTAATTAATGATTATTTTTTTATTATTGTCCCAGTTCTAAAAAAAATAGAATACAATATTACTAATATAGGACAGGTGGATCGCATACAATTATATACAGATTTATATCTGAACGTTCTCTTATCTAGAATGAACTTTTGTTACTTTTTATACGCCTTGTTCAAAGTCAATCAAGAGATTTTACAAATACTAGTATTACAACCTGAAAAGTAGTTAATGATGTGGAATTCATTTTGAAAGATGAGAAAATGGTTTAAGTGGAATAATGGAATCATAGAATCATACAAGTTAACAATCCTGTACCCTGCCAAGATAATGCTGTTTTCTGACGGAAGAAAGACCATTACTCTTTATAACGAGTCAAGTAGTTATGGTTTTATACTGAAATAAATCAGTTTACTGAAATAACTAGATGTCTTCAAGATTATAGTTGCAATAGTCTAGTTTGTAATCTACATACAGTACGTGAAGAGTTAATGAGTCACTTTCCAGACTAGAAAAGCAAATGGCATTAGCATTTTCGAAATCTATCCAAACTCGAGTGTATGAATAGATTTACCAGTAATAGTTGGTAAACTGTAATAGCTGGCCTGTTGCTAAACTGAACAGGATACCTGGTTTAGACATTAGACACAGACAACAGAATCCTAACTTATGCACTGCTAGTATATATGTTGCACATTTCATATCCTTAAACTGCCTAAGTAGAGTTCAGTGAGAAAAAATGCTAGGACAATTCATGCCTTTTTTTTCCAAAGAAATCTGTTCTCATACACCCTCTTGGTTCTAAAATTGCTTTCAATAATATTATGCTTAAAGAAATAAGCCTTAAATGCCACAACACAAAACTTGAGAGGGCAACTTACTTTTGTTTTATTTCAGTAGCTTACAATTGCTAAAGTCCAGTTCTTCCTTCTCATTGCATGAAACACCTGGTTAGAACACCTGGTTAGGTGAAACACCATCTTCATTGCCTGAAATGATGATGCACTACCGACAGAAACTCCTTCACTGGAGTAAGGGAGCCTGGAGAACAAAACTGCTCTCCAGAGGAAACAGTGGAAAAGGGAATAGCTTGGGATGACTTTCTTCTCAGGAAACTTCATCTGTGGGCTGTGGAGTATTATGGCACTCTTTCAGGTAGTTTGGTGATACTGAATCATAGAATCACAGAATTATTTGGGTTGGAAATGACCCTTAAGATCATCATGTTCCAACCCCCTGCCATGGGCAGGGACGCCTCACACTAGACCATGCTGCTCTGTCAGCTGGCCTTGAACACTTCACAACTTCTCTGAGCAACTTGTTCCAGTGTCTCACTACTCTCACAGTAAAAAGTTCTTCCTAGTATCTAATCTAAATCTACCCTCTTTCAGTTTATAGCCATTCCTCATTGTCCTACAGTCCTTGTTGCAAGGAAGGGAGTAGCTAATTCTCATTCAATTTATTATTGCCGAGTAAATATTTCCAACAACAGGCTTAATAATTGCAAAAGAGAATGTAAACATCAACAATCTGAAGTAAGTAAATGCAAGGTTTGCAACTGAGCATAACCACATGATTTTTCTGGGCTAAGAAGTAATTAATTCAATGCCTTCCCAGCAGGTATTTGTTACTAACTTATGCTACAGTAACAGCCACTACAGAGCACTGTTAAGTCCATTCCTGTGCAACCAGGAATCTACACCTTTGATGTAATTCAATTTAGTCCCTCTTTTTTCAAGTTGAAAAGATCAGGAATGCCTGGTTAGTGGTAATGACAAATAAGAACTGGAAGAAAGCAGGAGTGATTGCGTCAGAATGCTGAGCACTGGGATAGGTTTCCCAGAAGGGTTGTGGAAGTCTTCCTGCTCAGACAGTTCAAAAACTCTCTGGATATGGCCTTTCACAACTGCTGTAGGTAGCCTTGCTGGAGCAGGATGTTTAGACCAGATGACCACCCAAGGTGGCTTCTAACATCAACCATTCTGTTAGTCTGTAAGGTGCACGCACATCCCTGAGTTTAATGTCCATAGAGCCAAGGGGAAAGAGTAAGTAAACAGATTGTCAGCTCTTTGAATAAAACAAGAGGAGAGGAAGACAAATTACAAATATCATCAAAACCGAAATCATGTCAAAACAGTCTTTGTCCTTCTTCTAACAGGTTAACAGCCTCCTGAGCAAAGGAAAACATTAACTGCAAATATTTGGTTTGTCTAGAAAAGCTTTTGGCAGTGTAGGACATATCATCATGGCTTGACTTCACGAACGAAGATTTGGGACACAACATTATATACAAGTACAGAAGCATGAGCCAGACAGAAACAATACAGGGTAATGCCAAGGTGTCAGTAGTCATTACTAACACACTACCAACAGTCTTGAGCACAGTCTCACATACATTTTCCCTTTGTTGGTTTTTGTTGTTGTTTTTTTTCCCCCCCAGTTTTTGCCCTCAGGATCTGGGTAACATCTGAATAATGTTTATCAGATGTACACCAAAACAGAAGAAACAGTAAGCATAACAGAGGACAATATCTGAAAACAAATTTACAGATTTTCAGCCTGTGGAATAACGGGCTAAAAGGTCCTACTTGACTATAGGAGTCTATCACCTTTGTAACTCACAATTTCTTATAGCTAGAACTGTTTCATATGTGTCCAAATACATATCTATATTAATTTGTATATATTTGTGAGCATATATATATACAAATACCCATATCTGTATATATGCATATATTTATGTGGGTGTAAATACATATTAATATGCATATTAATATGTGCGTATCTGTGTATGTATACTTATGTATTATCTGAGACAGGTTATTGATTTGAAAGAGAGATGTCATGGACTGAGTCCCCCCATTGGCATGTGCCATGTGATCTTCTAAACTGAAGTCGAATCCACACATTAGGAAGTTTTGGTTAAAAATCTGCAAGCTTCCTTAACTGAGTTATTACTAATTATTGAAGAGGGAAAGAAGGCATTTGACCTTTCTGCTGTGCAAACCATTACTATCAAGTAAGGTTAAGAACTGCTTCTTGTTGTTGCTGAACTTGAAGCTTAAGCACACCAGGGAAAATATCCAAGATCATATGCTGCAGGAATTAACTTACTGTTGGAAACAAAATTACACTGGAAACAGTAACACAGAACAAACCTGACTTTTCCCCCACCAAAAGAAAAGAAGGAAGCACTTGTGAACATGTCTGCATCATTTTCCTAGCCATAAACTAACTAAATAAAAAGCATTTATAAAATAATATATTTAAAGATTTTACCAGTTACATGTCTTGATATTGATATTTCCAAATATTTTCCCTGATTTTCAGTCTAACCACAAACGCCAGACCAGTTATCCTCCCAGATCATCCTCTTGCAACAAAGTACATAGCCATTCCCTAGAATTAAGCTCTTATCAGAAAAATAAAAACCGAAACAAACAACAAAACAACATGAACCGAAACAAAACCAAAAAAACCCAAACCCAAAAATCTGAAGTTAAACCAAAATATTACTAATTCAAAATATAGTCTGTGCTCCTCAGTATTTGTTTCTATTTTGCAGAACTTTGTTCATCATTGTTACCCACTGCTTTGTAATCATCAGTTTAATTCTTCACTAGAGAAAAGAGTGCATGCATTTTTGAAGGGCTATGATAAGCAGCAGCAGACAAGTGCAATCACAGGACAAGCTAGCTAGCTGATTATAGCTGATTAGCTCTTCATGTTACAGTCACTGTAATCTAACCAGGCAACTGGAGAGGTTATCCAGAATGGTAGAGTTAAATTATTGAATAAGTTTTGCCAATTTACACATTTAGATGATATTTAGATGGTGACACTAGCAAAGGGAAGTGAAGTAGTCATGATAGCACAAAGCTTAAGGGACAGTGTGGGTGGTTACTGGAGAGGAGGTTGATCTTTTTCCAGAGTTCTCAGTTTATGCTGACTAAATAAACAACGTGTGAGATTAATTTTAAATGTGTTTCAACTGCTTCAGTTTTCCCCAGTAATTTCTAGTGCCCTAAATTATGAAATATATGAAATAATTTTTAATGGCTGATTCATCCACAAGTCAATCCTATAAAAGCAAAATTACAAGCACAGAGGGGCTGCACCACCTGCAGCATCTGATAAGCTGATTAGCATGACATCCCTTCCTTAAACATACCGAAGTGCTACATCACAGAAACAAGACACTTGATCATTCACAGCATATTTTTTGTAACTATGCTAATAATCAGTGGCTGTTGAGAAGGCGGGTCAATTGGACAAACATTGTGATTTCTTCATGTTACTGTATGTCCTTGGATTCCTTTCCTATGAATCAGTACAATAAGCAGGTCACATTATCTTCCTGCTTCTTAGCATCTCAATATCCCTTTTACCCAGGAGGGTAATAATTTCTTACATAGATGAAAATGATATTAAAAAAAAAAAAAAGAAAGAAAAACAAGAATAGTGTTTTCCAAGGTTGAAAACCACAAGTGAGTCCTAACTTTTACCTTAGTAAGACAGTTTATGATATGGACTAGGTAGTTTAGCAATACCTGACATGCCTACTGCGTAAAAGTTCATTCAGCTTTTCTAGAGGAGTAAATATGGCGGGGAATCAAAGCAATACCTGACATGCCTACTGCGTAAAAGTTCATTCAGCTTTTCTAGAGGAGTAAATATGGCGGGGAATCAAAAGAAAAACTCAAATAAGGTGGTCTTATCATGCTTGATAGGAAATGTCAATATGGCATTGCTAACTTTTATTTAGTCACAGTAAAACACTCTGCTGAGAGGAATGCTCATAGTGGGGTTATTGACAGGTAAAAAAGGTAGGTAGGGATTAAGTATTTTCATGACAAAAGCATAGAAATGTTGTGAATTAGCCAGATACTTCAGAGCTCAGCTGTTGCACATATCTGTCATTCTAGAAGATGTTTTCTCAACACTACCTTAACTACAAAAGAGTTCTGCTTGACTGAAGAAAGAGTGTTCAGAATTGCTTATTGGCTGGAGGTGTAACATGCTTGATTGAATACGTAAGTATGAATAAGGCACAACCAAACCAGATAATAAGCCATCATACTCAAGTAATGTGGACTTCTAATCATAACTGTGATTCTCTTTGCAAAGTGAATATGAAAATTACTTATTACATGTGTAATACATTACACATTAAATGTGCAATATAAGCAAGGTAGAGAGTTTCATAAAGCAACTATTGATATGAAAGAAATCTATAAATTACAAAAGAAGAGTAGCTGAAATAAAAGCAAATGAATCCTCAGAAAATTTGCCAACACCACCAAGCTATGCAGTGCTGTTGAACACTGGAGGAAAGGGATGCCACCCAGAGAGACCTTGATATGCTTGAGAGATGGGCCAATGAGAAACTCATGAAGTTCAACAAGGTTCTGCACCTGGGTAACACAGCTACAGGCTGGGCAAGAATGGATTGAGAGCAGCTCTGAAGAGAATGACTTTGGCTGGTGGATGAAAAGCTCAACATGTGCCAGCAATGTGCACATGCAGCCCAGGTTTACGGCATCAAAAGATGTGTAATCAACAGGTTGAGGGAGGTGATTCTCCCCCTCTACTCCACTCTCTTCAAACTCCACCTGAAGTACTGTGTCCATCTCTGAGGCTCTCAGCACAAGAAGGAATGAGTTCAAAGGAGGGCCACGAACACGATCAGAGGGCTGAAGCACCTCTTCTATGAAGACAGGATGAGATCTTGTTCAGCCCGGAGAAGAGAAGGCTCCAGAGAGACCTTACAGCAGTCTTCCAATACTAAAGGGGCCTACAAGAAATCTGGAGAGGGGCTTTGTACAAGGGCATGTACTGATGGTTCAAAGGGAAATGGGTTTCCACCACTATGAGGGTGGTAAGACACTGAGGTTGCCCAGAGAAGCTGTGGCAGTGTTTAAGGCCAGGTTGGATGGGGCTTTGAGAACTTGGTCTAGTGAAAGGTGTCCCCACCTGTGGCAGGGGGTTGCAGCTGGATGATCTTTAAGATCTCCTCCAGCCCGAACCTTTCTATGATACTATGAAAGAACACATGGCAAAGCCTACTTGTCATTCCAGAAATTTACAGCCTGAAAACCAAAACAAAGCAAATGACCAAACCTTTGCAGTAATAAAGAATAAAAAGCCCACTGTATTAAGACCATCTAAGAATACAGTCTATAAACAAATTTAATCTGTTTCTTTGTGCACTAGTATGGGAAAGCTGAGGAAATACATTCAGAAATTAGCAGGTGAAAAGTGTGATTCATCATGCAATGGGATAAAATTACTGTTACTTTTTCATTAGCAGTTCAGAGAATGAGGCTATGCCCTTACCAAGAACTGTTTTCCACATAAAAGAGCAAATTTTTGTTATTCACAAAACTAGCATACATAAGCAATATTTTAAGTCCACATGCAATGCTATTTAAAGACAAATGAAGTCTTCCCAGTTGAGTTGAGTGAGATTCAGATTTAACCTTCAGTGAATGAAGATGCTGAGAACTGGGGGTGGGGACGACGATGACACAACACAAAAAAACCAAAGCAACAACATAAATGGTGTTTAATTATGTCATAATTAACATTGATAGTTTGAGCTAAACTTATCCTTTAAGAATGCCTTACCTACCCACTATAGGCATGTCCAAGCTGCTTCAC
This sequence comes from Neopsephotus bourkii, assembly GCF_033783945.1. Classification (NCBI taxonomy): domain Eukaryota; kingdom Metazoa; phylum Chordata; class Aves; order Psittaciformes; family Psittacidae; genus Neopsephotus; species Neopsephotus bourkii. The sequence continues at coordinate 1,327,954 of NW_026900547.1, read as the reverse complement.
GCTTTTTTGAAACTAAGATGTTGTAGGAATGAGCACCAGAATATCTGAAACAATAGAGTCACAACCTGAGGTATCCAGTTTATGCTAGCTTGTCAACCTTTGGTGTAGAGAATATTAGCATCAAAAATTTGTACCAAACCCAGGGAAAAGGAAGTGAATAGCAGACTCTTATCTGATAATTTGAGAACTTGTGATGTTCTCAAGGCAAAATCTACATAGCCAGCTGCAGCAAGACGTGAGCTCAGTTCCTCTAGCCCAAGCTGACCCAAAGAAGCCAGATCTGGTCTGGAAGCTGTACAACTGTGGTGTCAAACTCATTTAACTTCAGGCTTGATGTGCTGACATATCCCTATAACTTACAGGCAACTGCTGAATTGCAACCAGGTACTGAGGAGAATCAGCAAAGCTTTTCTAGCCTACTTGCTGTTGAATTCTTCACAAGCTAGGAAGGGAAATACGTGGTAATTCATAATTACTTATTTCAACAACTGCCAGGAGTTACCACCTTAAGGACATCCTGTGAAGTTGTATGTGCAGACTAATAATTAACTAAATGTTATGCTAGTTAATTAAGAGATCTTTTTTTTTCAAACAACTGCAGTTATCTATTCTTTATACTGGTAACCGATGCAAGACAGTAAATGACATTTTACTAGCACTACTCACCACGAAATTCATGCAAGAAAGAGAAAATGTTACTGACAGCATTGAGGGAGTTCCTTGAATCAAAGGTCAGTTGATTACAAAGCATTCATCAAAGAGAAGTTTATAAGAAAATAACCTGAAGAAATAAAATAATTCCATAAATTACTAGCAGTAAATGGAAGAGAGGAAGTTAGGTTCCCAAAAATGTTCTTGACCCTGCCAAGAGAAACAGCTCTTGGCAGCTGTATCAGGTTTACACATTGCAACTACCTCTGAAGTACCAAGAAGGACACAAGATCTCTGTTTTTTAAAAGATGTAGCATGTTAAGTCACAGAGAGAAGCTATATACCCCAGGCTGGGAATTGCAATATGCTGATATATCCGCATAGATTTCTGACAGTTGTGATGCTAAATGCACAATATATGTGGATTCTGTTCTGGAATATTTAAAGAATCACCCTAAAATAATTTTATGAATTCATTTGAAAACCAGAATAACTGCAGACAGTTCATAGTGAAATATTTTGTGTAAAGTGTACACAGCAGCTGTATCAATTTAGCTAAGGCAGGTAGTCTATTTGTATAAATAAGTGAAGACAACTTGCCATACAGGTACTGGCAAATGAAGTCACAAGGAACAACACAGCAGATAAAATTATATCAGTCAAATGAAACGTTTCAAGACCTTTTATTTGCCTGCTGATTATTTGCATCAGTTTACCATAGCTGTATTTAGATAGTATTGTTGTGACTAAATCATTCTATAACTTCTGACTCGGGTCTACAGCTTTCTTATTGTATCTCACTGCTTACCTCTCTTTTAATTTTTGTTCTCCATTGAAAATCAAAGATGGTACAGACTACATAAAAGAGTTACTGGCACTATTTTGCAGTATACTGTAAGTTGCTTTCTATTTATGTTATGATTATATTTTAACAGTCATTGCCATTTTGTGGGATTTTGGGTTGCCTAATATGGAGAAGAGCAATGAATATACCTTAAATGCTAAAGACAAGCCCTGATATGACCACAAAGTTGAATGTTGTGCAACACCCAGTACATCTTATTGTCAAAGTCTTCTTGCTAATATTTATATGAATGTGGGCAGTTGTTTAAATAAAATTGGAATACATTATTTTTAATTGATGTCTGGGGAGATATACTTTTTTTCCTTTACTTACCAGCTGGGAAAATCTGTGGCTGTATGGATCAGTAATTTCAGTGCACCCACAGGTGCTGAGGGAACTGGTGGAGGTCATTGCTGACTACTCTCCATCATCTTTACCAAGTCTTGGGAAACGGGAGAGATGCCTCAGGCCTGGAGGAAAGCAAATGTCACTCCAGTCTTCAAAAAGGGCAAGAAGGAGGACCCAGATAACTATAGACCAGTTAGCCACACCTCCATCCCTGGGAAACTGATGGAACACCTTATCCTTGGTGCCATATTAAGTCTTATTAAGGATAAGAGGGTTATGAGGGTCAGTCAACATGGCTTCACCAAGGGGAAGTCATGCTTGACCAATCTCATAGCCTTTTATGAGGAAATAACACGGTGGATGGATGATGGCAGAGCGGTGGATGTGGTCTACCTTTACTTCAGCAAAGCATTTTGACACAGTCTCCCACAGCATACTCAGCTAAATTGAGGAAGTGTGGTCTGGGTGATTGGGTAGTGAGGTGGACTGTGAACTGGCTGAAGGAGAGAAGCCAGAGAGTTGTAGTTTATGGGGCGGAGTCTAGTTGGAGGCCTGTATCTAGTGGAGTGCCTCAAGGGTCAGTACTGGGACCAGTATTATTTAATATATTCATCAATGATTTAGATGAGGGAATTGAGTGTACTATCAGCAAGTTTGCTGATGACACTAAGCTGGGAGGAGTGGCCGACACGCCAGAAGGCTGTGCTGCCATCCAGAGAGACCTGGACAGGCTTGAGAGTTGGTCAGGGAATAACTTGATGAAATATAACAGGGGCATCTGGGCAGGAACAACCCCAGGTTCCAGTACAGATTGGGGAACGACCTCTTAGAGAGCAGTGTAGAGGAGAGGGACCTGGGGGTCCTGGTGGACGACAGGGTGACCATGAGCCGACACTGTGCGCTTGTGGCCAAGAAGGCCAGTGGCATCCTGGGGTGTATTAGAAGGGGGGTGATTAGTAGGTCGAGAGAGGTCCTCCTTCCCCTCTACTCTGCCCTGGTGAGACCTCATCTGGAATATTGTGTCCAGTTCTGGGCCCCTCAGTTCAAGAAGGACAGGGACCTGCTGGAGAGAGTCCAGCGCAGGGCAACTAAGATGATTAAGGGAGTGGAGCATCTCCCTTATGAGGAAAGACTGAGGGAGCTGGGTCTCTATAGTTTGCAGAAGAGGAGACTGAGGGGTGACCTTATTAGTGTATATAAATATATAAAGGGGGAGTGTCAAGAGGATGGGGCCAGGCTCTTCTCAGTGGCAAACAATGATAGGACAAGGGGCAATGGGTACAAACTGGAACACAAGAGGTTCCACTTAAACTTGAGAAGAAACTTCTTCTCAGTGAGGGTGACAGAACACTGGAACAGGCTGCCCAGGGAGGTTGTGGAGTCTCCTTCTTTGGAGACATTCAAAACCCACCTGGACACGTTCCTGTGTAACCTTATCTAGGTGTTCCTGCTCCGGCAGGGGGATTGGACTAGATGATCTTTTGAGGCCCCTTCCAATCTCTAGCATACTGTGATACTGTGGTACTGTGATCCCTTTCTTATTGATTGTCTAGTATGGATCAAAATTTTTTATTTAAGCAAGGTCACCTATTCAAGTATAGCTACTTTGCTACAGTGTTGAAGTCACGCTTGCAAGTTTACATTAACAGGCATCTGCCTCAGGCATTTTTCAGAAATGACCTAACCATTAACAGAGACTGCATGTGTCATGCCCTGAGCTACCTTAGTAACAAAAATGTTCTGTTAAAAATCTAATTTTGTTTGTGCTACAATATCCTGAGCTTTCATATTCTTTGCAATTATTTATCTTAGGTACAAAAGTAACTACAAAGCAATGACAGCATGGAGTGCATTTTTTTTTCCGTTCACTTTAATAACTACAATAAAGGAAGCCAAATAGATTAAAAAGAGCTGAAATGCACTAGAATTGTATACGAAAAAAACCCACCACCAACAGAAAACCAACTAACCAACCAAACTCTCTGTTGTGAACTCTTTCAAATTGTTTCTGTGTTATGCAAATTCAGAGAAAGCAGTGGTGAAATGACAGCTACAAAGAAGGGTCCTATTAGTCTTGTTTTACCATTACCCGGAACATTAAATAATTTTTGACAAGTCTTAAAGTCGTCAAGTAAATGTCCATACATCACCAATAAAATGGAAGAACCTGGCTTTGAAGGTAGAGTTTCAGAGGCAACGACTATGCAGTTTGCACTCTCTGAAGTACTTTGTGTCCATGTATTAGTAACTGCATGATTTATAGACCAGTTGTAGAAATCTTAAACACGCCTGCCATCTGCTGGTTAATTTACACTTGAATCGACCAGCGCTTCAGCAAAGTAGAAAAATGAGGACAAGCATATTCTAAAATGCTTTTAAAAAGTAATTTAGCTTTGGTATTCCCTCAATGTATTCTAATTAATCTCTTTTTATTGCTGTAGGTTAACAATCTTAGCGTTACAGGATGAAGAATACTTCTATTTCTGAATTATTCACAGGAGGAACCTCCAACAGTATGAAAGAGTGGCCTGTGATATTACTTTCCTCCATTTTCATTTTTATTTCTTATAATACTTCTTGTAACTAGGTCACCGTTGTCTGCTGTGTATAATCTTTCATGTTGAAAGAGGGAAATATGCCAGCGCTCCATCTTCCTGTTTTAGCAGCCAATTTGGTGTTGAATTTACTTTTATGGTTTCTGTGGTTCAGAAAACAAAAGACAAAAAAAAGAAAAATACTTTTGGAAAGTTGTACATAAGCAGCAACAGTATTTAATCTGTATCAAAAAGTTACACATACAGTAGTTGTCATGGCAACTGAAGCTGTCAGGGTTATGACAGGAAAAGCTCTTACCACTTAATGTTAATTAAAACTGATCTTGATCATTTAAAAACTGATGGCATCTACCTTTGCAATTAACTTTTCATACATAAAGGAAAACACTACCATCACTGAAAAGTATACTGCTAGACTAGAAACCTGGGGAAAGTGAGAGGATGCTATTCCTAAAAGGTTTTCTATGAAAGTTGTAGTATTGAGCATTTCCATTAAGTAACTACAAAAAACTAACAGAATTCCATATTAAACTATCTGCTTGGATAAAAAAAAAAATAGCCAGTGGTGTCTGGGAGTGAAATCCAAAGGCAAAAAGAACAACAATAATCCAGGTTGTTTGGATGAGGGTCTACAGTCCTTCAAATTTCCTCCATTTTCAAACCTAGGATTATTATCCAACCTAGATTTCAGGTTCAGATCAGGATGTCTCTGATGTTCAGGTGTTCTTTTGTTGATCCTAACCAGCTCTAGGTGGGGTAGTTGGTCAAAACCTAGGAAAATGATGACCAAGACTGGTGACAAGGCATGTTTGTCTTGCTCATCACAGAATTGTATTGCTGCACATATTGAATCATTGGTAACACTAATTCTTTATTACTTTTTTCCAGAATTCTGCAAAGACTTCTTGATTCTGTTATTTTCACCAGGTAGGAATGAAGAAATTATATGCTTATAGAGATGTTAGGCTAATTCTAGAGCTGATTTACCTGGAAAAGGCAGGTTTTGATTTCTTATTCTCTATGTGTTGTAATGCTGGTGTTTGGGAAAAAAAAAAAAAATCAAAACTGTGTGCTAAATCCTAATTTTTTAGTGCTTCTGTAAAATACTAGTGAAAATTCACTGATTATTACTAGTCCAGCCTTGCTGTGGTGTAACCTAGAACAGGAATTTATCATCCACTTTAGGTCAGATTTAAAGGGGAAATTTGTACCATTATATCCTTTCTAAATATATGATCTCATTTAAAAAGCCCAGACCTGAGGTTACAGACTAAGGTGCATTTGAACTTTACATGTTCAAACCATACAAGTACATGTTTTAATTACCCCTTTATCTTTTAGTTTTGGTGAAAATAGAAACTACCAGCTAACCAAAAATAAAATTAGAAAGTTTGTTGCTGAGATCCTTCTAGTTGGCTACAACTGAAATAAGTTAGCAACTTCACTGGAAATGCCTCCCTGCATTTGCAAGATTTCTAGACCATTTTGTAGACTAGAGAGCTCTGAACAATTATCCATTTTTGTTATGCTTACCTTAGCAGAACTTCCATGGTTTTGTTGCATTAGTCAGTATGTTTCTGTTACAGTCAGATACCTCCTAATATGGCATGTATTTGTCCTACGTTTCCTAAAAGCAGCAAGGTTTTTTAAGAATGAAATACAGAACACAACTTTAGCCACTGAACATTCCTAGCTAACCAGTTTGAAGAGTGAATGAATTAAAACAGAACATTAAGTAGATGAGAGAAAAGAGGAATAATGTGGGGTCACATGAGGTATAGATTCTACAGCACTGGCTTATTTCTGCTCCTGTTGATGTCAGGGGGAGCAAAGAAAATCCAGCACAAAGCACTTCTGAAAATCCTACCCAAAGGGTTCATATACTCATATATAACATATATTCATATGTAACATATAACCAGGCCTTTTGTTTCCAATTTCACCAATGCTAGTTCCAAAATGATGGAATCAAGTAACAAGCCAGGGTATGCACTTACCATGTTGAAAATGTTTTTGTTAAGATTTTAAGCTCTGTGGCTTTATTTCATCTGGCAGTGGTTGAATCTAAAATTGGTAATTTCCTGTCTTATATCTACACATCTGTATTACTGAGGGATCCAGCAACGTGTCAGCTACATGGGAACACGAATCACTTTGTCGCTTTGTGTGCCAGTAGACTAAACTCTGAGAAGGGAACCTTTAAAACTTCAGAAGAGGTTGTTCCATTAAATCTGTTGTTCCACATTTCGCTCTTTTCAACTTTATTCCTGGGGCTGCTACTATGCTTGCTAACTAACCAACCAGTTTGTAGTTGAGTTTGCTCAGTGTGGCTTTCTTATCTTGTAACTGAAATAAAACCCAAACAACCAACAACCAAATCAAACACGTAAACAAGAGTTGGATTGTTTATATATACATATCAAAAGAGATCTGAAACTAGCTTAGCATATAAATAGTGCTATTTTATTTATAACAACATCTCAATACCTGCTTCATTTCTTTAAATAAATCTCTCTTTGGCACAATTTGTGCCTATAGGAAAACTACCACATAATTTGGCAGAGAGTGATACAGTTGGCAGTCTCCACTCAAGGGAGGTCCAGGACTGGAACCAAAAGGAATACCATAAGCCAGTACTGAGGTACGTTAAAAGAGTTACACAGGGAGGATTTCACAGTGGTTGCCCACACCATGTCTGATCCAAGCCATTGCTATTAGCTTCTTGGTTTCAGGAGCATTGAAGTCATGCTGAAAAAAATAAATGTGGGTGTATCTAAGCCTTTCTTACTCCACTCAGAGGTCTTTTGCCCCTTCCTGTCTTAAGCTCACTTAAGAATTAGAATTTTCCATTTCCTGGAAGACATTTTCAAAATTGTAACCTCCAGAATACAGAACTGTAAAAATATTTTCGTTTCCAAGTAGTTCATACTAGCAGATTCAGGTATTTGACATTTTGCTTGGGTGTTCATCACAGCCTATCTGAATCAAGTTTTAGCTCACAGACACTGCTGAAATTACGTCCAGCAAAAGTTTGCAAAGTGTAAAACAAAACCAAAAACTAACCACAAAAGAACATCTCTTTGTGTGTTTTTATTACCTTGCTATGCAGAGGGAGAAGGAAAAAAAAAAAAAAGAAAAAACAACAAAACCCACAACCATTTAAATTCTCTAAACAGTTAAAAGTCCTGCTGAATAACTACATTTTCCCATTTGAGAAAAGAGTATCACTATGCTCTGGTTGGTGGGCTCTAAACTGATTATTTCCAAGGAAAGAGCAAAAGAATGTGGGTGGAAGGGAAATAATTCCAACATCAGTGCCACAGCACCACCTCTTGTCAATGCACAGCTGCACAGAACTGACTGCTCAGTTTTGACTTGTGCATAAAGTAGCACTGATCGGAGTAAGAGTATTTTTATTCTACAAATTGCACCTCAAATGGCATACTGCTTGCTATAATCTGCATCTCCAAGTAAAATTGCTGTTTTACAATAATCAGAGAAAAAAAAATTTCAAGGTGTTACTTATTTCATATTGGTTCATTGATACTTATTAAAAAATTCTCTAATGTTCGAAACAGTGGGAGATAAACTTGGTATAGGTACATTTTAGTTTGTTATCTTTTAAGGTGAATCCTCACTGATTATCCACAATTATCCAGTGGCTGATGCCAGTGTTACCAAGATTTTTAAGTCCTTTTAAAAAAGAAAGGGATTAGAAGACAGGTAGATGAAGGACAAAGAAACAAACCCTTTCTATTCAGTGGAGGCCCCGGAGGCTGCCAAAGAGGTGTGACACAGGAGGTGAGGCAGCATCTTGGGACCTTCTGGCTGGAGACATCCCAAAATGTTGTCAGCCCTGACACACAGCCAGGCATGTTGGTGTCAGTACAGTCCCAGGACAGCTATGTTGCTGATCGTAAGACTTTAACATCCCTTTCAAATGTTATGGCAGGTTATCTGATTCTGACTGTAACTTTCAGGTTTCCAGTTGCATTCTGGAAAGGGATGTAACAGATACTTGAAAGATGAGAATTATTCTGAAGGCCAATTGGATGAGCCTGAAATTGTAGTATTCACCTGCAAAAGTTGAAGTATTTATACTTTGACTAAATTTGTACTTAAAAACAGGAAGAGAGAAAACAAAATTGTTTCGAATTACATGAAAAGAAATGCATTCTTTGCATTATATGCTATCTACTACTATTCTCAACTAGTACTTCAGTGGAGAAACTGTGATTAGCCTACCCTAAGCCACGCAGAATTAGGCATAGCATCTCTCTTGAATCTTTAGAAATACAGATTCAAGAAGCAACACAGAAATTCAGGAAAGGGAATTTTGCCAAAGACAGTGGGATTCAATGTGAACAGCTGTGCCAACTTTCTCACTACTAACAGAAAAAAAAGGCCAAAAAAGTTGAGATGAGGTGGGGAGCTCTTTCTAATTGACTGAAATTCTATTCCTCTTGGAAAATGTTGGGCACAGAAGCATACTTCTGCTTTTCATCCAGAAAATAAATCTTGCCAGTTACAGACCTCTGAGGAGTGTCTGACACATAGTGAGGAAGAAGAAAAGGCAACTGTCCTGGGTTCAGCAGTAGCAGTCATTTTTCTCCTTCTTACTAGCTGGTGCAGCACTGTGGTTTTCATTTTCAGCCTGGGAACAGAGCTGATAACACCAATGTTTTTAGTTACTGTTCAAATGTTTACTCTGACCAAGGACTTTGTGAGCCTCATGCTCTGCCAGGGAGGAGGGAAAGCTGGGAGGAAGCAGAGACAGGCCACCTGATCCAAACTACCCAGAGGTATTACATACCACAGCACGTCATGTCCAGGATGTAACTGAGAGTTACCCAGAAGGACTGGATCACTACAGGGTTGGACGAGCTATCGGTCAGTGCTCAGTCGGGTGGGTGGGTTGAGTTATCGGTTGGCTGGTACTGAGGTGTTGTATTCTCTTCCCTTGTTATTTCCTTTACCATTACTATTATTGGTGGTAGCAGTAGTGATTTGTGTTATACCTTAGTTACTAAACTGTTCTTATCTCAACCCGTGGGAGTTGCATTCTTTTCGATTCTCCTCTCCGTCCCTCCAGGAGTAGGGGGAGGGCAAGAAGGGGGGATGGAGTGAGTGAATGAGCTGTGTGGCTGGGTTTAAACCACAACAGTAACACAGATGCCCATTCCTGCCCCTTCTGCTTCTTCTTGAGAAGGTGTTTAATATTCCATGGGCTTTCTGAGAAGGAGGGATTTCTACTCCACTGATTGCGCAGTTTATTATGGAAAATAAAGATCTTAGCTTTCTCAGTAAATCAGTATAAAATTAAAAGACAAGCTTCTTAAATGCATCTGGGTAAGCTGGTTGCCTGTGATAATTAGTTAGTGGTTCCTTGCCAGTGCAGGGAATGGGAAAGCAGCTTATATAAATCCAAGTCAATAACTACACATTTTCAGGGGAACACAGTTTTTTTTGGTTTTTTAAGATATGGCCGTCTATAAAGGAAAAAAAATAACACAAAACAAACTCAATCAACCAACCAACAAAAAAAAAAAAAAACCAAACAAACAAGCAAACAAACACCTCCCCCCCCCAAAAAAAAAACAACCCAGAACCAAAAAAACAACATCTACAGTAGAAAAGTAAAACACAATACAAAACCAATCAACAAAAAACAAAACCATGCAGTTTATAAGAATACATGTTACCCTTACAAAGCTGTTTTGAAATGTTTTCCTGGCCAAACAGGACTATTTTGATGAAGTATGTTAAGCTGTTCATCACTTCTCATCTTTAATAGGAAATCATATTCCGTCTTGTTCTGCTAAACTCTGATTTTATGAGACACCTTTAAAATATTTTTTCCCTCATAGCAATTTAATTTTTGAATCTTTTATTCACATCTGAAAGCTTTCTGCCCCAACTCCTGGACTTCTTTCCAAAAACCTGTGTTTAAACATGTGTCTGTCTTACTCCTAGAATTACTTCATCAACACTTTCCATCCTGCAGTTTTGTTTGTTTTAATTCTTTAGTTCTGGGAGTATCCTCCCACTGCTGAAGTACCATAGAGATGCCTTTTCAATCAATACCATAGTGCCTGTTGCTGAAGGAAGACATGTTGAATATGTTGTTTCATGAGGCACTTAACTTTGAAATGGTACCTTCCAGATATTAGATTCTCGGAAACTGTCATGTATGGGAGTTTGGAGGTTTTTAGAACACATTTGTGACATATATTCATTGTACATTATCTTTCTCAGTTTTAAAACTTGTTCAGCCCTTTGCTTTCAGTAGTATGAGGAGCAAATCAGTAAAAGTGGGCACAAAAATGCATCTGTTCACAGACCTTTTTTATAGCAAAAGAAGGTTGCTTTTAGGGGAAAAGGGTATAATACTACAATAAAGTAATAAGAAAAAAAGCAAGTAACTTGTCCTGTGTAAGTAAAGTGTGCTGGAAAACACTATATAAGGTCAGAGCTTGGAGAACTAGCATAATAAATATGTAAGGAGAAGGGCCAAATGAAGAATGGCAGAAAGACCTTACTAGATCCATTCACTGAGCAACAAAACACAAGGTGAATGAAAGCCAATGTCAGTAAACACAAGATGATGTATACTGGTAAAATCAATCCCAACTGCACTTAGCAGGAGAGATGCAGAAAAGTGACCATTACCACCCCTGGAGCAGGAGCAGGAGTGGACCTTGGGGTCACAAATTCAGTCAAAGCATTATCTTCTGCTTAGGGCTCAAAACAAGCAAACAAAGCAATGTCACCATATAAAGCCCTAGTTCACTGTGTCTTTGAACACTGCATGCAGTTCCGGTCCCCTTATTCCAAGCAGAATTAATGCTGAAAATGTTCAAGAGTCAGTAAGGGTGATCAAAGGCATGAAGCAGCTTCTGTGAGAGGAACTGTGGAGCAGTTTATGACACTTCAGATGGGAAAAGGGACATTTGGGGATGAGAGGATGTTGCAGTTGCCTACAAAAATCAAGGTAATCTAGATCGCATGTCTAAAGACGTGCTGTTTACCATCCTTCCTGAAACAAAAGCTGGCTGGCAGCAAATAAAACAGTAACAGGAGAGTTCAAAACCACGCAAGGAGGTGTTTTTTCTGGCACAGAAACAAAGGACTTTCTGGATGCTCTTATTTATACTGGGTGAAAGGAAGTCTGGGAAAGCACTTATAGGCAAATCTACTGAATCTTTAGTAAAGGCAGAAAATCACATCCACCTCAGGGAAACCATTAAGCTGAGGAAAGTTGAAGACTGGGAAGCTATAACAAATACATGCCTTGTTCTTATTCTTTTCTTGGCACCTGTTTACAGCCATTTTTGGTGACTGGCTACCTACCTAGATAGGCCCATGATCTGGCGTTATACTGAGTATTTCTATATTCCGCCTGTGGAGCAGCAGATGCTACTGCTGAAGTCCTACTGCTCTATCATGCCCTTAGATATAGAGGCAGAAGAGAGAGTTCAAAGTGAAGGTTTTTCTCCCCTCATAAACAAGAGATACTTTCCTATCTGAACACTTTTTCACCCCATTTGTGGGTGGTGTGTTTTTTTTGCTAAGTAATAAACACCTTCCCGTTTTCACATTCAAGCAAAGATATTATTTAGTGCAGTGGCAAGTGTACGACCGTCTTACACATTTTTTCTGATACATTGTATTTTGGATTACGAACTGAAAGTTCGTAAGCTTCTGTAAGATGCAAAATGAAAAACTTAAAAACTACAGGTTTCTAAACAGTGACAGAAAGAACCTTGAAAAGGATTTGAATTCAAGATTAAAAGAGAGTTTTCAAAACTGGAATATGAGTTTCATCACCCAGATCAAAGATATTGGCATACGTTGGAAATACCATTTCTTAAACTTAGCAGAAGCAGACCATACTGAGACATGTATTAAGATGGTAAAGCAGTCTCACCAAGTAGATGGGTTTGCTTACATTTTTTGAGGTTTCAATTTAATATAATGAAAGGATGTAGGGAGAGTTTTCTCATGAGGGAAAGAGAGGTGCGTATCATTCTCAGAGTACTAAACCCCCAGACATTTGATGCCATATATGAAGGTATGGGTTAAGCAGCCTTTCTATTCTTTTCAGGTGATTGACTCTTCCTGATAAATAAGAAAAAGTGTAAGATTTTGGCAAAGACTGAAAATATAAATCTGTATACTGCTCTTTTGCAGCCAAACAGTATAATGTAAGCAGGTATTCTGTAAGTTCTCTGTTTATTTTTTTAGCGAGGTAGAAAAGTGACAGGGATTTTTTCCTCTCAGCACATTGGTAGAGGTTACAATTACATTCTTAAGACAGATTGTTCAGCATATAGTACAATCTAGCTTAATACCAAACCTTCTTTAAAAAGCAGGCAAATATTTCTCATTCTAGTTTTGTGCTCTATTCATGGAATGTATTTATTCTTATATTCTTGCAAGCAGCAGCACTCTCTTTCTAGAAGCCTTCCCTGGCAGGTGACCTAATTTTTCTGAAGACCAATGACCATCTTCCACTTCCCAATTTAAATTAAATGTGTTATCAGATCCTACTATAGCATCTCTTCTTCTGACAGGTTATAATAATTATGTGGGTATTAAATTGGATCTTACAAATGAAGAACAAATCACTCTCTAGAGGAGACAGAAAGAACCTGAAAAGTATCAGAATTGAAGATAAACTCCCGAAACACCCCTAAGAGCTCCCACTCTTTTAGTTGCATTTCTTATCAGACCCTTGAATCTCCTGCCTAAAAGTGCAGTTCTTATTTCAGTGTAACTTGTAGCTAGTTACTGAATACTAAAAATTCTGGATATATTAATTCTGAAACAAAATAAGTTATTATTATTACTGGAATAGTATGAATCAAATTCACTAGAAATTATTCAAAACCCAAAGCCATGGGAAGTTTGGTTAACTTTGTGTCAATTAGTCCAAGTAGCAGTTACCATTAGAAAACTATTAATATTACAAAGCAACAATGACTGATACTTAAATATTTCTATGTTTTGTAATCTCACATTAGCAAAAATGTACTTCTAATTTACAAATTCCATTCTTTAGCCATTGAAGACCACGTGTTAGCACCAGTCCCTCATAACACTGCCTATGTCACATGTGCCTACAGGTCAAACACATTCACAGATCTCTTGCAGAAAACATTCAGTTATTTGACTTATTTGACTTGCCCCAGAGAAGGGGCAAGAAAAAGCTCTTACATACTGTAGCTGTAGAAATAGCTTCTCACCCAACAGGAGCTCTGCAAATGTAAAATTTAAGTGTACTCGGTACCTCTAGCTAAATCTGGGGGATAATTTAAGCCTCTTTACATGTAAAAGCTATTTTATTTTGCCTCAAAGTTTTCCTCAAATCGCTTTTTTAATGAAAACTGGTACGGGAAGGGTTATAACACTCCCATTTGAGTAACCTTCACAGAAAACATCCTCCCGGTCCTTCTTGAACCATTTCCCTCTTTTTCTGCTATGAAATACTTCTTAGGATTGTGGTCTGGCGCATCTGTGTCACCATGAAAGTATGGATAAGGCTTTTATTTCTCTTTTGCTGAACAACGTTAAAGGGGCATTGCTGTTGCAGGGTGGGTGGCCTGACCCTTGGCAATAATTGCAAAGAAAACAGGTACTCTGGGACCTGATGCCCAAAAGTCAAAGCCGTGGCAGATAGGCAGATGGCAGTATAAGGCACATTGCTAGACAAGTCTCTTGTTCAACAGAGACCAGGTACACATAAACACACTACACAACACACATAAAAATTGTCATGCCTTAAGTGATTTGTGGTATCTGATTTTTTCCTGCATACCTTTATTATTGTCACAAGAACTCAAGCATATTTAGCACCAGTGCACCAGTCCAGGCACTATTCAAAGGGAAAAACTTCAGAGACTTGGTACTCGTTCTGAAAACATGGAGGAAGTTATTATCAAGAAAGTTTTGTAAGAGTAGCTTTTTTGTATATGCTTGCTCTTTCTATAGGCAATGTCTCCATTGGGTTTGTAAGCTACGGTACACAAGTAGAACACTTATTTTAAATTGTTATCAGGTTCTTATGGTCTCTGAAATACAGAGAGAAATCAAGGTGTTCCACATTTCTCCAGCCTGTATTTACCAACACACTGTAGACCAATTTCATCTTAGCAATGAATATGTTGTTTTCTACCAGTATTTCTTTGTTACATTAAAAGTTAAAAGCTTCTTGGCTAGGTTTCCCTGTAAAAAGTTCCCCAGAGATAACCTCAGCAATTTTCTAATGAAGGAGAAGCATGGTGGTAACAAAAAAGTAATTTTTTTCTGACTTTCTTTATAAAACAGTTTGGGGGTTGTGTTTGGGAATTGGGTTGGGTTTTTGGGGGGTTTATTGAAAAAAAAAAGAATTTTCAGAAAACTGAATCAGCACAGGATTATAAACAGAGCTCTTGGAACCCCTAGAGGCAAGATTTTCTACAAAAATTAATCAAATCCTATTTCTTCAAATTAAGCTGTGTACCTCATGGGGGGTTGAAGGAGGAGGGGAAATTCAAACATTATAGGGCAGAATTTAAGAACTGGCCTCTCTACATGTAGTCACTCTTTGATTGTGGATCCAGTAGTCCTTAATCATAGAATATCAGAAGTCGTACTAATACAAGAACATTTGGGTTTTGATTACTGTACCTCACTCACATCAGAGCTCAGAATCCAGTGGGTTTGGCAGGGTCAGCGATAAAGATGCCCAAACTGAGCTCCTAATGAGAACATCCAGAAATTACACTGATTCACATGTAAATACTTATGCTTTGTAAGCCTGGGCTGATTCTACCACTGAAGGCTAAATATATTCTGTAAAAGCATTGTCCTCTGAATCAAAATTTAACTCTGAACCATATAGCGATTTAACTGTCTTGTACTTTGCTCTATCTCCTCACCTTTTCAGCATTTAATGTTTTCAAAAGTACTGCATGTGTCAGTTTCCACAGTGACTGCTCTAGCATTCACACAGTTACTGATTAACAGGAGTGGGGTTAAAGCATTATCCTGAGACTTCCAAGGCATTTGTGGTCTTACTGACTGCAGCCTTCTTTTGGGTACAATCCAATTGTAGTTAATTACACAGCTCTGAGCATTTATTTTCTTTTTACATCACTGTGTGAGGAATAGCTTTTTATTGCCCACCTTATATATATTTTTTATTTGTACCACAGCAGCTCTTTGTTGAAGCAATAGCTTCTGTTATCACATTTCTAAACATGTAACACCTGCTTTTTAGATGTGTGGGCAGCCTAGATTTCCTTGATGAAGAGAACATCAAATGTTCATTAAATCTGGATGTCAAGCCCTGTGCATTGCCGAAGAGGCATAAATGATCCTTACAATTAAAGAATATTCCTTATATTGTTGTTTACGACCACTCCATCTGAATTTGAAGACATAACAACCTCTTGAGCCTCTATTAATCAGTGGTTTTGAAATCCCTGAGAGCACTGTCAAATATATTGATAAAAAGAAATATCACCCTTAAATTCAAGAGGTTACAGTTAAGTGAGTTGCAAAGAGTAACTGGAGAGTTAAGACAGTTGTTTGGTAATGAGTTCAAGAGACTGTTTACAAAGTAATGAGCACAGTCATAAAATTGTGACCATGAGTGCTTTCTCCATTATTGTGTTTATCCATATATTGTAAAGTAGTAACCCCATTGCTACTGGTCTGCTAGGCTGTCACTTGAAAACAACAGCCTTCTCTCCCATTTTAATTCCTCACAAGATCCCTCTGGCTAGCTGCTGAATTTTCAGTGCAGCTTGCTATGAAAGCTGGCAATAAGGGCAACTGTACATTCCTTGGTTTGCTTCTGCTATTCAATGCCCTTAAAAGATCATGTTTTCTTCAGGATCAACCACAAAACAAACCTCATGCAGCCTGGTGCATATCTACGTCTTCCAGCTGCTACACGTCTGACTCACAAGCATCTCCCCTGTGTGGCTCCCCAGTGAAGAGAGTCAGAATGAGCTATTGTTAAAACCAGACTATGAGGACTCACATTTTCCTTGCTGTCACATTTTCCGATCAGTAGTGCTTCTGTAAAGTCAGTGGAAAATACGGTCATCCTCCGCAAGACTACAAAAGATGCATTAACTTGGAGGCTGCAGGCTACAAGCGTGCACAAAGGGTGAACCACTGTGAAGCACCAAGATGTAAATTGTCCTCAGACTGTCTGCTGCTCTAGTGATACATGTGGTGCAATGCCATGTTAGAACAGAACAAAGATGTCATGAGCTTGAACAGGATGTGCGTGTATTTAAACAAAAAGACTTATAATAGACAATGAGATTTTTAAAAAGTACTGTAGGCCGTGTCATTAAGTCGTTAAGAAATAATTGTTTTCACTCTCAGTATACTGTATCTGAAAGCTAAAGAGTGCTAAAGGGACCATCAGTCACGCAAGTTAAGAGCAAGCTACACCAGGGATTTGCAGCATCAAGGCTTTTTTGCAAAAAGCCATGAAGTTAAATGAATAATCTTATAAGGTGTTGGCACACTTGTGGGGGCACCACAGGCTTCAGTTGCTGAAATGTTCTAGAAGTAACAACATGAAGAACCCAACTGCTGAGGCATGTGAGAGGATGTGAGTGTCCTGATGTGTGGGGCTGGGGGATTTAAAAATAGATAACATACGAGTTTAGTATTTAATCTTGAACACTCAGAGATTGCAATTCAGGAGTGCCACAACAGCTTCACACGTTCTAGCATGAAGGCAGGCTTTACCTATGCCGAATATGCGAGATAAGAATAAATGGAGAGAATATATGAAGTTTACACTTTCCTATGTGATAAACTCATGACACTTGTCATGAGAGGTCCCAGAGAAACTCTAGTACTTACTGGAAGTATTCAGGAGTACATGTAATTTTGGAATACAGAAAAAAAAAAAAAAGAAAAAAAAAAGACCGAAAAGCAGAATACCTGAAATATATTTGGCTTGCTTTAATATGACTGAAGCCCCATTCTGCTGAAAATGAACTTTTTTCTAAGACCTCACAATGTGATACCTTGATTTTGTGATGACATCTAAGATGTTTCTGTTTACATGTGAAAAATTCAAGATATAGAACCCTACAAAAATATCCCAAAGACAACATCATTGCAGTGTCGTGGGAAAGAACATACTCAGTATAATTCACTGTTGTTATTGTTGAAATACAGCTTTACTTTCAAAGTACGTTTACTTCAAGTATGTTTAACATACTTTAAAAGCCATAATTTGAATGTTATTTAAAAGTCTTTGTTACAGAGCAAGCACTTAGGAGCAAACTCTCTCCTCCTTTCATCCTCAGATGCTTATAAAATACAAAAATAATTGAATGGAGCAGAACTAGTTTCTGTTTTTTTCCTCCGTACACTTAGATGCAACGATGTGACTGAATTTGTCAAATGTACTTTGACTCTAAGCTTCAGCCTTTTATCAAGCTTTCCAGTTTAACCCAGGTTTTCTACTGTACAATTTTCTGTCATACACATATTTTTTTCCCCAAGTTGAATATTTAGTAATTTCCATTCTTATTCTCAGACAGTAATAAATGATGCCAAGAGACTCAATTGTTAATAATCAGTAATGGGATGCAAGAAGGCATTTGCCTGCAGCACAATATGGGTGTTGAAGGGCTTGTGAGCTGGAAGGTAAAAGATGATTTGCCATCAAATTCTTTCTGTCCTGCCCTTGCTTTCTTTACATACAGTGTTGCAAATGTCTGATTACTAAACTGGGTTTGTAAGGTTATGTGATAAAGCTCATTTGCACACATACCAAGGAGCAGGAAGGGTATTCCAAATAATACCTTGCCCTGGCTGCCTCCAGGCCCACCACCCCATCAAAGGTCCATTGCACAAGCCCCAAGGAGCTCAGGGTCAGGATGGCAGTCAGGAACCCAAATCAAGGGCTCTCGGGGAATGAGCCACTTCACCATGGCCCTGCCAGGGCTGTCCCAGGAAAGCCCCAGCCCATGCCCAGCATGAAACTCACCACCAGCGGCCACCAGGAGCACCCCCAGGTCATGCTTCCAACTGAGGGTTGTTGCTGCAAAGGGCTGGGGGACATGTTGGGGGAGCAAGGGAATGGCAGCTCAGGATCCCATAGGATTTATCACGGGATGTTTGGGGTAGGAATCAAAGGTGGGAAAAGGGGTTTAGGTGAGCTGGGGATGAACAGAAGCGGCAAAATGAAGGGTCAGGTGGCAGCAAGGGCCAGTGGCAGGAGTAGCTGGATGGTGGGAATGCTCACCAGTCATGGCCCATGCCTGGCCCGCACAGCCTGTCCCAGCTGCTCGCCACAACCCTTCCTCACTCCGTCACTAATGGCTCTGTGTGTGTCTGTGTGCACGTGTCTGTGCACACACACATGGGGTCTGAGTGTAGTGGTTGGGGTCAGAGGGTGGGTGGGAGCTCCATGTGCCTGGTGCAGTGACCACAGTGAGTGTAGGTGTGCAAGTGAGTGTGCAAGAGCCATCTAAGGTCATGCCAGATGTGGCGCTGGGCTGGTGAAGTGGGTGGGAGCCGGGATGAACACAAGGGTTTTAGATATGAGGACAAGGGTGTCCCAGCCTGCTCTGTGTGCATGTGCATCTGTGTGCATGTGTGTGCATGCGCAACTGTGTGCATGTGTGCGCATGCATGTGAATGTGCATATGCACCATGGTCTATCCCATGGGGCTGCAGCCTCAGGGGCTGTATGTCCTGGTGCCAGAAACTGGGAAGCCTCAGATTAAGGGGCAGCTCCTGGTATGGTAGAGGGTCTGAGCCACCTGCCAGAAGGACCCACAGCATTCACTCATGTGTGCGTGGAGTCATTTATGGATTCCCATCCTGCCCTGCCAGAGAGGGAAGCAGGCTCAGGCCCTCCGTGCTGCCTGTGCCTGTGTGAGTGCTCTGGGTGTCTGTCTGATCTGTGTGCCCACACATACAGGTACCTGTGTGGTGCGTATGTGTGCTCTGCGTGTGTTTGCCTAATGGGAACATCTTCAGCCTCATTGCTGGCTGGACCTGGCAATCTGCAGCTGAGCAGCCTTGCCTCTCCCCAGCTCTAAGATGCAGCAGGATATACTGGCCTGCACCTAAGTATATATATATATACATATATATATATATATATATTTAAATATTAATAGAATTATTTCTGGGTAAACAGATTAATTACTTGTCTCTCTATAAAGGAAAAAAAAAAAAAAAAGGAAAAAGCCCAGGAAACTTTAATATTTATTCAAGAATAAATCTTGAGCCTATTAGGTGACTAGGATTCAGTTCCCAGACTGATTTTTTTCTCATAAAAATACAGCTTGTTGGCAGTTTTGTCTGAAACAGCACTGGCTGAGGACTATGGTCTTGACCCACCAATGATCTCAGTGAAACTGTGAGGAGGCCTGCCAGGCTCAGTTGGTCTGTGCAGATGCAAGTGCTCATCCCTGTGAAGTGGTAAATATTCAGTCTGGCTCACCATTTAAATTTTAACCAGCTCCCTAGTATTCGAAGCAACTATATTATATGTTACTGTTTATTAACAATTTTTTACTTGAAGGTTACACACAGAGATTCCATCTGAAACTAGACAGGGTTTGTGCCACTATTTTCACTGCAAAAATATTTCAGAAACACATTCCTGTAGTGATTTGCAATTGTCTTTAATTTCCAGTCTGAAGCCACCCCTGGCTGATCCATTTTTCTTTTGTAACTCTTTAAGGTCTGATGTTGTTTTCTTTTCCCCCCGCTAGAATTTATCTCCCAGTGCTCACATAGAGAGCAAATGTATCCTTTCATCCCACTAGTTTAAATAAGCCAACCATTTTAAAATTATGTTCATCCTGCATATTTGTCCTGTGCCTTAAACTCCTAAATTTTTACTGCATCCAAAACAACACACAGTCAGGCATCAGCTTCTCAGTTAGAAAATAACAGCTGCCAACTGGGAAGCAGTAAGGAACAGCTTTCTAAGCTGTCTCTCAGTTGTGAGTGATTAAGCTCTCCATTTAAATACAGTTAAATCTAGCCAGACTGGACCTTTTCTGTACTGCTACATATAGGAAGCCAGTAAATCCACCAACTTCCTGGGTTCTCTTTTCAGTGATCCTCGAATACTACTGACCCTCTTTCAAGGATGGGATAAAATGCAGTGTGGTAAGGCAGATGGGATCTTCCTGTCTTATACAGCAGCAATAGGTAGCAATCTGTACAGAAGACATAAAAAGACTAAAATTATAATCAATTTTTTGCAAAGCTGCATGTAACAATGAAAAGAATGCGACTATCACTTTCAGGAAAAAAATGCTAATATTAATAATAATTATTAAGCATTATTATTCTGGTGGTGGGAATATGCTTGCTTCTATTTATACCACATACTATTCAGGTACATAAGGATTATTTATTCCCCCTAGAAAAGCAAAGAAAAAGCCATATGCAATTTGCTATAAACTGTGGAAACAGTGAAATATCTTGAGGATTTGTGACGAGCAGTAATGAAGAGTATTTTAGCTAGGCCTATGGAACATATGGCAAAACTATTGCTTCCAGTGAAACTGCTAATCTCTTTGTAATCAATGGGATTACTCATGAGTTTATCAGACTATTAACCAAAATAAACTGGAATCATAATCTGGATTTCAGAATATAATCTGCAAAGAAACTAAGTATCAGCTTGTCTATGCCCAGCAGTTTCAATGAAGTATCAGTGAAAAAATCCAGTAGACATCTTAATTGCCTCTTAGTGGCAGAACAATATGACATGAAAATAATTCTACTTTAATAATACAGATGTATACTTTTGAAAGGGCAAAGATTATCAAAAGCATTTGTGTCCACATGGTGGTAATAGACTTAAAAATATCGGTGACCTAAACAGGATCAGTCCGAAAGTGGCTAGTTTGAAATATTTCTTTTTTTTTTTTTTTTTTTTAACAACTACTTGTATTTTTAGAGCATCTAAATGAATCTATTCCTCATCTGTAAAGTGGAGACTTTCAATAAATTCCAGTATGTATTTGGAGACTCAAGTTACACTTGAAAATACTATCCTAATTATCTTTCCCTGCAGTTATTCTATTAGTATTCAGAAATAAGTTGTGGTGTGTGGTAAAGCAATAGGATGCTGTTCCATACTTAACTTAAATGTCTGCAAAAACCCAGCTGAGAAGAATTAGTCTTTGTGCACTCTGAAACTTATTTGTTTGTAGTCCAGGAAAGAGTAATCTCTTGTTGTTCCCTACACATATAAAGAAAAGTAGTTATGGGGGTAAACCCAACAATACTACAGTGGGGTTTCATTAAGAAGCTTTATTTTGTGTGAATAGCACTGTAAAGTCACCTTTACTTCACATCAGTTTCTTTCTGTGCATAAATTAGTCAAGCATATAAGCAGTACATTATACTGCTCTGTCTGTAAGACACCACCGGTATGCGGCTTTGTATCATGCACTGTCTCTGATTTGATGTGTCCTGGACTTCTGACATCCAGTGGCAAAATTCTGTGAAGGATTTAAAATGCGAAATAAATATATAATACCTGAAATTGTTACCATTTCTATGCCAGTATATCCTTTTAAGTTATGTCTACAACAATGTACACTGTGTTTACTTGTTCCATGTGACCAGAAATGACAATTTCCTCTTCTGTATATCACTGAAGTTTTGAAGGAGCATCTTAAAGTAGTGCAATATTAAGAAAATGTGCTGCCCCTGAATTTCACTTTTCCAGCAGATCCCATTTAGGAACCAAACACGTTTTCTTCAAATGTGTAATGTCAAGATGTAATGTGGCTCCTGTGTGTTAACTTGGGAGAATTTTTATACAAGAGGCAGAAATTCAGCCCCTAACAATTTTTTTCTACAGCTATGTAATTCAGAGAGGCTTGTCATCTCAGTCAGCAGGACGCAAGCAGTGTAACTTCAGATGCTGCTCAGATATCGCAGCTTTGTCCACCTTACATGGCATCTGTCCTAGACACAGACCAGCAGCTGGATTACAGATGCCTCATAGCTTCCTGGCTCAGCTGTGCATCTCTGGCGCAGGACTGCCTGCCTCTTGCCATGCCATGAGAGCTGTGATTGCACCAGACCCGAGCATCCAGGGGGTGGCAGTCTGCCTGTCTCAAATCACAGCTGACCTTTGTGACTCTCGGCAGGATGCCAGTATGAAAGCGTACTGATGGCACACATTGAGGAAATTTAAAGTTCCTATTCAAGACTGGCAATGTTGAAATATACAACATAATTCGAGCTGGAGCATAAGATATAAATGACGTAGAAATTACTTCCTGAATAACGGAAATTACTTAGGATGAGCAATGAGCAATGGAAATATAGATTATCTACTTGAGCCAATCTAGCTCAGAGAAAAAAAAAAAGTCACCTAAGAAGGCTAATTTAAACCACCTTTAAGTTACCATACCTTTATTGCTATAATGTGTATCCGTGCAGAGTGTTTCGTTACACACCATAAACTGCTTCTACTGCAATGCATTACAAGAAATATTTTGCCATCACTTTTTGTGGCTTAGAACAGAAAAATTCTTCAGTACAGCACTTCAGCTTCTGTTAGCTTTCCACAGAAAACATGTGGATTTTAGTTAATGAATAATGTGGAACACAGCTACTGCAACTCTAGTTACCACAGGCAAAGTATGAAATAGGGGTTTTCTATTATGAAAATATTTTTTATAAGGTGACACTAGCTGTTCTTACCAGAAAAATCCACAATGTAAACCTGCAATATGTTATGCAATTGTTTTATACCAATGATAATAGGAACATAATTTTTCAGAAAATAAAAATTATACTAATATAAGCCATTCTGAAAGAAATAATGACAATATAGGTGAAACCATGTTTCACAGATACATGATTGAAGACAGCATTTAATAGAAAATGCTTGCAAATCATGGCTTTTCAGGGTAATTGTCTAACCGTATCTCATTTTACAGACTGGAGCCTGGTAAATACTCAATATTTCTCTAGCATGGGACTTCAAATGCATGCGTTGATGGTCTCAAACTCTCCTGCAGATTGAGTATCCTCCTGGGTACTCATTAAAAAAAAAAACAAAACCAACAAAACTGAAACAAACTGCTTATCTTTAGCTTTTCAGTTTCTGCCTTTTGCTTGACCTCCACGTAATTGTGGGAGGAGACTTTTATCACTGAGGAGGGAAGAAGCTGTTCCATAGTTGACTTTAGCGTCTCTTCCCTTTAGTGTCACCCTAGTAGAGAGATATGCATTTAAGCATTCAACAACTTCTGCTTCCTCGGTGGAAATCTGCCATTTTGCTCTCACAGGCTTCTTGCAATGTTTCCCTAGTGACTGATGCTGTGCATTGCAAATGTCTGCCTCCTGGAGCTGCAGAAGCCTGCTCTGAACCTTTGAATAGTCCTGGCACTGGTAATTCTTCTCAATTCCTATCACAGCCAGCCATGGGAGCCGTCGAGGAGCTCATTGCAAAGGAGCAGGTTTACAATATACACTATTCAATATTAACAACAATGTAATGGATTCATGGCTTGAAAATGATCATGATTCAGATTAAATCCGATTCTCCTTTCTCTCCTCGTGCTTGACACAAAACTCCTCTACTTCTTACTTTGGGACAGCAAAGGGAATTGTCAAAGGGGAGGGGAAGGAGAGAACAGGGGAAGGAAATCCTTAACTTTAGAGGTACACTTTTCATGCTCAGCTTGTATCTGAAGTGTATACCACTTAGTCTAGTAATAGCAGACACTGTCTGCCATCAGCTCCTCAACATGGCAGGAGAGAGGTTTCCTATTAATTGTATAAAATCTTGAAACTTATTCCATGTAATACTGATTTGTGTAAGGCTATTCAGAACCCACCTCGTTATTATTCACAGACAATGAGTGTGTCAGAAAGGACTTGCCAGAGAAATCGTTTCAGGGAGGAATCAGCAGTACCATCGGAGTTGGCTGCATCAGTCCCAGCAGATCACAGAACCCTGTTCTGGGCTCCAGCTCCATATGCTGCTACACTGGAGCTCACTAAACTGCTCATTTCCAATGAGAGACCGACAGCTTGAACTAAATGGTAAAACTTCTACATAGTACATGAGGGTGAGATTTTACCCATTTAACTATTTTCTTACCTTGGAATTTTTAATATACTAATCCTTCCACTAGATGTTGCAGAAATATAAGTGACAATCTTGACTACAGGTTCTTTTGCATAGGAAGCTTTATAAAGCAATGTAATAATCTCATGTACCTGGTTATCATGGTCTTACTAGATAATTAGTAAAACATCCCCTCTGATGTGTTGTTTCTCATGATTCTAGTAATTCTAGTGAAACTAAATTCATTCTAATAATAGCAGCCCAAATGTGTCTGCTAAGTATTAGTAGAACTGTATGGGTATGTTACAGTATTTAGAGCACTGGATTCAAAAGTGATGCACCTTGAGTCAGTAGGCACCAGGAGCATAAATCTGTATTTACCATGCTTCAGTGACAACACTGCTGTATATCACTGTTTCCAGTTTTAGGTTGTCACTCTTTTGTAAGGTCTTGAAACAGACTTAGAGTTGCTAGCAGACAACCTGGTAATTCTTTGACTCCTTTGAGAAAAGGATTTTGACTAGGAAGACCCAGCAAGATTACTCAGCATGACAAATGTTGCAAGATTTTCAGTGATTCTGTGCAAATATACCAAAACTAAACGACACTATATGCAGATACACACATACACATGCAAAAAAGAAGACGCCCAAAAGATCTTTTAGCTGTAAAAATCCATATTCTAGACAGGTAAAATCATTCCAGTTATGATGAGCTCTTTGTTTTCAGAAAGCTTTTACTTTGCCTAAGTCTCAATTGCACATATTCCTGTCATTTCCATATTGACATGATAGTGCAGTTCATACCTGTGTCTCATGGATGTCAGTATCAAGTACATAGTGATAATTCAGTCTTTGCTCCAACACCTTCCCCTTCTTTTTTATTTTGGTATCTGAATATTTACCCTTCCAGTTGGCAATTTTTAGCAAAGCTAAAAACCTTTGCAGAGGCTGCTTTTAGGGCAGTTATAATGTAACGAAAACAAAGTAGTAAGAGTCCAGGAAAGGAATAAGATGCACTGAAAGAC
This sequence comes from Neopsephotus bourkii, assembly GCF_033783945.1. NCBI lineage: Eukaryota > Metazoa > Chordata > Aves > Psittaciformes > Psittacidae > Neopsephotus > Neopsephotus bourkii. The sequence continues at coordinate 1,302,440 of NW_026900547.1, read as the reverse complement.
AAGGAAAAGGGCTGCTGTGACCTACTCAGTTTTCACAGACTTAAGGTATGTGACTCTATGTTAGTGTTCCAGCTTCTTAACATCCCCATAAAAAACCCCAACACAGTAATAATTAGAAAACAAGTTACCTTTCCCATTTTACCTTGGCACTTCACCATCTATTCTCTATTAACTGCTCTCTTCATTTGTTTGCTCAACCTCCTCTCTTGAGCAGATAAAAGGGTTTCATTAAAGCAAAGCTAATGCTGTCAGTGGCAGGAAAGCTGCCAGCCCTGGTGGTTATAGTAAGTCTACTAAGCTGACCTAAGCATGCTAATACTTCAGAAATCCATTCTATTCACAGCAGTCCTTTGCAAATATTCCTTTATCACATGTGAGAAACTAAGTTATGCAATTCAAATGAGTAACAAAAGACCAGACCCAAGACTGCACCTTATCTCTATGTATGCACATAGTTCTGTACTAAGAGAAGCAGCAGTATACTATCAACTGTAACCCCTGCTGTATCAGAAGCACTTCTTAAGATTACAGAAAGGTCTGTCAACAGCTTCATGAAACTATTCCTTTCAGAGACTACTGAGAAGAAACCAGCACTGGACCATCAAAACAGAACATTTTTTTCCCCCAAGATTTACTGCCACAGTCCATCTGAAGAGCAGATGTTCTGAACCTATATGAAGGCCATCTGTTATACCCATATAGTATAGTTTAGCTCTAATTTAGCCTGAGTTAAAAAAAAAAAACAACCAAACCAACCAACTCCCCCACCCATCAAAACAACAACAACAACAAAAAAAAAACAACCAAAAATACCCCAGATCAACCAGATCCTACAAATCACTGACATCTTATGTCACTGCCATAGCACTTACTATGGTAGAAAATACACTGAAGAGTAACAAGTGAACTATTTAACAATACTAGTTGTCATCAACACTTAAAGTAAAAACCTTTACCCTCTTTAATATCATTTGCCTTTCTTCAGAGCTACACAGCTCCAGCTATTACTTCATGTTTAACTGAAACAAAGCTTTCAATACACCACCACATCTAACGCTCATCTCTTGCCATGAGAGAACAAAAGTCTAGCAGTAGCACAGTTTCAGCTCAACAAAAAACATGGGGAAAAAAATAATCTAGGAGGCTTCTAAAAGAAAAAAGAGTGCTCACATCAAAAACAGATTTATCTTAATTCTTCTTTCTTGAAAGATTAATGTAATTGTTTAGGTAATGTAATAAATGGGGGGGGGGGGGTGTAGGCATGGGAGAGAGAGGGCACCATTCTCATCTAATAGGAAACATGAATAAATCATGCTGTTTATTGAGTAAGTGCACATTTACCTGAGAGCTGCTGTCAGGCAAGCACAGAAATGATGGTGGAGCAGTCCCATGGCATTATTTCTCCAGCCATTTGTGATGACCATAATAGAAACATTGGCTAGCAATAGCTGATTTTTCATTCACTCTCCATTTTAAGGTTTTGCAAAGGGTCCTGGAAACCCTACTCATTCCGGCTGATTAAAAAAAAAAAAAAAAAAATCATACAGGTGGAAAAATAACAAAGGACCATGGTTCTGTGAATAGAAAGGATCATATTTTAAATTCAAAACCTAAACTGTCCCAGTAATTAAAAAAAAAAACCTCATCTTTTTAAAGGTTTAGTAGAGAAAAACTGATCATACACATGCCTATTATTATGTATAGATTGTACACACCAGCTACTCCAGCAAGGCTAACATGCATCAGCCATTTTGCACAGAAGCAGAAAATAAACCAGCCCTTCTGCTTCCCCGAGGAAAAAGAAATTACACTGAAGCCACCCACAGCAGGTGACAAATGTGATGCTTAGCCATAGCTTGTGGTGAAGACTTCAAATAAAGGACAGCTTGGAATTTAGTGATGAAAGCTTTCTTCACAATCACCTGAGTATACCTGTAAGCAATAATACCTGTATTATTTTATTAGTTTATGTCATACCCTTGCAGGGCAAAACTACTTATAATAGATAACAGAACACCCTGCAGAACTATTCTCACACAGCTCGCTTCTGCTGTTTTGCTGCATGGGAACACCCGCTTGCCAGAGAACAGGAAACAAAGATAAGACAAAGCATGAGGAAGCAAAGGAAATGCTCTCCTGTGAATAAACTTACATTACACAAGAGAAATATCACACTTCTTGTTTTCTTTTTTCAGTAAACTTTCTTAGGATCTCATCTGAATGAGATGTGATGCTGGTTAATGCACCCACTTAATGAAGAAGAAAAGATCATTCTGCCCCTAAACTCACATCTAAGTTCAGTTTTATACTGTAACACTGGGTATTTCTGCATACTTATTTTTTAAGCTTATGGAGAAACACATGAATTAAGGACCTTAACAAAAACCTAGTGTGACGCAAAAGATGATTGAAAATAAAAAATAATTTAAAAAAAAAAAGTACATTCAATGTATTTTACAGATTCTTCTCTGATTCCCTCTTGCTACCAAATGATTCCCCTTGTGGTAAAAACCTGTTAGGAAAGGACTGTGTACAAAGCAACTCATGACATCTACCCTCCAACTTACGTTTGCACAAAAAATGGTAACTTTTTTGTAACAAAAAAATGAAGAAATTTATATTTATCTAAAAGCAAACATGTAAAAAACCCACAACACAATAGCAACACCTAAAACCTGTCATCATTTTTCTTCCTATTATCGATTACTGGCTCTAGGTACCACCAACACATAAAGGTAAAGAAAATCATTATTTCATAAAAAATTTATAGTCTTTTTGTGCACAGCTGTTGATTTATATAAGTGGACTTTATACTGCTAGGAAATGTGATTAATATACCAGAAAAGAAGGTAAAAAGTAGATCAGTGATACAAAACAATGGTTCTTCAACTCAGTACACCTCTCTGCCTCTGATTTGAAGAATACCATTCACTCCTCATATTCTGGAGCACTAAATAACACTGTAACTAGATGCAGAAGAATTACTACATATTATCCACCCTTGATCTTTACACAAAATCCCCATGACATCTATAGAAATTCCACAGCTGTACAAGACAAAATAAGGTCCACGGCAAGCACAGCTTTCAGGATTTGCTCTTCAATAAATATCACAAGCATAGGAGAGACAGAGAATGTTAATACTTTATTTGTTTTGAACGTATAAAGATTATCTCTTGGAAACAATTCTTTTACAGCCATCTTGTGGGGAAAATAATTAATTCAAAACAGTATGTGTACTGTAATTGGTTTTCTACCAAAGACACCACTGTTCAGTATGACATCTTCTAGTGCTCTTTTAAGAAAAAAAAAAAAAAGTCTTGGTCACAAAGTAAACTTTATACAACATTGTCTAAATCACCGCAACATGAAGAAAGTGCTTTTCTGATCTATCATGTGTTAAAATTATTGGTTCTAGATAGTAAAAAATACATATCACTAAGTTAAAAACGTCATTTTTCTGAAGAATGCTTTTAGGCCAGATTCCATTCAAACTCCACAAAACTACAGACCACAAAAAAAGTGCAACAACCTGGAGAAGCTAAGGTTTTCTTCAGAGCTTGCCTGGCCAAATTGAATAATTCAATCTTAGTAAAAGGGGGTAACCCCCACCTCCAAATACAGTAGTAGATTCAGCTCAAAGCTGGAAAGCTTTTTCTTCTTTAACATCCTCAGCACTGCTATTTATTTTACACTTTGGTAATCTTCTGCTGCCTCTGAAGGACTTTACAACAGTTGTTTATGAAGAACTCATTAAACGACAGTTTTCTGTTTGTATACAGTTACCTGAAGTACAGGGTTGGTCAGACATTTCAGAATAGTTGAAAGTCATGATGCAGGCTTCAGTTCTCTAGAGCAATCAAACATCAGCTGCTGACTGATCTACGTGTCTTGTCTACAAAGCAAAGAACTTAAACTTTATCCTAGAGAACAAAAGCTCACATGTAGCCCATTTTTCTTACTTGGTTTTAAATTTTGCCATAATAAAATACTTCACTTACATAGAACAGTAAAATGTATCACATCACATTTATCCACTATGCAATTATCTTCTAGTAATACAAAGGTGAAACAGAGTACCACAGAATGCTTTTACAGAATGCACAATCAAGAGGTGTCACAGAAATATGCACTTTTTGGAACTGTTACAATCAGTGTATAGTTTAGACTAGCAGGCACCTCTATTAATTTTTGGTTTTTTAAATAAATAAAGAAATTTGACAATGAAAGGGTCCTATGGTAACCAAAGACTCTGACAGCGGTAACTAAAGAGAACATACCGGTAGCCAGACATATAACCAGACAATTTTGCTACTGCAAACACGAGTACATAAATTTTTAATGTTACACTTTTACCAAACTTTGGGTGAAGACAGTGTACATGTGTGCTCACAGCTTTCCTTCCGACAGACGACAATGAGATCTGCTTCCTCCACGACTCTTTAAACTTTGGAAAGGAGCCCTGACTCAGGGGCACTTGCCTTAATGAGATTTTGGATTTCTTTGAATTTTGGATGTTCTTTATCAGCTACCAGCTGCAGCAATATAGCTTCACTAGTAGTAACTATAATTCCAGTGCGAGCAAGACGCTGAAAGAGAAAAGAGGAGAAAGAGAGTAGCAGGAGATACTTGCAATAAGTAAGTATACACTTTGTAAAGATGACAGACGGTATTTTTAAAAACATTTCTTATTAACAAAACATTGCCAATTCCATTCCTGTATAACTAAGCAGTATCATTTATAAAGCTAGGATGGAAAGTGAGTGGTTTTAGACTTTACTGAGGAAAAAGCCTGCCCTGGATTACAAATAAGGCTTCCTACTTGGACTGGATTCTTTCCCCATGTCTGACTTGATATGCAGAAAGCCCACCTCTGTTACATAAACAAGCTTTTCCCTTTGCATGGTCCAGAGGATAGCCTTTTCCACCCTCTTACATATCTGAAAGGCTTGAGGAAAAAGAAAATAGCAAGGTCCAACCTAAAGGCATTAAGCAACAGTAACAGTTTCTCTTTCAGGGCTTGTTATGCACTAGTACTTCCATCCTTGAACTACACAGCCTTACTAGTACTAATCACCTCACAGGACAGAACAAAAAGCGCTTCTACAGACCTTATAAATCATACTAGCACAACAGCAGCTCCTTTTAATGAGCATCTCATTACAGTCTCAGTAAATCCTGAGTTAGTTCTTGGGCTACACAAGCCCAAGCATCACTGTGTAGAAAGCAAAACTGAAAGAGGTCTGACAGATCTTTTAAGTGTGCAACTAAACAGAACAATCCTCCGTGTAGCCTAAGCCACAAGACTAACAGCAAAGGTTCTGGACTTCTAAGACTGTGGCTGTTGCCTACATAGCAAAGTTATCTTAAGTAAAGGCTGATCATCCTCTGGGCCCTATCAGCTTCCCAACAATTGTACAGATTCATCGGCAGTAAAACTCTTTATGAAGCCAGCTTTCCCTCCGTCATCCTCTATTCAGCCGCATGCTGCACCAAATCTAATGGGGTCCTTAATAGTCAAAGGAGGGCAAGAAGCAGAAAATACAGATACATATGCCTTCAGAGAGGTTTCAATTTTAATTACTGAAGAAAATAGAAGCTCTTTCTAGGGCAGACGCAGATCACTGTTTAGGTGACCAATTACAAAACTATTGATGGGAGAAGTTCTTAATTTTAGGGAACCAGTAATGAGTATGCAACTACAATCTATATAGTGTAAAATAACTAGGCTAGATTTACCCACCAATGGCTTCTTGTTTGCAGTAACGGCAGTAAGCCTTGCAATATTTTGTTGAGACAAAGCAGATAGCTTTCCCAGCTCTCCTATTCTGTACAATGATGCATTTGTTTAAAACACATACACAGCCAAAAAAAATATTAAAATCACTATGAAATATTATGTCAATGTTTGAGATGTACTCTTCCAGGAACACAAGTTTTTTATTTTAACTAGTATGGATGAGAGAAAATAAAATAAATAAAGACTTTTAAAGAACCTTGTCTTCTGAGAAATGTTGACTGAAAAAAAGACAGTATTTTCTCTTTAGAAACAAAACATACCATAACATGTCAAATAGGCTGGCATTAGTTTATACTCTAGGAGTAGGTATAATTTCTATAGTTATATAGTTTCGCCTCCGTACAATTCTAAACATCCATTGGACTGACTATGTGTCTAATGTCACTGTCCTCGAACAGGCAGGGGTCACCAGCATCGAGGCCATATTGCTGAAATTGCAGCTGTGCTGGGCAGGGCACGTCTCTAGAATGAAGGATCACCGCCTCCCCAAGATCGTGTTTTATGGTGAACTTGCCACCGGTAGCCGCAAGAGAGGTGCCCCAAAGAAGAGATACAAGGACTCCCTGAAACAATACCTTAGCCTTGGCCATATTGACTACCATCAGGGGTCCACCTTGGCCTCCAATCGGGAGACTTGGAGGCACAACCATACATAATGCCGCTGACTCCTTTGAGAGCTCACGAAGAACTAGTCTCGAGGAGAAAAGACAACACAGGAAGAATCGCGCCCCACCTGTTCCACCCAAGGAGACCTTCTGCTGTGCTTTTTGTAGCCAGATTTGCCTATCCCACATTGGCCTTCTTAGTCATCAGCGCGCTTGTAGTAAGCGTGGGTAAATGCCCTTCCCAAATCTTCGTTCACGAAGTCAAGCCATGATGATGATAGTTTTGAGATTAGCAGGAATGAAGAGATGCACGTTCTAAGTATAGTGGATGACTTCCAAGGAAAGGAAAGGTTTTCTTTTTCAGTCTTTAATGTGAATTAAAGCAGTGTGTGTGCTGCATCCACACTGCAGGAACAACTAGGAGAGATGCAAAACAGAAAAGACCCAGCAGGAACAGACTAAACTGGTGCTATCCAAGACAGTGACACAAGGCATCTTTATCAGATAGGGCAGAGATTAAGAACAGCCACAACCCTGGCCAGTTGGGTTGAATTATTTCAATGGAAATTTTGGGGGTTTTCTGGTTTCTGGGGTTGGGTTTTGGTTTTGTTTTGTTTTTTTTTCTTTTTTTTTGATTGCAAGTTTTTGCCAGCTGTCATTTTTAAGTGCACAACAGAAGCAGAGACTAATACTTCAGGGTCACCCAGGCAGACATGAAAGTTTGGCTATCAGTTGAAACTGCACTTCCTAGCACATCTGTTCTGATATATGTTCAGCCCCAGCATCATCTAAACACATTCTATGCGAGGGGAAGCGTGGAGAATTGAAAGGGCAGGTGGAACTAGGTAAGATTTATTTGAGGTTGCTGAGGAAGGTGCTCATTATCACTGCAAGGTTGCTCTTTATCACTCTTGAAAGGTCACTGTGAATAGAGAAGGGCAGTTTCACTGAGATAAGTTAAGTATCACACCCTTTTCCCAGAGAGGTAGGGAGAAAGATCTAGGGACCTTGGATCCAAACCTCACCTCAGCCTACCAGGTATGGAGCAAGGGTGAACAGCACTCAACAAAAACATGATTAGACCTGTCAGCTGTATGGTGTGACTAAAGCAGGATTACCCAATGTTCTGGTATTTTACCAGCTTCTTAAGAAACCTACTGCCATAGCCCATCAGGATTACTGACCTGCCTAGTACATGTGCCGTTTTCTCCTGGTCTCCTGCTCACAAGCATGCTCACCTCTTACCCACTCTAGCCCAGAGCCCCCTGTAGCATTTTTAAGGGTTTACCGCACAAAAGGGATACAATGTTGGCACACACACCCACAGAGTAAAAGGAGAAGATACTGCCATAAAACTGGCTGGGTCATCAACAAGAAACCAGCAACTGTTCCACAACTTGTAATTTAATGCTGACTATTGAGGAACCACAGTAAACCATTTTGTGTTTGGTGAAAAAAAAAATAAAATTAGAAAGACATGCTAAAATGTTGCTTAAAATTGACCAATTTGCCTGGATTACAGCTTTTGCAATCAACTACACTTTTAAGATTATGCATACCTTTCTGACTAGAAAGAAAAAACAGCTGGCTAGTCACTGCTTTAACCTCTATTACACTGAGCCAACTTCTACACTTGCAGACACAATACGATAATCAAATGTACAAATAAATGTACAATAAGGCAAACAGATTTCATTTTTTTATATTTTTTGTCTATTGCTGCTCCTGCAAGACACTGACTTGAGGTGTCCATGATTTCAGTCATTCCTGCACTCTGTGTGTGTCACTATGCTTTATGTGATGGACAACATTAAGCTTCTATTTAATCAGTCATGGGTTTCATCAAATGCTATATGCTGGTGATTTAGCCTTTAATTCTCTCACTCATGAGAAACACAAGGAATCAAAAGTCTCCTCCATTATCTATAAAAAAAAAAAAAAAAAAAAAGAAGAGCATCAAATGCTGTACGTATTAGCTTCAATTTCCAAATAAGTGTTGAGGCCCAAGGCAAAAACTGCAATACTTAATGTATATATCAGGTTCTGATTTCCAACAGTGATGCCTGTAGGCAAGTACACAATCAAAAAATCATTTGCATGAATTTGCTACCACATAGTTGTATGTGCTTTTAAATCTTCTTGTTAACATTTATCTCCGCTTTTCTCAACATTTAGATGAGCTCTTAGAAGGAGGGGGGAAAGTCTGTACCATAATCAGTCTTGAGATTAAGCTTTAATTTGCACTGATGAGGAAGAGCAGAGAAAGGGACAGACATACAAGAAGGAGCTCGAACAGGATCACTTACTATGTTCCATAGCATTTCAAGGAATTTTAAGAGCAGAATACCGTTTGCAATAACAAAACCAAAAGCTCTGCAACACTCCTACTCTGCTGTACAGTTAACACTCTGTGAGAAAATGTCCTAAATTAATGGCTATACAGAGTAACCTAGATTGCACAAAACAACCATATTGGAAATCCAAGTGTCCCAAACTGGGTTCCACATATTTAACCATAATTTTGGATGAAAAATAAGGCAGTAATACTTCTACTTCCTGAAATCACTCTGAGAATCAGAGCATGCACCTCTTTCCCAGTCTACATTTGCCCACTGCTTACTGGCCTTAAAAATTCCTTGTTAGGTTAGCTTCCAATAAGGAGGTAAATTAACATACAGACCCAAGGTGGACAAAGCCTTTATTGAGAAACTTACCTCAAGAGCAAACATTCTGTCCATCATACTTCTTGACGAGGTGGCATCAGCTACAATATGAACTTCCAGACCTCTGCCGACTAATTCCAGTGCTGTTTGCTGGATGCAGACATGAGTCTACAGAGGAGATATCAAATGCAAAAAATCCATAAAAAAAATCATTATTATAAAACATATGCAGCACAATGCCAAAATTAGACTTCAAACATGCATCTTTTTGCCCCTGACATTACTGAAGAACTCAATCTGGGGTTTAAACGCCAAAGAAGCTTGAGATAAGAGCCTGTAAAGTATCACATTTCAAAGTTTATTATGAGATAATATCAAGCCCGTATAACAGTAATAATTTAATCTGTATAGTACATCTGAGCTCTAAGCAATATAAGTTGACTTTTTTTTTTTTTTTTTTTTAATAACAGAAAGCAATGCTAAACGCTACTGTGGGCCAACACACATTACCATAAAACAGTACAAGAATGGCAAGGCACATACTTCTACTCCAAACAGGACAACGCTGCGGACTCCAGGGATCTCTGCTAAAGCTGCTTCAACTTCTGGCAACACCATTGAAAATTTTGTTTTAGGAAGTACAAGTTTAGCTCCTGTTAAATCAATTTCTTGCACAGTGCTGCCAAGACCTTTGGGATACTGTTCTGTTACAATAACTGGAATTCCTAAGAGCCGTGCACCTTGGAGCTGCAAGGGGACAGGGAGGAAAGTATATAAGAAATTAAATTATTAAAGAATGACCACAGCAAAAGCACTGTTATTATCTAAAGCTGAATAACTAGTAAACTGGCTGTGTATAATATAATGAATTTGCACGTGCGATCGAAAGTCACTACAAGAAATAAAGCAAACACCATACCAGTCGTTGGCCCACGCTGATGATATCACCAAAGTACTTGATGGCAGGCCGGAATCGCTCTTGCATATCACAGCAGAAAAACACAGTGCTTGAAGGTGTCAAGTTGCCCAAAGTTGTCATCTGAAAAACAAAATAAAGATAATGCTTTCCATGGGAGTGAAGAGCCTTTCAGAAAAGCAACAGAATAAGAAAAGTCTGCAAGACCTCTGCCAGATAACAGATTTATGTTACTTTAAGTCAAAATAGAAGGAAGGTTTTTCAAGCATATTATAGTTTTTGTATGTTTTCAAATTCAAATGAACAGCTGATACTGAGCAGTATGGTACAGACATCTATAGGAAATCAAAATTTAATTAGGTGGGAGACACAAGTTAATGTAAATGTACATGGAAACTTCTGAACTCTGAATGGAAGAGCATACTGCCTAAAGCACTGTAAAAATAATTTTATTTTTTTTTTTAAAAAAAGGTACCAACAACAAAATGACACTCCTCAAATTCATTTTTAAATCCACAACTCTTGGAACTGACATAAAATCAGGATAAATTAAAGTTAAAAGAATTCAGACTTCTACTTGCTTTGAATACCATGTGTTCATGTATTTTCAGCATATTCATTATGTAGTCAGTTTATTTTGTCTATAACATCTTTTAGTGCAAGCCTGATGGAAGTCCAATGGCAGAGAAACTTGTCAGTAGTATGACCAAAAAAATAAATAAATAGTCAAATATTGCATTCTCTTCCATCTTGAACAATGCTTTGTATTTGTGTAAAATTACTTGTACTACTTGCTGAAGCGAAGGATAAGGCTTCAGTTGGAGGCTACAAGGAAAGAAAGCAACCACATACTATCATTTAGTTGTAACGGAACTCAAGAGAACTTATATCCATTCAGAAGCTTCTTAGCAAGCTGATAAATTGAACAAACTGCTTCTGGGAAGTAGCCATTAACTATAAACACTCAATTTTCTGCAAGCCAGCGCTGTGAGGTTTTCAACTAAAAATTACAAAAACTGTACAATAGTGTATTTTGGAAGAGCAAGGATGTATCTGGTTTACATGGCAAGGTTTTGGTAGTAAGGAAGGACTGCAGGGGTGGGTATTGTGAGAAGATGCTAAAAACTGCCACATGCTGGACAAAGCAAATACCAGCCAGGTTCAAGAAGGACTCACCACTGGCCAAGGCCAAGCCCATAAGCAATGCTGGTGGCACCTCCATGATAATGTACTTAAGAAAGGGGAAAAGTACTCAACACTGCAGCAGCAGCAGCTAGGAGACAGGAGTGAGAATATATGAAACAACTCTGCAGACACCATTGTCAATGTGAAAGTAGAGGAAGGAAGTGCTCCAGCCACCAGAACAGAGATTCCCCTCTCCTCTTGGACATCTCCACACAGATCCTCCACATCCATCACAGGGCATGGGGATGTGCCCACAGGAGGCTGCAGACCTGTGGCCCCAATGAAGAGTACCTCAGGCAGATCTTCTGGCAGGACTTGTGATCCCATGGGGATTCACGTGGGAGCAGTCTGTTCCTGAAGGACTGCATCCATGGAAAGGACCCATGCTGGAGCAGCCTGCTCCTGAAGGACTGCATCCATGGATGGGACCCACGCTGAAGCAGTCTATTCCTGAAGTATTGCACCCCGTCGAAGGGACCCACACGTAAGTTTGTGAAGGACTACCTCTCATGGTAGATGCCACACTGGAGCAGGAGAGGAGTGTGAGCAGGAATGACAGAGAGTGTTAAGAACTGACTGCAACCCCATTCCTCATCCCTTTGTGCTGCTTGCAGGGACAAGGTAGAAAAGCCAGAAGTGGAGCTGAGCCTGGGAAGAAGGGAGGGGTAGGTGGAAGGTGTTTTATTTCCCATTTTCCTATTCTATTATTGGTTGGTTAATTAATTAACCCAAGTTGAGTCTGTTTTGCCTATAACAGTAACTGGTAAGTGATCTCCCTGTCCCTATCTTGACCCACAAGCTTATTGTCATATTTTCTCCCCCTCTCCTGTTGGGGAAGGAGGGGAGTGATAAAGCAGCTTAGTAGACACCTGGTAGTTAGCCAAGGTCAGCTCACCACAAGGGAATGTGGAATCCTTAAATATTAGTCCCAAGTCTTTCATCGCTTCACTACATGTGTGCCAAGTAAAACAATCTTGATCTCAATTTCCAAGACTAAAAAACTATACTAATGGCCTGTTCAAACTGTTGTGAAAGTTACTTGCACACTATAAATTGTAAATTCCCACACCTCTCACATTTGGTACACTACTACTGCTGAAACAAAAAACGCTCTTAACCGCAGTGGGCAAAAACACAATGCTGTTAGTACAAGCAATTACGAAGGCAACTGCAGTAAGGACTGTAAAGCAGGTAGTCTAACACTGGACCCACTGGTGCCACAGGAAAACAGAAGAGCATGACAACAGATATCAGGGGAAATCTTTGTCAATACAAAGCCACAGCTGCACTAAAATAGGCTACCACAAGTGGCAGGATCTCCATCCTCAGACATTTTCAGCATTCAGCAAAATGACAACTGATTTGATGAAGAACTGGCTTTGCATAGGAGTTAGAGAAGGCAGTCTCAAGATAGCTCTCCCAAACAACACTTCTGTGATTCTATACCATGTAGTAAATAAGGTCTGGGATCAAGAATGCTTGAAAACAAAATACTGAATAACTGCCTTGTACTTGAACATCATCCATCTATGTGTTTGAACAATGCAAAAGCCAGTTGGTGGGAAGTATTAACATGTAATTCAACATCACAGTGAGCATTCAGTGACCCATTCTAACTCTAGCACTTAATACCATCAGTCAATCATGACATTTAACTTTCCTACAGCTCAGAAGCAAAAATAGAGTAATTGGAATAGACGATATTTGTAAGCATGCCTCCTACTCAGAAAACGTGTCGTCTTAGCCTTTGTATAACAGGCAAAGACCATTACTTCCTTTTAGAAATCATTTCACCACTTTTTTTTTCTTAGAAATCATTTTGAACTACTGTAGACCATCACTATAATCTATGTAGAATTAGTTTACTGCCTTAGTGCACATCTACTTGTGTCAAGGCACTACCATCCTTAGCAATGGAACAAGAAGGAATATAGACCAGAAAGCCTTCAAGAAGCTGCACAGTCTGCCTCTACAGAAGGATCAACCAAACACTAATATTCTTCACAGATACCTTCCTGATCTCACCCATACGCAATACACAACACACAGAGCTCTTATACAATCCACCCTACAGCTCTGCTACCTTTACCCTGAAGTGTTTTCTTACCCACACAGTACAGATGTATGTATCATATATATATATATACACACACACACACACATACGCCATTTTGTTGCCACTTAGAAGCATTATTTCCAGTTCTGTCCATGCTGGATTTGAAATGCAAAAGCATCACCATTCTCTTTCATGTGCATAACCGTGCATAAACACTTATTACCATATCTCAAGACTCAAGATCCAGTCTCCCTTTAGTCCTTCCCCTTCCTTATTTTAAAACAAATCAGTATTTTGAGCCTTCCCTCCTACAACTCATTTTCATTGTCCTTCCAGTTTTGCTTTAAAAATAGCAGGCTACAGCAAGGCACCCAATACTTGGGTATTGAGTGTATTTCTCTGCAGTATTTCTCTGCTCGTAACATTTCTCAGCACTAGCAGACTCAGGTCAGCTCCCAGCCCCTGCAGGCCCTGTTCAATTTGTACTTTCCAGTATGCTATTTGCTCTTTTCATAATTGATGATACTTCGACTCTGATCCTCAAAATCATCCTGTGAACTCTCCCTCATCTTTTATTTGCATAGTTGATTATGTCTACCTTAGCACAAGAAGTGCTTCTACCTTTGTTGCTTCCATTTTGAACAGCATCTTATTTCACGTTTTTCTCCAACTTGTCATGAAAAGCCTGAATTCTGCTCTCCCAGATGCTTGAAGCTCCTCCCAGTTCAGCACCTTCTGCAAAAACAGTATTTGCCCTAAGTTTGGGCAATGAAATAGGTGGTGGAATATTAACAGACAGTGGATTTGGAACAGATCTTAGAGCCAAATTCAGTATTATTCTCATTTGACAGTGAAGTACAGAGATAAAATTACTGCCTTTCTAGCCAGGGAGCATCCTCAACACAGACTTCCACTGAATCTATAATCCCATGTGTTTATGTCAAAACATCACAGGGAGCTGGAACAAAAGGTTTATATCCGCTTTCCTCTATTGTCAAGTTGGCTTCACATGATTTAATTTATGCCTTCAGTTTAATATAACCAGCCCTCTAAAATGAAGTTGAGTCAACTATAAAAAAAATTCTGACAAAAATCTAACACCAATAATACCTATGTTGAATTTCGTATTTGTTTCTGATTAACTTGCAGTCTGAATCAAAACATGCCATGCAACTTGTGGCAGAATACAAAGAAATCAGAAGAAATAGATGGCAAAACTAAAAAAAAAAAAAAAAAAAATAATAAGTCATCACTTGCTGGTGTTACTTAGAAAGGCAGATGTGTAAAGGATGAGAGTGCTGCAGAACGCAGTTTGAAATGAAGTTTCATAAACAGTAGGTAATGCAGGCCATAAATAAATTCACAGAAGTATCTGCTATGTATAAAGGAAAGTTTCCTTTCACTGGTTCTTCAATGTACCACATAAATCCTACCACTCACTTGCTCTCAAAGCCATCTACCTCTTTCCCAGCTTCACTGTGCCAGGAATACGGGGCACCTTCACCTCACATATCCCTTGACAGTGAAAACCATGGCTGCCTGCACAGCTCCAGCACTGCACCGTACCAGTGAGCTGGGGTGGGGGCAAAACTACACCCAGACAGCAAACCCGAATGGCATGCCAGCACCCATTTACCTTCACCCCGAGAGGCAGGCTGGGCAATGCTGGTGAGCCACTGCAGCTACCTGTGGGTCAACTATGTATTTCCTAAACAAAAGCAAATCCACCCCACATGTAACATCTATTCAGCCATGATACCATTAAACAACCTAAATTTAAAAGACAAACACACAAAATCTAAAAAAAAAACCCCAAAACAAACAGAAAACAAAACAAACAAACAAAAACAACAAAACAACAACAACAAAAAAACACCAAAACCACAAAAAAAACAACAACAAAACACCAACACCAAATCACTGGAAGTTCACACACACAGCAATTTTTTCCATTTGTTTAGCTTCACCTCTCTCAGTCACCAGGACTTTCTCCCCTCCAGCCAAAAGTTATCCACAGCACAACCAGAATAGGTATGTCAGACAGACATGTAACCTGACGCAGCTCTTCCACCCAGATAGAGAAGTAATCTCTAGGACATTGTCTGGACCAGGATTTTAAAGATAGCTGTCACAATCTACATTCAGCTTTAAATCCTACTCTAGAAAAGGCCTAGGTGGGAAAGGACAGGTGTTTCTTCACATTTATTGCATCTCTGCTGATTATTCTTAATCATACAAATGTGACTGTGATGAAGTACTGTAATTATAGAATCAGCTTTACAAAAATATTCACATACACTGGCTCTTTATCAGCAATTTCTCTGTGCAAACTTCAGGAAGCATTCAACATACAAAATGCAATTTTTTTTTCAGTATCTGTAATGAGCAAGTAAATGGAAGGAGAGAAATAATCCTAGGTGACATCACTAGTCACATCATAAATTTCTTGCCAAGGTTACCCACAAAAAAAGGCAGAGAGGAGGACCTTGCAGTCTTGGTACTTTAAGGATGGCAACAACAAAAAGCAACTGACTACCAATTGCTGCTGCTTCTTTATTTCTAAAAGGAAATCTGTAAGATTCAGTTTGACTTTGTTTCTTATCTTTCAAAGGGAAAAAAAACCTGAAGAAATTCAGTTTAATGTATCTGAAGGGAAAAATAGGTTACAAGTATTTCAACTTAGGAGCACAAACATTTATTCTGTGCTAAGCTGAAGCACACTCTTTTGTATGCAATTCATCATTTTAAAAGGGCAGATTTAGTTAAGCACATGATGTTAACATAATTAAGAGAGCGCAAAATTCTTCATCAAAATCCAAAATTATCAGAATGCTATCTACAGAGGGAAGATACACAGACCAGGAGTCTGGATGTGAAGAAACCTCTCCGAACAGTCTACCTTTGCGGAGAAGGAAAAAAAAGCAAACACCTCCCTTGACCAACTCATATCCTGCAATTTATGCTTCTGCTTTTCCTGGTCTTCAGAAAACGGACTTAGGCTCCTGAGTTAATGTTATTTCTGTTTCCAAAACATCTTAATATAGCAATATTAGATATGTGTAAAAAGACTGTAAATCTGTATACAAGTACTTCTATTTTATTTGCCTTCTCTTTCAGCAACAATTTAGTGTCACTCTGCAAGCAGCTTTCTGCAAGAAACATATGCCTGAAACATCAACATGTCTTTTTAAAAAAAACAACCTGAACTACAAATGCTTTTTCCAATTATATTAATAGTAACTTCACCCTTTTAGCTCTAACGTCTTAAGGTTACAAGTTTGTAAATGCAGGGCACAAATACTGCCTAAGTCACCTTGAAGTTATGAAAGCAACTGTGAAAAAGGCTCTCTCGGGCATATATTCAAATGCTGCCTGACCTCCTCTATTACATGGCTGAAAGGAGCATAGCTGTCCTGACTTTTGACACTGAAGTGTTTTTTCTTAATGCTTCCCTCCTCCAAACAAAGCTACAACAGTTATGGCAAAACATAATAGTTTTAGTAGCACAATTTACTTGCATTTATAGTTAGAAGAGGTTACAGTAGTCTTGAATTCCCCTGCCCTGACTGTATTACTCTGTTAAAATTTCCATCCCAGAAAAGCAGATGGCCCCCTTTTTGCTAGTACTCAGGTTGCAAGTAGGAAGAGGCCGAAGGGGAAGTCCTCCTCACTGCAAGCCTGTGGTTGAAGAGTTTCAAGGGCATCAGCCAAGCTGAACGTCAGTGTTTACTACATCCCACCACCCTAACACTGGATGGCCATTGAAACTTCAGCTGTTTTGCACCATGACAGTTAAACCAAACAAATGTACGTGTATGAGCACAGTACAAAGGCACAAGTATGACTGGAGAGAAAATGCCCTGTACAGACTGAGCTTTGAATTGAGCTGCATGGAGTGGCTTGGCTTTCCAAGGGCAGTATAGGGGGATTTCCTGTGAAATTACTGGCCTCCTCAACTGCAGGGACAGGAAATTGAAACAGCCCCATCAAACACCATTTAATGCTGACATTTCTTTAGCTACTGCAAACAAAAAGCATCCTTCTGTAACAGGTCTGCACAGGAATCAAAACAGGAGGATATCGTTCCAGAGCTCAGGGCACTAGTGCCCTAGGAGTTAAAATGCCATCCCTAGCTAAACGCATACTTGTATTTTATAAAGCACGCACATAAAACTACTGAAATTACGGTCTAGGGATACGGATTCTACTATCTGTGAATCTTAGTTTTAAACTAAATACATCTTTCTAAATATGAAAGTCTAATTATATCAGCAAGCAAAGGTTGTCCCCTTAGAAAGACATGTTAAAAAGCGTGTTTCGACTGACTATGACACATGCAGATGACAAACCTGTGTTAACTGTAGATAAAACATCGAGGCGGGGGGAGGACAGAGAAGGCACATGAGAATGGCAAGTGCATGAATCAAGGTACAGAAAGTGAGTATAACCTTCCCATCAGTAAATCCTGAAGGTCTTAAAAAGCGCAGCTATGACTGCATCAGACCAAATGTTCCCCAAACGAGTGATCTCTGAGCACCTGCCGGTGGCTTAAGGCAAGCTCACTGACATCATTGTGATGTCTCCAGCTCATTCTCAGCTGCTGAAGCACATCAAGGAAGCAACTAAAATAATATACAAGTACCAACCTTTTCATATCAACAGTTGCTATTGTTTAGAATGTTAACAGTATTGGCAAAAGGAGATAATCTATTAAGCAATTCATGCATTAAGTACTGGTTCATCTTGAATCCCTGTAGTCAGTTTAAGCTGCATAGTGCATCTGCACCCTGGGAATGACAAATCCTTCTATGTCTCAACAGTGACCTTTTACACACAGATCCACGTCCTGCTACGAATGCTCGGGTTGCATTTACAATTTTAGTGCACAAGCCATCTGCGAGAGTCTTTACAGAGCACTGGTCTGCACACACAAAATTCTGACCTGCACCATTGTTATACACACTTTGTTTTTAAAATCCTTGCTGGAATTAAGCAAGGTATGCCCCCATAACAATTCTCACTGCAGGTTGGAGGGATTGCCCTTTCCAGTCTCTGGCTGGGCCCCCATCCATTCTGCTTCCAAAACACAAAGCAGAAAGGTTTCAAACTGAGTATTATGAATGACGAATGATGACATTAATAACAAATGACAAGTTATTAAACTAGTTTGGTGTTCTCAGCCACTCTTCCCATACACAGGACTAAGGAAAGAACAAAACACTCCTATGGCATCCTTGATGTACAGTTTAAGCAAACAGGACACCCTGCAAGTTTACAGGTTCAAGACACTACAATTGATCAAGATCTACAAACAGCATGAATTAAACCGTTTTTGAAAACATAAAGAGAATGCCAGCTATGTTTCAATTTTTATGACATCACTTTTTCAACTTAGTAATGTTGGCTCAACAAACTAAGACTTCTTAATTATAAATTGAGAAGAATGTTCTACATTAAAACAGTAAGTACGTGGATTTTCTTTTTATTATTTTTTTAAGTTGACTTCCTTGATGCTGGAGGAAGGAAAAGATATTTTTCTTCCAGTGCAACTACTACAGCACAACTGGCACAAATCTTCAGTGTGCATGAAGATATCATAGCATGAAACACACATACTGTATCTGCCTGGCAGTCTGGTTTCCTGGTTTATGGCCGGAAAACTATCAAGTTATGGACCTGTAAAACATAAAAGAATTCTCTGGGGCAAGAAACTATAGAGAAATCCTAGCCACTAAGGCGCAAGACCGAGCCCTAGCAGAGCCCTCTTCACCGGCACCCGCCAAGCTTCCACCTAGTCAGCATTACCTCCGGTTAAAACCAGCAGCACCAGGCGCCTGTTTTAAAGGAGTATTCGTTAACTTCTGCCACTAAGCTACTTTCCCATTCATGCGGGTCGCGTAAGTTCTCACTCGCTGAAGGCAAAGCCCGGCTACCACATGCGTGCTGTGCGGAGTGCACCTGCCTTCCCCCCGTAGTAAAACTAAAGTTTCCGAGCACAAATAAGCCAGCGCGGCTTGTGGGGCTGTGTCCGCGGCTCCAGCGCGCTTCGGGTGGGCTCCCCCGGCTGCCGCCGCCCCGCTCGGTCCCCGGAAGACAGGGTGGGGGCCGGGCAGCCGCAGCCTGCGGCGGGACGGGGCCACTCCTCACACCTGTGGCGGCCGGTCTCACCTGTATCTGCAGCGGCACCAGGCGCACCTTGCAGCGCTCGTTGACCAGGAAGCCCTTGGGCAGGTCTACGTACTGGCTCCACTCCTCGGCGAATAGCTGCACCACGAACTTGCGGTGCATGTCTATCTGGTCCCCGTAGAGGCTGAGGAACTTCTGGATCAGCAGCTCATAGCCGGCGCCGTGCGGCACGGTAGAGGGCCGCGCGAAGACGGAGAAGCAGAAGAGAACGGGCACTGAGCCGCCGGCCGCCGCCGAGCAGCCCCCACCAGCCGGAGGACCGACTGGCTCCGCCGCCGCCGCCATCTTCAGGGGCAGCCGCACTCAGCTCCGCCAACTCGCTGCGGCCCGCTCCGCCGCTCCTCCTCCCGCCGCCTCCTCCTCCCGGCCGCGCGGGCGGTGCCGGCGGCCCCCAATCCCGGCTGCAGCTGCTCCTGCTCCTCCTCCTCCTCGCCATGGGGCCTGGAGCGGCCCCGCAAGTCCTCGGGTCTGGGGTCGCCTCTGGGGCGCCCCAGTCGGGCGGGCACCCTCTCTCCCGACGCCGCTGCTCTTCCGTGGACGGTGGGTGCCCACCTCTCAGGCGGGCGGCGGGAGGCGCAGAGCCCGGTCACGCTGCGGGCCCAGCCCGGGTCCTGCAGAGGAGCGCAGGAGGCGGTGGGCTCTGTCTTCTCCCGCCGGGGACGGCCCCCTCATGGGCTCGGCGCGGCCGGCGGGCTGGGGCGCGCCCAAACGCCGCAGGGCTGAGCGACTGGGGTGGGGGGGGCTGGGAGCCTTGGTGCCCCGTCGGGAGGGCGCGGCGGCGGGCTGGCTGGCAGGCAGGGTGGGCAGTGGGGACGGGTGCGGCCGCGCACCGCGGGAGCTGGGGAGGAACCTGTTGATGCAGCTTGAGAGGTGCCCGGTTTCTTTCAAGCGTGAGCTAGTCCGACCTTAGATCTAGATAGGGAACAGCTGCTCGCTCTACCGGTACCGAAACCGGTTGTTGAGTTTAACACGAGGCTTTTCTCGGGAGTGTCAGTGTGTGAACTGATGCACGCCGAGGCTCCGAACCTGCAATTGCACCCATAGATCAGCAGAACTGAGCAGGATGCCGTGCATCCACACATTTCATTCTTCCCAGCTTCGTGTACTCTACGGTATTTCCAGAGTCATTAACCTGCTTTTGTTCATTTTTTCCTTTTTTTTTTTTTTTTTTTTTCCTGTTGTGCTGCAGTGTGCTTGTCAGGAAGGATCCGACTATTGTGTTACACCTGTAGAAAGGAAATCCTCTTAACACCAGTGTTTTGGATGTTTTCATGCGCTATCCAATGCAGCAACACCACCACCAAGGTTAATGGTGTCTGCCTGGCTCAGTATCCTCAAAGTTGTTCTTGTGCTTTACTGATGTCAGAAATACGGAGCTGTCACATTAAATGGCAATGACGTTTCCATTAGATTTACAACACCCCCCCCCCCCCCCGAAAATGCATTGTTGGTGCAAACTGATTTAAAAATTGCAAGTGCAAGGTACCTTTCACAATTCCGTATTTTCACACTCATTACCTACTAGGCACTGAAGCATCCTGAAATGTGTGGTTTTTACGCTACCGAAGAAGCAAATGTGCAGTGGCTTCTGCCCGTTACAGGGAAAACATTCAAGTTTCACTGTGTCTAGGTAGAAATTGCTCAGTAAGTTTTTAAAAAGATTCCATCACAAGTCTAAAATACACATTGATTCTGCTATTACTGCCAATGGATTCACAGAGAATTTGCACCTTCATTCCAGAGGAGGTAGTGACATCTGATTGTATTCAGCCTAAATGAACACATCTCTGTGATTAAAAAATGCTTTTAAAAGAGTAAATACGCAGTAAGGTCTGTCCATCTGGGGTCTGCTTAAACATTTGGGCCTGTCACATGTGTGACAATATTTAGCTGGGAAAACAGCAATTTTCACCTCTAGAAACACATACATGGGAGCATTCGGTGAAATTTATACAGTTATGTTCCACCTGCCAGCTAAAATATATCGACAAGACAGGGTTCAGGGCTTCCTTTCATTCTTTGTCCATGCTTACTGTTCTGCTGATTTAATTTATGAATACAGCCAGTTATTAATGCTGTTACAATACAGGCGTATGGGGTGAACAATTTTATGGCTCCCTCGTTAGCTGGCTTGAATCAGTTCCAGTTTCGAGAGAAAAGGTGACAAATTGAATACTTGGTGAAGTCTATTTAGTTTCTGTGACTTAAATTGGTTTCTAGTTCTTAATTTGTACTTTCTTTTAATTGACTGCTGTTCCAAAATTCAATGTATTTTTAAAATGTAGCATGGATAGGGGTTTGCTGATTAATGGTGTTTTAAATGAGCTTTCTTTTTTTCATTATAGCATTATATTGCATTATAGCAAGATTTTTTTTTTAACTAATACAGTTAGCAAAATACACTGTAGCAAATTCTTACCTTTCTACAGTTCCTGTATACCATGGATATATTTGAATACAAATTACTCAGTATGCAGAATACATAACTGATATTTTGGTAAATTGACCAGATTCAAGCTTATTTAAATAACTGAAAATTTTGGTAACAGGGTAACCAAACATTTGGTAACATTTAAGCTACTGGGATTCATCCAAAATCTGGACGAGCAGGGGCTTTTCTACTGCAGGTGACCATTGACCCTGTCTGTCTCAGATCAAGGAACAGGAAGGGAGAGGGACACATTCAGAGTGGGGGCTGCTCCTCCCTCTCTCCCTGTCCAAGGTCTTGCAGGCAGGAGCAATGAAACACCAGATCTCTGTGTGTGCGCATAGGAAGGTAAAGCACACATAGGAAGGTAAAGCCCAATAGCTGCTTTCTATGCAACCCATCTATCCTTGCCAAGTGATACCTAACCTTGGGTTTTACCTGCATCTTAACTCCACTTGTATCATAGTATACCACTTTGGATCTTTCTGCATTTTGAATTCTCTCTCTTCACCCAGCCATTGCACAATCATTCTTTTATTTTTTATTTTTTTCACCCCACAATCAGTCTTTTCATATGTAGTTGAGTTTTAACTCTGAAAGCATTTAGGTCATTTTGAGTGGCTTCCTGTGCTTGGTTGCTGCTGTCCCATAGAGAAAGACACTTCTCATGGAAGTAGATCTCAAACTATGAATTTTTCTACCCCAGACTCTGGTAATCTTAAATTTTCGAAGTATCATCCCTGAGACACATACTCAGGAAGGGACTCTTTCCAAGCATCACCAACTGGGTGCAAGTTAAATTCACTGACTTTTCATGTGCCTTCTAATCATACAGATCCTGTGGCAGGTTTTAATTAAGTTGCAGAGGTCTGGCGCCATCACAAACACGAGGCTCTAGCACACATAGAAAATCCAACATAGCAACGTAAATACACTGCCTTTCTGAACGATTTCATTGATTTTCTATTATATCAGTGTTACTCTGTTCCCCTGGATATTTCAGAATGATTTTCATCTCATGTCCAAATCACTGCTTTTATTTCCTATGATGGTATGTCACAGATAGCATTGGTAAAGCAATAGCATTGCCACAAAAACCTTTGTTAGATTTTTCATCTTGTCCTGAAAACCTGTATTAAGCTACCTTGTTGTGGCAATGTAATTACATTATCATGCAGCTCACCACAGATAGCTTAGATCTGCAGTCCTAACTTTGTAGGCCCATCTGATCTCTCTGTTGACTTCAATATATCTGACTAGATCTGCATTGTATTTTAAAACTACCCTTGACACTGGGCTTACAGCCAGATTTGCTTGCTATCTATACTAAATGCCTGAGATAGTGTCCCTTGCACTGGCTCTGTAGCAATTCTGCTGATACTGCTGGGGTACGTACTGCAGGTAACATACTTTGCACTACAGAGTTGTGCCAACTGCAGTGTGGATTGCCTCAGTGCTCCATACTTGGCACAGCCACTTCTGTTTGTCTCATCTGCAGGAGCATTTTCTTAACACTGCACAAAATCCTTTCTAAGAGTTATCTACATTTCTGCTGCAGTTCCCTACAATGGCAGTCTGTGTGTGAAGTGGTGGAGTCTTTGGCATTATGGATGTCAAACTGACCCTGAGATCAGACAACCCAAACATTGCTCATATGTGAGCTAATTAGCTCACAACTCTGTTGATGCTGTGTGTTCAAATGACAGACAAGTGTTTGCAGCAGTATGGATGGAAGTAGCTGTGACTGGCAAAGAGCTCCTGGAATTTCCTGGGAGAAAAAAACACTTGGTTGGATTTGCTTCCTTGCAAGATTTAGAATTAAGTTAATAGTGATAATGTTTTTAGCTTTACCTCTAGGGTCATCTGCCCGTGTCACCCCTTTTATCAAGAATTATCAGACTATTTTATTTCTTTTAAGACTGCCCATTACAAAAAGAAACCTCTGCCCAACATCTAATTTTGAAGCTTAACAGGTGTTTCAAAGCTAAAACCTCTGTTGATTCAATACCTTGTCTCTCGGGCTGTATTTTGATATCGTAAATTCCTTTCAGGTATAACAATGGGAAGAGGATAGTAAAATGTGACAATGGTAACCATATTGATGGTAACCATATGGATAAAATATATGGATATGTAAGATAAAATAATAGAAAAAGGATCTTACTGAATAATTATATGATTGTTTGTGATATGTGCAAATAAAATACCTTATATATTTTTTTTCAGGTTTAGTACTCCTCACATTTCTACCAATACGAATAATTACATCCTTCTTCAATACTGCATTAAATACGGTATGGCAATTCTGTTAAAGCACATTCTCAGTGATTATCTTTTAACTTTGTCTGAATCGCAAAGTACAACAGACAGCGTTGCCAACATTTTGCAATTAGATCTTCAAGATCAGGTATTGCTGCTATATCCTGTTCAGGAATACTTTAATTACACAGAATTACTTGGAATTACAGCAGTTGTTGATCCAAAGTCTTGGTTAAGTTTCCTTTTGAAACAGGTTTTTTACCTTTTTTTTTTTTTAATGTTGATGTAAATGTACAAATATATGCTTTGCCAGTCAGACAGAATCTCACCAAATAGAAGAGGGCTTTTTTCACCCCCTGGCTTCAAGCTGGCTAATGACCATGGTAGAAACGTTAAGGCATACCTGGTAGAATCCATTTTGTTGACTGAAGGTTGATGAACCTGAAAGCATTTCCTTACTGATATAATTGATCCGCATCTCTTGCAGTCGCTCTTCCATCACCCTTATATGCTTTAGGTTTTGTGAGTTAAGGTTTCTGTTTAATTTTTCCTTTGAATCAGCAATGTTTAATCACGTATGATACCAGTTGCCATAGTTAAGATAGTTTTGAGTGTTGTCTGTACTATGCCTTTTGCTTGACCCACAGTTTATGTTTGGTTTTGATCCAAAAGTGGTTTGCACATTTTTTAATCAAATAAGCTACTCTTGAAAGAATTCTCAGTTCAAATCCTTTGTTTTCTGTAGTTTCTCTCCAATTCAGCAGAACTCTATTAGTTCCTGTAACCCTGTTGTGTATTCAGAAGTCACTGCATGTGGTTTTGGGTTTTGTTTGTTTGTTTATAAGACAAATGTTTTATGAGCAGTTGCATTTGGGAGATCTGTAGTTTCCATAGTTGCAGCAAACCTTTTGTGATCGTACTTGGAAAAGTTCGTACACTAACCACCAGGCAATATCTTTCCATGTAGTCACATGTATAAGGTGACACCTTTTTCTCTTTATTCATGCTGTTAGCAATTCTGGACCTTTTCCATTTGTCTAATTAGGTGGACAAAAATGTAGGGAGCTATCAGACTAGTCTAGGTTCCCCAAGTAACCAGGTTTTTTGAAGAATTAGCATTTTTCTCTTGCACATAAGCTGATTACTCACAAATGAGTGGCTTAGCTCTTTTCCCAGTTTTGTTACCATCTCTGCCGTGACACTCTGCTTCACTGACTTCGTGCTTTGGCATCATGTCTCTGTCCTCAGCTATTGTGGCTTTTTGTTTTTTTGCGCAATAGTTGTAATAAATGTATACATGTGTGTTCACATTACTAATATCTGATAGTACACACTTGGCATAATACTGTATACACAGTTGCTGAATGTAGCTGTGGTAGAATGGACAAGATTTTCTGAGCAGTTGTTTATGTGGAGAATGAGAACCATAGCCATGGAAATTCACCCATGACTCACAGTCATGCTAAGCCATCATCCTGGAGGACAGGAGGAAGGATTCCAGAAAAAGCAGGTCACATTTAGAAGAGAATTACAGTGAGATGCCTGGTTCTCTGCAGAAGGACCGCCCTCTATCACTATGCTGTGGTAGCCTTTTCCACACTGGAAGATGAACGCTGTGCTCAAGGACTTTTGGTAGGATGTGATACTTCTCCCACAAATGGGAGCAGTTCAATTCTTTGAACTCTACTGGTTTGTTCTTGTAAGTGATGTGCACGGAATCACAAATGCTGTTCATTTTCTCAGACAATCACTGGTTTATTATGTTAAAATCTACTTCCAATTTTAAGCTGTATGACCTTTTTGTAATGACTAAAGCAATAGTTTACTGATAAAAATCTGAAACATTTCATGCATTTTAATAGTCAGGACAATGAAACAGTTCTTCAACTACTGAAGATGATTTGAAATCACCCCATTGTGTTCTGAGAACATAACTGAGCTTGCCATTAACTGTCCTTTTTTTCTCAATTTTTACATAGTTCTTTCTATCATCTCCTTGAAGACATTAAATTCAGCCAATACCAATACTGAAATTAAAAGAAGCTTCAAGGAATAGTAACTCAAAATATTTTTCTTAATGCTCCTGTCTCTATGGGTTGCAAAGCCCTCTGAGCTGTCTGTTTCAGGATCCTAGAAAAAACGAAGGCATGTGAAGGATTTGCTATGTACAAGAGGGCTATTCCACCAGGTAAATATTGCCAGGGTACAGGGGGTGGTGGCAAGCCGCTGGGGGCAACGCATGATCCTGCAGAAAAGCAAAGCGGTTCAGAGTAATGAGGCAGATGTGAGGTCAAGCCAGGAAAGTTAGGACAGCAGGCCAGGGTTGGGATCAGCAAGGTATCTCCCTGGGCAGATGTATCATCGGTTGAGTAAGTTAGCCTTTAACCTTTAAAAATATATAATTTTAAAATACGTTAGAGCTAAACTCTGTAGTGTAATTTAAATACAGCTGAGTTTTGTCCTCTCTGCTGCTTTCTATGCATGAATAGCTACCTGAATCAACAAGGTGTTTCTATCACATTTTGCCTTGGCTTTTTCTTTTGAAATGCTTTCCTTCTTGGCATGCTTTCTGACTACATTGGAAATTGTAGTTTCACTCTTACAAGGAGTACCAGCAAACCATAACACAGAGGAAACAACTAAGGGTTTTTCAGGAGAAAAGAAATATCTTCTGTCTGCTCTTTCACTCTCAGCATTCATCTACATCACATCTATTTTTAAAGCAACTATTTCAGTCCTCAGTTTCCCAGTCCTAAATATTTTATTTAGAGGATGTAATTTACTAACCCAAGAGGTCTTTCAAAAGCTTTCTAACTTGATTATTGTCATTTGGAACATCTGCCCGACAAACTTCTGCATTAGCAGCTACTGAATGAAATGTGGTTTTCATTCCTCAGGAGATCTGTTGGTTTAATTCCAGGAATCCTTAATCTGTGAGTGATTTTGCATTAACTAAAGAATTATCCCTTGCCTCCCATTACCTTAAAATTAACCTTTTTCTTCTTTTCCTTTTGTTTTTTTTTTTTTAAGTGGAATAACAGAACGCAGGATTAAAAAACAAGTCCAAAGCACAGGCATTTTTAGCCAGAACCCACTGTCAGTATCTTTGAGAGACCAGAATGAATAGCCTCATCATCAGCCCACGTGTGGCAACACTCGCACAATTAATATATTATACTAATAACAGTGAAGCTGTGTGGCAGTTGACCCACTTTGCAAACAAATACATAAATGTGTCTGAGACATTTAGTAGCTACAAAACTAGTAATTTCTTGAGTTTGTTTTCAGTGCTGTTGCATCCAAAGAAAAGCAAAAGATGAAAAAAAAGCTGAAGAGAGAAAAAAAAAAGTACTTTTTCTTAAAGTTCTTTGTCTTTTCAGGGATTTCTGCTAATAGGAATAGGGCTTGTGTTACTATTTGCTCAATGATATAATGTAAAATGAATAGGTGTTGAAAGCTGGGGCTAAAAAATCAGTAATTCAAACAGGGGTTTATTAATAAAGAATGATGCAATGGAATGTGCAGGGCCAAAATTACTGTTTTTTCAGTGAGTTCAACTGAATGGCATTGGCAGTGTTACTTAAAAGTTTCAGTACCTGAAATCCTTTTCCTTTTTCCTAATAATCCTTGGGGGTTACTTCAAAATGTAATGATTATATGAATTATCTGGGGTTTAGAAAAGGAAAGGGAAAGCAGAACTCTGGTGCCAACTGCGGGATTATGGCTTTGAGCAGTCTGTGTTGATAGGCACAATGCTCTATCCTCTGTGAGAATTTGCAGCTGCCAGATGTGGGAATTAGCTGTTGTAATACAAAATCTAATTGTTCAGAAAAACTTTTAGTAAGGTTAAAAAACCCTGCAGTTTTGTAAACTGGACATAATTTTTTCCAATACCTGCTTCTGGGTGAACCCAGTCTTGTCACAGCGGATACTTAATGCACTTACAGATCAAAAAAATCTATGTAGAACTACTTTTTCAATGGAATGACATCAAAATCAGTAATATGTTTGTCTTTTAATACTTTACTGGATGCTGCAGGCCCTATGCTATCTAGTCTATTGTTTCTATTGATTTCACTGTACAGTTTCAAGGTCCTGCTGGCTCCTGTAACGAGAAATGAGCTTTATGAAACAGAGACAGGATGGCGGTGGCACAGCGCAAGATACTATAATTTATGCAATGCAAAAAGAATTACTTCGCTTCAAATTCTGCAGGTCCGTGAATATACAGGATCTGAAAGTAACTGTGGAAATTGCCAACAGAACCTGTAGAGCGCAACGAACATGAAGGTTGATTGTCATCCACTGCTTGGGTGTGTAAATACTACTGGTCCAACAATCATCATTTGGTCACAGAATTTTTTTTTTTGCTAGAAACAGTTTTTAGAAACTCTATTTATGACACTGGTCTTTGTCTATGTCATGGTTTAAACACAGCCATAAATCATTCAGTCACTCTCTCACTCCCCCGCCCCCAACACCTTTTTTGCCCTCCCCCTGCTCCCAGAGGGATGGGGAGGAGAATCAAAAGAATGCAACTCCCATGGGTTGAGATAAGAACAGTTTAGTAACTAAGGTATAACACAGATCACTACTGCTACCACCAATAATAATAATGATAAGGGAGGTAAAAAGGGAAGAGAATACAACACCTCACCACCCGCCGATCCATAACTCGCCCCACCCGACTGAGCACCGACCAATACCTTGTCCAACCTGTCTGTGAGCTAGCCCTTCTGGGTAACTCTCAGTTACATCCTGGGCATGATGTGCTGTGGTATGGAATACTACTTTTGTCAGTTTGGGTCAAGTGTCCTGTCTCTGCTTTTTCCTGGATTCCCTTCCTCCCTGGCAAAGCATGAGTCTCACAAAGTCCTTGGTCAGAGTAAACATTTGAGCAGTAACTAAAAACATCAGTGTTATCAGCACTGTTCCCAGCCTGAAAGTCAAAACCACAGCACTGCACCAGTTTTTAAGAAGGAGAAAAATGACTGCTACTGCTGAACCCAGGCCAGTCTACCAAAGCAAGGCAGAGATTATCTTAACTAGGTGTGGTATTGTCTACGAACAGTACTTGTGCTGAACACTGATCAGCGAGGTTCAAGAAAAATACAGGCTATAGGATCAACATTTTAGTGAGGAAGGGCTACATTTCATTTCATATTATGAGCTAGCTGAACAAAATGAGTGATCTCAAAAATACGTGACAAGATTTTGCTTTCTTGTGTGCCACGTTTCTCTTAAGAAATTTAGTTTTCATATAGCACAAGGGGAGCCAAAAGGTCTGTTGTGGTTTAACCCCAGCCAGACAGCTTTTCACTTACTCCCCCCCCTTCTTGCCCTCCTCCTATTCTCAGAGGGACAGAGAGGAGAATCAAAAAGAATGCAACTCCCACGGGTTGAGATAAGAACAGTTTAGTAACTAAGGTATAACACAAATCACCACCGCTACCACCAATAATAATAACGATAAAGGAAATAACAAGGGAAGGTAATACACCACCTCGCCACCGGCTGACCGATAATTCGCCCCCCCAGCCCGACCAAGCACCAACCCATACGTCCTCCAACCCTGCAGTCCACCCTCCCTTCCGGGTAACTCTCAGGTACATCCCAGGCATGACGTGCTGTGGTATGGAACACCTCTTTGGTCAGTTTGGGTCAGGTGTCCTGTCTCTGCTTCCTCCCGGCTTCCCCTCCTCCCTGGCACAGCATGAGGCTCACAAAGTCCTTGGCCAAACCAAAACATCATTGTTTCCAGCTCTGTTCCCAGCTGAAAGTCAAAACACAGCACTGCACCAGCTACCAAGAAGGAGAAAAATGACTGCTA
Organism: Neopsephotus bourkii; assembly: GCF_033783945.1. Classification (NCBI taxonomy): domain Eukaryota; kingdom Metazoa; phylum Chordata; class Aves; order Psittaciformes; family Psittacidae; genus Neopsephotus; species Neopsephotus bourkii. The sequence continues at coordinate 1,272,512 of NW_026900547.1, read as the reverse complement.
CTGCTAAACCCAGGACGAGGTCTTTAAAAATAATCTGTACATCTGGAGAAGACTTAATACCCCAAGCTAGTTCAGAATATACCCAACAGGTGGCATAGGGACTCCTCAATGTGGCAGAGATATGCCAGTATAAAAACAGACTAAGAAAACGGTGAGTTATACTTAATGTCGAACTACGTATTTCCCAACAAAAACAATTTGTTAATGGCAGATTACAGGTATTTGGGTAGATACAAGCTTTGCTTCACAAAAGCTGGAATTTTGTGGGCAGCAAAATGGAAATGGAATGATAGGATCATAGAATGATAGAATGGTTTGGATTGGAAAGGAATTTAAGATCGACTAGTTCCAGCCCCCCTGCCATAGGCATGGATTCCTCATACTAGATCATGTCACCCAAGGCTCTGTCCAACCTGGCCTTGAACACTGCCAGGGATGGAGTGTTTCTCTGGGCAACCTGTTCCAGTGCCTCACCAGCCTCACAGTAAAGAACTTCTTCCTTATATCCAACCTGAACTTCACCTGTTTAGGTTTGAATTTATTATTCCTTGTCCTGTCGCTACAGTCCCTGATGAAGAGTCCCTCTCTGGCATCCTTGTAGGACCCCTTCAGATACTGGAAGGCTGCTATGAGGTCTCCATGCAGCCTTCTCTTCTCCAAGCTGAACAGCCCCAACTTTCTCAGCCTATCTTCATACAGGAGGTGCTCCAGTCCCTGATCATCCTTGTGGCCCTCCTCTGGACTTGTTCCAACAGTTCCATATTCTTTTTATGTTGAGGACACCAGAACTGCACACAATACTCCAAGTGAGGTCTCACGAAAGCAGAGTAGAGGGACAGGACCCCTCCTTTGACCTGATGGTCACACTGCTTTTGATGCAGCCCAGGATAGAGTTGGCTTTCTGGGCTGTGAGCACACACTGAAGCCAGCTCATGTTCATTTTCTCATCAACCAACACCTCAAGTCCTTCTCCGCAGGGCTGCTCTGAATCTCTTCTCTGCCCAATCACCCAGCAAAGAATCCACATATCTGGGCTATAAGCAGCCAGTTTCTCCAGGGGAATGCTGTAGGAGAGTGTCAAATGCTTTATTTAAGTCCAAATAGACAATGTCTACAGCCTTTACCTTATCAACCAGGTGGATCACTAGGGGGGTCACCAGTCAACCTCCTCAGATTCCCTTATGTTGCTTAGCCCTTCCACCTCTTCCCATAGTTCCATGCAGAGCACACCATCATTCTGCTGGCATCTTGCACAGCTGCCATGTAGTATCACCAACAGGCTCTTGTACTCACTACAGCCACATGTTAGGACAGGTGCATGTTAATGAGGGACCTCAGTCTGTCACCATGTCCTTCCTGGCCAGCAGACAGGACCCAGTTTCGTTTGCTTTCTGCTGAGAGGATGCCACCCTGGAGTACTGTCTTGACCGCTGGCTGAGCTCACCTCTGAAGCTTGCAAGACTACTGGGGTCTGTCCATATGAAGTGCCACACAAATCGTTGCTCTGCGCCCTGTTTGCATACTCTCTTCACCAAACTACTGGTCACTCATGCTCCCAAGGATGGTGTTTCATCTGCTCAGGTTATGTTCTGTACCTTACTACTTTTTTTTTTTTTTTTTTTTTTTTTTTTTTAGTTAGAATGCAAGTATATTTTGTTATTAGCAAGGAGAAAAGAGTGAATGAGAAACGAAGAATAAAAAGAAAATTGAGTAGTAATTGTGCTAATCACAACAACCTGTTTTCACTGAATCACATGTAACACTCTAAGGTCGCATTACTCTCATAGTCTTCAGTTAGTTTCTCTGCTGTCCATCATCCCAAACAGGCATCTTTTAATCTTTACATTTTAATTTGCTCAGGTTGTGTGACTTTAATCAGAAAATATCTCATGAACATTTCCATTCTTAAGACTGTAAATATCTGCACACGTATATAACCATCTGACTATTTCTAGCATAAATAGGTTGATGTCAGAGTTTGACAGTTGAAGATACCTTTCATGTAACTAGATTAAATTAGCTTGTCTGATTTGGAAACCAGTGACTATATTTTGGCTACATACACTTAATAAAGATGCAGAAATACTTATCAAAAAACAATGGATAAAGATTTTTACCAGAGGAAGAACTGTGAACCAAAGTAAGTCGTCTTTGTTTTGGATCAAATCTGCTTTTTTCAGACAGATTTTAAAAATAAAGATATGTCCTGCTATACAATAAGCAGTGTAAAACACTGACAACTGTGTTTATCTGTACTCAGCAGGTTGCACAGAGCAAGCAGAACTCTTATAATGTTAGAATTCCCATCAAAGGCTTTCACTGCTTTACTGCAAAATACGGTTCAAATAATTGAGTACTGAATACTCAATTTGTTATAAAGTTTTTTGGTTTGGTTTTGTTTTGTTTTAAAGTGAATTGAGCCATTTAGTTAAGTGAGTTCTAGACTGAGAACCACCACAAAGAGCAACTTACCAAGTTAGCAATCACTAAACTGGTACCACAGTCTGTACATGCTTTCAAGAACTGTTAGTTTTATCAGCATAGCAGTATGAGTTACTTGAAGAAAAGAAGGCAACAAAACCTGGGGTTTTGCCAGTCTAAGTGTCCTTTTTATAAGTAAGAATTATTCCTATATATGGTACAGCTAAGATAATGCAAAACTCCACACTTCTAATGCAGGACTCTGTAATAATAGGAACTATGAAAACCATATAAAACTCACAGTGCCAGGAGCAGCTCCAGATGGAAATAGGTCAGTGTATCTCCTGCTGCAAGCTGGCAATGAAGACTGCTTTGTTATATTGGAAAAGCAATTCTAGACTGTTTGCTTTGAACTTTGTCTGATGCGGTCTTTGGAGAAACTGAATGAAGACTGTTTTGTTAAAGGACTCTCCGACTGTGGAGAACTTGTGGGTTATTTAGTGATGCAGGAATTTCATCTCACTCTTATAACGACCTAGTTTATTTAAAACTTGCATTGCCATCTACCCCATGTAATCTATTTGTATAATTAATGGTGCAATGTGTAAAGGTATTATGTCCTGAATACCAGAACATAGAGGACCTAATGATCCTCTGTTACCCTTATGGAAAAATAAATTATCAGACTATGCTGTCAGTTATTGACAGTACTGTTAATAATATACTTCATGCTAAATGGATTCTAAAACTACTACTATTTATGTACTATTTAAGAGGCTTATAAAAGGTGGAAGCAAGGACAGGCGGCCTGGGAAGAATACAGGGATGTTGTCGGGGAAGCTAGGGACCAGGTTAGGAAAGCTAAGGCTCAATTAGAATTAAACTTGGCTAGGGATGTGACAGATAACAGGAAGGGATTCTATAGGTACATTGCAAATAAAAAACAGACTAGGGACAGCATGGGCCTTCTCAGAAGCTATCGGGAGAACTGGCTACCCTGGATTTGGAGAAGGCTGAGGTTCTTAATGACTTCTTTGCCTCAGTCTTCACTGGCAAAGGCTCTGACCACACCACCCAAGTCTTGGAAGGAAGATGCAAGGACTGTGAGAATGAAGACCTTGGGCCCTGTCCTGGGTTCAGCAGTAGCAGTCATTTTCCTCCTTCTTTGTAGCTGGTGCAGTGCTGTGGTTTTGATTTTCAGCCTGGGAACAGCGCTGATAACACCGATGTTTTTAGTTGCTGCTCAGTAATGTTTAGTCTGACCAAGTACTTTCTGAGTCTCATGCTCCACCAGGGAGGAGGGGAAGCCGGGAGGAAGCAGAGACAGAACACCTGACCCAAGCTAACCAAAGAGGTATTCCGTACCACAACATGTCATGTCTGGTATATAAACTGGAGGCAGTTACCCAGAAGGGCTAGATCACCGCTCGGGTCGGGCTGGGTATCGGTCGCTGTTTGGTGGGCGGTTGTATTCTCTTCCCTTGTTATTTCCCTTATCATTATTATTATTGATAGCAGCAGTGGTTTGTGTTATACCTTAGTTACTGGACTGCTCTTATCTCAACCCATGGGAGTTCCATTCTTTTGATTCTCCTCCCCATCCCTCTGGGAGTAGGGGCAGGGGGAGGAAGTGGGGGAGTGAGTGAGCAGGCTGCGTAGCAGCTGAGCTTAAACTATGACAGGCCCACTGTAGGAGAGGATCTGGATCGAAGCCATTCTAGAACCTGAATGTGCACACGTCCATGGGACCTAATAAAATCCATCTGCAGGTCCTGAAGGAGCTGGCAAATGAAGTTGCTAAGCCACTGTCTGTGGGTGAGGGGATAGAAATAGTTAACAAAACGGATCCAGGCGTTATTGCCCTGGTCCCTTGGGAACCCTGAAGAGAGCAATGAAGGGTAAAGATCCGTTAGCAAAACAAAGCAGGCAGTTTGCAAGATAAAGCAGGATGTGTAACTCAAAGACAGACCAAACATGTAAATATTTGTAACCCTTAGTAGGTTTGCTGAATCGGGTTGATAAGGAAGTACTTGTTAGGAAAGCTACTGCTTTGTACTTGATAAGGAAAGCTACTGCGTACCACTTAGTAGACTATAAAAGGGATGTGAGATGAGAAATAAAGGTCTTCAGATTTCACCAGAACTGGAGTCCACCTTTGATGAGCCACAACTCTCTATAACATTTGAAAAATCATGTCAGTCAGGTGCAGTTCCCGATGACTGGAAAAAGAGAAATATAACCCCAATTTTCAAGAAGGGGATAATGGATGGCCCAGGGAATTACAGACCAGTCAGTCTCACTTTTGTGCCCGGCAAAATCTTGGAGCAGATTCTCCTGGAAGGCATGCTAAGGCACATGAAAAACAACAAGGTGCTTGGTGACAGCCAGCATGGCTTCACGAGGGGAAATCCTGCCTGAACCAATTTAGTAGCCTCCTGTGATGGGGCTACAGAACTGATGGACAGGGGCAGAGCAGTTGATGTCATCTACCTGGACTTGTGCAAAGCGTTTGACACTGTCCCACACAACATCATTGTCTCTAAATTGGAGAGACAACAATTTGATAGGTGGATCACTCAGTGGATAAAGAACTGGCTGGATGGCTGCACACAAAGAGTTGTGGTCAATGGCTCAATGTCCAGCTGGAGACCAGTAACAAGTGGTGGAGCGTCTTTTTTGTCTTTCCTCCCATAGCCATCCAGTATTTTTTAATTTAAAAAATGCAAACAAGGCAAAAATTAGAAGGTATTTTTTGTGTCATGTGCAGGTATGGGAATGCGGGTGCGAGTGTGAGGTCAGTTCAGATGCTTCATCTCTTGAAAAGCTTTATCTACCTGACTTGGGTGAATAGGACAGAATTCAGGACATGATCTGCTTAAGAACCTTGTATTTTTTTACTGTTTCCTAAGCATTCCAAGGAAGATTTATGAAAGCTAATCCAGACTAACTGTATTAACTGTACCAGTTAACTGTACCACTAGGAGAAGAGGGTGGATATGTGTTTACACTTGCAGGAATTTATCTTCCTTAAATGATAATTCCAATCTAATTTCCTAAAACTAAACATTTCTTTCATTGTTGACAAATCCTCGGTTGCAGAGGAAAACTTCAAGACACAGACACTAAATCTAAAACATACTTATCTTTATTGATTTTAATATCTAATTTTTTTACCACAAGGTTAGCAGTGAAGCTCTCCATTCACATCCCAGCCATCCTCAGCTGCTTCTTTACCCCTACTATGTGAAATTAAACTTCCCAGGCATATACCAGGGTAAATTCAGTGCCAGTTCAATGATCTACATATTCATGGGAAATGTGATGTTTTGCTGCAACATGCTTTAATGCATCTGCTGACACCTAGTCTCCTGGCTAAAAGAAAGAAAACTACTGGATTGAAAATGATACAGTATTCCCCTTAGGAAATATGAAGCCTATGGTTCTGTAGATTTTCTCTTTATTATTTTCTTGAGGTCATGAACATCCTATCTCTTGGGATAGTGTATGCGTCAGGACTCTGACCAGCCTTTCAAAACAGGCAGATCTTCCTGTCTTGGTTACACTGAGGAATACAGCGGAGTAGATGGAATTCTGTACTTTTAGTGGTCACAGCTGGGAAACCAACACCAGTAGGCTGCTCAAGACAATAAAGTTAGAACTCAGTCCTGCTGCTGCTGAAATATACCAGAGAGCTCAAAACCACCAACTGGCTGCCCTAGTAATGGACAGAGCATGGAAGTTAGCACACATGCAGTTTTATGCCTCTAATGCTCTCTCCACCATAACCACTCTATACAAAAACAATCTGCTTCATGGAAAGGTATTTACGTGTTTCCTCATCTTGATTTCATTGCTTCCCCCCCCCCCCCCTTTTCTGTTGTATGTAAGAGGTAGAATCTTTTATCTAGCTATAAATAGTATCAAATGTTCTAAAGCAAAATTAACTGTTACAAGATTAAATATGTTTGTAAATACCAAAGTATGCTTTTTAAATTTAAAAAAAAGTGTTATTTTGCATAGAAACAGCATAATTTTTGATGTTTTAATGAAAGAAGGGGGATCCTGAAGTATATTCAACACAAGCTTATTTTAAGTTGGGCATAAACCAGTTTTGATTTCAACAACCAATCCTTTTCTCAAAATTATAATTTGCAAAGTTGGGATTAATTTTACGGTAAACACTTGATTATTGAATTTGTAGCTTGTGAGCAGGAAAGTGCAAGTATTTGCAGACAGAGCAATGGTACTTCCATCTGCCTGAACAACCAGCACCCTTCACCTATCTATCTGTCATATACAGCCATTTTGGGAACTACATAAAGAAACAGAAAAAGTGGGACAGCTCAGGAAGTATTAGACCATTGTGAACCCTTCCATACATACCCATCAGTCCTCTACTTTCCCCATCATGTACTTAACAATTACAGAAACACCTACCACCAAGCATGACGTTGGTGTAAGCACAGCTGCTCGTTTATAGTGGAAGTCCCATAACGAATATGGTATTCAGAAATGCAAACAAGCTATGAATCTTTGTGTGTTTTTTCCCAGATCCTTGACTTGGGTTTTTAAGGAAAATCAATGAAGTGATGATCAGAGAATCAAAAATTAACAGAAGTTCTAATGTCTTGTTAGATGAACAAAGTAGAAAAAAACAAGAAAAGATAGTAATTTTTTTAAGTATGGTACATCCAACTTTTTTATGTGAGCCTTGTTTCTCACCACAGTGTAACAGAAGAGAGACTTATTGAAGTAACCCTTTCCATGACACTGCCTCTGGATAGTCAATGCTGGTATCACAAACCATTAGAGGAGGACACTGTGCAAGTAGTGTAGACTTTACTCAATCAGACCTAAATAAAACTGAGGTAAAGAATTTGGTTTAAATAATCTTATACTTTATTTTAAAACTTTTAAAAAGCAATTATTAGAACATATGATTTAGAATTTTAAAATTTCTGCTATATTTTGTACTCATAAAATAATAATATCTGGCAGTCATTAATAAGAGTAAGGAAGCTACTCGTTAGTCAATATGCATGACATACATAAAGTGCTGTAATAATTCTTTTTATGCTGTATAAGTGATTTTCCCCATTAAGTGTGCACATTTTCTCTGGCTATTATTGATCCTCCACTAAACATTTAACAAAAGTTTGCACTTTTGACACTCTGAACAGCCAGTTTAACAAATGAAAGAGCATGGATTATGACAACTCTCAGCAGTGATGTCAGTACAAATCTCTTAGTTTTGGGTTTGAGGGCTTTATTCTGTGTGACTGTCTTTAATCTTATGTTCTATCAGAAGAAACTATGGAAAAGTTGTGTTTTCATTCAACCACTGCCAAGTCTTTGTTTCTTAAAATATATATTCAGAAGTAAATACAAATCTAAACTACATGAAAACAGTGGCAAATTTTCTCTCTCAAAACAACTTGTGTCACAATACCTTTATGTTGAATCTTTTTTTTTTTTTTTACTGTGCTTCATCCCACATATCATTCACATTAATTCTGTACTAAGAAAAAACATCAGACTCAGGATTTATATTCCAAGATTGAGATAAAACAGATTTCAGTCATGTTCTACAGATCATGTAATTAGAAATTGGTCTCAATAGGTAAAAAAATGATTAATAATCAATAATAATGAAGAGAGGAAAGATACAAAACATACCTGAATGTAAGTATCAAGTACATAAAACATTATTCTGGATAACTATATATAAGTATTGGTAATTAATGTTATAGTTTTCTCACGCAGTAGCTCATATAGACTGTCCCTCAATAACCTATTATTAGGTTAAAGTTTAATTTTCCCAGATAAGATCATTTCATGTACTTCTTTGGTTAACAAGACATACGCCTTTTTAGAATTATCTAAAAAGTAAAGAGGATCAGTAATTGTAGATGGATTAAAACCTTCATCCACCAGTCGAAATTTTTGTTGTTTGAATGTTCCAGTCATTTCCATTTTATCCTATAGAAGAGAGAAAGATTTATTATTCAGTAGAACTTATTTTTTTTTTGGCTCACATTCACATTTGACTTTGAAAATCTTTCTTGATGTAAGGTTAATAGTGTTATTACTTTTCCATTATCCTGGAAAACTAGAACTTCTGTGCTGCTATGGACCAACCTGAAGATGTGGTGGAAAAAAGTTACAACCCTTTGCTTTTTGCATTGCTGTGCAGCGTCTCATCACAGTGTCTCATCCTGTATAGCTGCAGCCTGCCCAGGACAATCTAGCTTCCTCATTTGTGTGTGCTTATAAAACTATACATTGTAAAGAATCTGAGGGTAAAAACTGTCATTATTAAGAACTTCCTGGTGGAACTCAGGAAATTCTAATTATTGTCAACTTAAATAAAGGGTTTAAAAAATCACATATGTAATCAACCATACTTATACTCAGCCAGGTCCCAACAGAGGTAGATCTTTACCATACATCTTGTAATGCTTCAAGCTTCTTTTCAGTGTCACTGTGTCCCTTGGAAAAAGTAGTGGGAGGCATCTCTAGGGAAACTCTTTTATCTTCAGTACTGCTTCTCAGCCACACTTTCTGACCTCTCGCCATTGTCTTCTAGTCTTTTTTTACATATTTAAATATATGTGCAAACAATCTCTGAAAACTAGAAATTGAAAGCAATTGCATCTACCTCCTTTTGTTGGTCTAAGATCTGACAACTTCTAAAAGTATGATTAAATGTCAGACAAGAACAACAGGTTTTTATCTTTTTGCCCTGAGCCTCCACCACTACCTTATTTCTTGGTTAATGACAGCAGTACCAACAGCAATTCATCTGTAATGTAGGCATTTAAATCTAATAGAAGTTCTAGATAGTTGATATCCAGGCTACATCAAAGAGTCAGATTCCTTTTGCCCAGCGTGAAGACTTTTTTGTACATCTGTATAGCAGTAAGTCTGGACTAAGTTACCATCATTTTAGTCAAACTCTGATTGGCCCATTGATCCAACTTCCATCATTTCTCCTTTCAAACAGTGATTTATTTTTTTTTTCTTCTTCAGACTCGGAAGACTTACTTCATAAGCACCTTCAAAACCATTTTTCTTTTTGCCTTTGTGCTTTTAGAACACTACCTTATTTCTTGGTTAATGACAGCAGTACCAACAGCAATTCATCTGTAATGTAGGCATTTAAATCTAATAGAAGTTCTAGATAGTTGATATCCAGGCTACATCAAAGAGTCAGATTCCTTTTGCCCAGCGTGAAGACTTTTTTGTACATCTGTATAGCAGTAAGTCTGGACTAAGTTACCATCATTTTAGTCAACCTCTGATTGGCCCATTGATCCAACTTCCATCATTTCTCCTTTCAAACAGTGATTTATTTTTTTTTTTCTTCTTCAGACTCGGAAGACTTACTTCATAAGCACCTTCAAAACCATTTTTCTTTTTGCCTTTGTGCTTTTAGAACACCAGAAATGAAGATGCATGACTGATTATTATGGTGGTGACAATAACAAAGTACATTTTTAATTCACCTTTTCAATTTACCTAGTACCTTTTCTAATGCTTTAGCTTTTGTCATTAGTGTCACTAATGTCAATGAAATACCGTTTTATTGTGCACAATCAGTATCTCCTGCTTTACCTCTACATCTCTCTTCTCTCTTTTCCAGTTAATAAAATGGATTTTAGATTTTTTTTCCAGACGCAATTGTCCATGATTTACTAATCTGTATCTTTTTGTTTTCATGGTCATGCTTCTAATCTCCCTAAATCCTTTTGTACAGTCTCTGTGTTTACTCATTTGTACTCAATTCCTCCCATTTTAACATAATCTGCAAATTTTATTGATTTTTTATGTAATTCCTTTCCCAGGACTCCATAATGAAGACAGCAAATAGGACCAGATCTAAAACTAATCAAGTGATATATGAACAAGCACTTTCAGTTATTCACTTAGACATCTCTGTGTTCAGATGACGTAGGAGTTCCGCGTTCTGTGCAATAATGCAGTTTACCTGAACTCTCAAAAAAAGAGGACAAGCATAACTTGGTAGATAGGTCACTACTTGTTTATATATTTGCTCCAAATCCAACAATGTATTCTGCTTGAGAATAAGAGAGGCCATTCCTGCTTTTCCTTCATGATCTGGGGGGAAAAAGTGAGATAAAAATTTTAAAACATGGATGAAGTTGACATTTTGGTGATGAACCTTACAAAAAAGAACTGTAATCCATCAATAAAATGACAGTCATATATCATCTTCTGTGTTTTAGTAAAGGTAGAAGATTATATTAATATATTATATGGTATTACATATATTTGGAGATCACTCAAGTGACCGATTAAGCAGTAATGCCGTAAACTATTTAGGAGTCCCATGCTCAATATTAATAAAGGTGGAAAACATCAACACCATTCTTCTCTCAGAAACAAGAGGGCTGAGCCTCTTTCCTGGATGTCCTGGGTGCAGCAGTAGCGGTAATTTTTCTCCTTCTTAGTAGCTGATGCAGTGCTGTGGTTTTGACTTTCAGCCTGGGAACAGCACTGATAACACCGATGTGTTTAGTTGTTGCTAAGTCATGTTTACTCTGACCAAGGACTTTGTGAGTCTCATGCTCTGCCAAGGAGGAGGAGAAGCCAGGAGGAAGCCAGGAGAAAGCAGAGACAGGACACCTGACCCAAACTAACCAAAGAGGTATTCCATACCACAGCACGTCATGCCCAGGATGTAGAACTGGTTGGCAGTTACCTGGAAGGGCTGGATCACTGCTCGAGTGGGGCTGGGTATCGGTTGGTGGGTGGTGAGCAGTTGTATTCTTTTCAGTTGTTATTTCCCTTATCATTATTATTATTGGTGGTAGCAGTAGTGGTTTGTGTTATATCTTAGTTACTGGACTGATTTTATCTCAACCCATGGGAGTTATATTCTTTTGATTCTCCTCCTCATCCCTCTGGGAGCAGGGGAAGGAAGAAAGGGAGGCGGGGGGGGAGTGCGCAAGCAGCTGCGTGGTTCTGAGGTACCAGCTGGGCTTAAAACACTACACTGGATCAGATAATTATGTCTTCTCTTCAGTTTTAGCCTTTCACTCTTGCCATTATCTTCTCTCAAAACTGTGGGTCTGAATGTCCTTAACACAGAGAGATTACAAGCATCTTACTCGTTTAGGTGGAGAGAGCACTGTGGATTTATGGGAAAGATCAACATCAGAAAAACATAGAAGCAATGAACTTCAGCAATCAAAGTGCACACTTTGACCATCAGCTAGTAATAATGACATTCTGCCAATGTTATCTTTTGTCTCTTTTCTATATATAGGTTTGGGGGTTTTTTGTTCTGTTTTCGTTTTTTTGCTAATGCTACAAAGTCTGTAAGGAACTTTATTTGTGTATGTTTAACTGCATATCAAGACAGTCACATGAATGGATAGGAATATGCAGGTAAGACTTCTACAGGAAATTAGAAGCTCTCATATTTTTGTGTCTGATTTTCAATCAGTCTTCTTTATTATGATCTTTCTTATTGTGTGGCTTTAAATTAGAGGTGGCACCATTTTCACATTTTAAACTCTTGTAATTTTGTGGTGGGTTCAGCCTGCACCCAGCCAGCTTCTCAGTTACTTCCTTCTCTCATGCAATGGCAAGAGAACAGAAGGAAAATAAGACTCATGTCTCAGAATAGTAGCAGTTTAATAGGTAAAGCAAAAGTTACATGCAGAAGGAAAGCAAAACCAGAGCTTCCTTAGTTATTTTGTATTGTCAGGCAGACACAAACATCTCATCCTCTTCCTTTCCCCGGGCTTTTACAACTGAATATGGCATCATCTGATATAGAATATCCCCTTGGTTAGTTTGTGCTCAATGTCCTCTGTACATCTGCCCCTGATTTCTTGCCCACCCCAGCATACTCGCTGCAGGGAAAAAAATTTGATACTGTGCAAGTTTTTTTAGTGATAGCCAAGCATTAGTAAGTTATCAACACTTGTTTAACTACTCATGTATAGCACAGCACTATACAGACTCCTGTAAAGAAACTTGTCTTTAACCTACATGAATACAATACGCATTTTAAGAAAAGATTCAGCATGAATGGAATCAAGCTCAGATGCTCTCATGAAAATTAACTTATTTTTCTTCATTTACTTTTTTACCTTGTCCTTGGTTTTGTAATATATCTGTTTATAGATGTTTTATGAGGGTAAGTGGAAGGTAAAATAATACAGAAAAATGTCATTATACACTTTCCCTTACTTTGCCTACAACTCTTACCTTGATGACGTTTCATTTTGACACATGGATGTGTGGATTTTCCATGGTTGTGAATTTAATAAAGCTTTAAACTTTAATTTACATTATGTAACTATAGAATCTTTTGGGCTGGGAAGACGTTTAAGATCATTGAGTCCAACCATTGACCAGCATTGGCAAGTCCACCACTAAACCCTGTCCCCAGGCACCACATCTCTACATCTTCTCATATTCAAGTAAGATTACTTTTTAAAAATACACTTTACTGCATGCACATAAAAATGCATGATTCATTGGCTCATTCACAATCTGGTGGTATTTTCATAGAATCATAATCATAGAATAGTTAGGGTTGGAAAGGACCTTAAGATCATCTAGTTCCAACCCCCCTGCCATGGGCAGGGACACCTCACACTAAACCATGCCACCCAAGGCTTCGTCCAGCCTGGCCTTGAACACTGCCAGGGATGGAGCTTTCACAACCTCCCTGGGCAACCCATTCCAGTGCCTCACCATCCTCACAGTAAAGAACTTCTTCCTTATATCTAGTCTAATCTTCCCCTGTTCAAGTTTTAACCTGTTGCCCCTTGTCCTATCACTACAGTCCCTAATGAAGAGTCCATCCCCAGCATCCCTATATCCCCCCTTCAGATACTGGAAGGCTACTATGAGGTCTCCACACAGCCTTCTCTTCTCCAGGATGAACAGCCCCCACTTTCTCCTCCTTACTTTATATGGCAGGTGCTCCAGCCCCCTGATCATACTCGTGGCGCTCCTCTGGACTTGTTCCAACAGTTCCATGTCTTTTTTGTGTTGAGGACACCAAAACTGCACACAATATTCCAGGTGAGGTCTCACGAGAGCAGACTAGAGGGGCAGGATCACCTCCTTCAACCTGCTGGTCATGTTCCTTTTGATGCAGACCAGGATATGGTTGGCTTTCTGGCCTGTGACTGCACACTGAAGCCAGCTCAAGTTTCTCATTGACCAACAGCCCCAAGTCCTTCTCTGCTGGGCTGCTCTGAATCTCTTCTTTGCCCAGCCCGTAGCTGTGTCTGGGATTGCTCCAACCCATGTGTAGGACCTTGCATGTGGCATGCTTAAACTTCATGATGTTGGCATCAGGCCACCTCACAAGCGTGTCAAGGCCCCTCTGGATGGCATTCCTTCCCTCCAGTGCATCAACCGAACCACACAGCTTGGTGTCATCAGCAAACTTTTGAGGGCCCACTGTCCATGTCATTGACAAAGATGTTGAACAAGACCGGTCCCAACACCGATCCCTGAGGGACACCACTTGTTACTGGTCTCCAGCCAGACACTGAGCCATTGACCACAACTCTTCGTGCAGCCATTTTCAGTATCTCTATGTAGATTTTTGTTAGATTTAAAACATGAAATAAAAGAGTTATGAGGGTTAACAAGTAATGCAGTGGAATGAATACATACAACTAAAGTTTTTACCTGGCACAGATACACCGTACACATTTGCTTCTTGTATGAAGTCCAACATTACAATGATATCGGAAACTTCTGTAGTTGCAACATTCTCCCCTTTCCATCTAAAACATATTAGAAAATAATTTAGCCTCACAAAAACATATGGACACCTCTTCTTGAAAAAATCATTACCTTTAGTAAAAATTTGTTCTCACTTATCACGCTTTTTTTTTGATCTGACCACCAAAAGACTTGAAATTCAAATGGTACTGGATATTAGCTATTACTATAAAGCACAATGAAAGCTGATCATATTCTGATATAATCATTTTCAAAATTTTGATGTGTATCTAAACATGTAAAATGTGACCAGTCTTCAGTATTTGATATTTTTTTTCCACTTCAGTATCCAACTTCCTTGCTCACAGCAAAACCCTCACTTGTTACTATGCTGATTTGAAGGACTGTTCAAAGAGTCAATTCCTACAAAACATTCTGGAAATGAGCTATCCAGCTCTACAGGAACACTTTTTTAAAAATTAAGCCCCTAATATCCACTATAAGATCATTACAAGCTACATCACAATAGTTATAAACTGAACACTTCAGGCTGAAAACAAATAGAACAGTATTATTATATTCTGTATGTTCTTTTTTTTTTTTTTAAAGTGAAGAAATGTGAAAAGAAACAATGATTATACCTGAAGGTATCTCCAATTCTGTCCCAAAAATAAAGAAAATTCTCATGATCTTGAACCATTAGATCTCCGGTATTAAAATAAAGATCTCCCTTCTTAAATACCTCACAGAGTAATTTTTTTTCTGTGTGTCTCTTATTGCCAGCATAACCAAAGAAGGGGTTCTTTGCATTGACTTTTGAAATGAGAAGACCGGCCTCACCTATACAGAGAAGTTGAAAGAATGTAAACGTGGGATATCATTGCACATTTCCTGTACTTTACATTAATATTAATTTGGTACACATGAGTTTACAAGACCAGGAACCAAGTACAGCAGGGTTCCGTAGATAAGACCCAAAAATAACAACTGTTTCTACTGCTTTACAGTTTCTGTGGTCACCTCTACATGCAAAGTGACCATACAGACACACTACCATATTGTCTACTCAAATTCCTAGTCTTTTATATTTCTTCCTGATGACTCGTCATTATTCTCCCAGAAATGTCATCTATCAAGTTCACTAGTAGGTTTACTAACCTCTCAAAGTACACCCTTCATATTAATATTACGTCCCGCTCCCACCACACCTTACTGAATTTAGAGTGCTGAGTCTGAACTTCATCCTACTGAAAAAAACAGCGTTACTAAAATACAGGCTTTCAATTCAGGCATTATATCCCTGTGTAGTCTCCTTTCTGAAGTTACGAGAACAAGCCTTAAGACCTTTCATTGATGTGATACAGCCTCATTGCTTTCTTCTTAGAGTAAAATACAATAGTCTTAATAAGTTTTTTTCTCAAAAATAAGGAGAGATGGGGCTAGAATTATCCTGTCATGCATGTGGAGTATCTGAGTATTAGATTGCTGAAAGTGGAATAGTACAAACATACTTTTTTGGAAGCACATTCTGAACAAATAAGTTCAAGACTTACGTTTCTTTGTATCAGAAACAAGAATTGTAAATATGAAAACGTATAAAAATAAAAAAGCATCTAAAGGTATGTAGAATTTTTACTTTAAGACTGCCTCCTCATAAAAGAATATGTGCCTTTTTCCCATAAATTGGTAGTGTTTAAGATGAAAGCATTTAGTTCACTGGTAGTGTCACTGCAGCCACAATGCTCTGAAGATAAAGGGCATTGGTGCTGATTGGTATAATTGGAAAATTAGACCAGCTGTCTAATTAGAGAATGTGTTCCCCTCACAGGCTAGTCTGACATCCCTACAGATAATTTCGTATAAAAATTCATGTTTTGGGGACCATATTTTCCTAAAAGTGTCCATCTTTGATTAAGACCTATTAGAGAATCTCTTAATTCTTTTGAAAAATATGCTTCATCTCCCTGTTAAAACTGTCTGCCTGACCTTTAGTATGAGTTTTTCTTGCTTCAGCTTCCAGGCATTAATTACAGCTACTTTCCCACAGTACATCAGAGATGCTTCAGTATCTGATAAACACTTTTAAAATCAGTATAATCAAGAGATAACAGATGTTTGATAGGTATTTTGAGAGCAGGCTATAGTCAAGGAAAACAACAAAAAAATCTCTTAAAAAACCCCGAAACAAATATAAGCTTAATCAACTTGTTTAGTTAGGAACACTTAATTTCTCACCAAAAAACACTGATTTAATTGACCAGTCTTTCTCACAGAACTCTGAAGCAAACATCTCACTATGTTAACTCCCTTTAAAAATGAGAGATGTCATTACCTACATATTCAGAGATAATACCACATCATCACTATTGAAAGTTGCTCTTCTGTTAATATATTCCAGGATCTCCCAAATTCTTCTGGTGTCAGCAGTAGAATGTTTAATAGTGTTCTATCTTAGACCAAAATCACATTGCTTTTGTCAGAGCAAAGACTAATAGTTGATGCTGGCAGAGGACAGTAACACAATAACAGGGTTCCTTAAAAAAATTATCTGAAGTACTTGTATTTCAATCAAAGGCTGTTATATCCTATTAAAATACATACTTACCTTTCTTAACTTTTTCACACCAACCATGCTTATTTCTGATTGGTTCATCTTTTTGGAAATCATACTTGATCAAATCAAATGGGAAAAAGAGCTAAGAAAGGGGGGGAAAAAGGGTCGTCAGTTATTCATCTACACAGTGACATCTGGTGGCAGCAGCTATAAGCAAGGAAACTTTTAACCCCAGTTTTACTCATCTAAACGCAGAATAAACAGTACGTACTTACACCATTTCCTGGAGTCAAGCAACATCAAAGAATTTTATAATGTTGTAACTTTCAAAAATACTTGATGAAGATATAGAACTGTAATTTTGTTAATTTTTTTAAGAGTAATTTATGGGATCCACCTATCAGTAGAAAAGCGTACACAAATCAGGATAATAGAAGCTTATCTGGAATTTAACTGACATTTAATGGTGGTACCTGATATGAAAAGTATTCTTGGGGTCTTCTGGCACATAAAGCAACTGGCAAAGTAAAGACCTAAATCTCCTTACAAAGGGAAATATGCTTACTGCTGGGCTTTACTCTTGCTTACCTATCTTCAGTTCTTCCCTCACACTTTCTCAGGCTGGTGTATGGTGGGAAGTCTTATCACAAGCATCAACAGAAGGATACATATTCCCATGCTATTTGACATGGTCATGTAGCTGTGCATGTTCCACAGTCACATCAGGGCTAGTTCTGCATTTTTCTGAAATATTGTGAACACTTGAGTGCTGACACTGCTAATCTAACTGACTCCCTGGTCATGTTTTACAACTAACCTTCCTCTTGTATATGGATCAGCAAGAATGTGGCTGAGTAAGCTGAAGGAGAGGGACATATACTCTTATCAACACTAGAAATTGCAATACTATTTTTCTCCAACACAGAGGATGTGAATCTTATTTCACTTCATTTTTCTATTGTGATATAAATCCAAATATGACCTTTGAAAGACACTGACAAGTATCATATGCCTGATTCTACATGGACCACTGTGTTTGCAGTTACCATCCAGAGGTTTCAGTTTGCCCAGTTTGGGATTCTGATTTCCCTTTTGAAAAATAAGTGTATTAGCAATCTATTTAACGACAAGTCAAACTAAGGGTATAAAATTATCTTCTCCTGGAGAAATCCTGGCAATCAGAGAAAATTTAAAAAACATAAATATGCACCTGCATTCCTCACAATAAAGAAATGCGATACAATTTAAGGATGGTGATATGAACATGAATGAAGGTTAGGATCCTAAAACATAAACCCCTTTGCTTTTCTGCAGTTAATTTGGATGAAGAGTTGCCGAATTATTTTATCTTAATTTGAAATGTTGCTGAAGCTATATCACATAATTTTATTTTCAAGGAAGTCTGAATAAGTAGCAACTTGAATCAAACATCAAGCACACAATATCAGCTTCATATGGACAAACTTATTTAACCAAGTCTTTTCAATGTGTCTTCCTTCTACGGTAAGTCTGAAACAAAAAGATATTCTTAATACTTGACCAAAGGAACATGGTCATAGCCTGCAAAATCAATTAATGATCCAAGAATCTGACACTTCTTGAACAAAGTAAATTTTTGTGAGTTTTCTCCCTAATACTATAGCATTTACCAAAGTCAAGAATTTGAAAGCTGAAATGTTCACCATAATTAGAAAATAATAATATTAATCTTGATGAACAAAATGGGAGATATTCATAATAAACACAAGTAATTTTTTCTTAAGGGTTTTTTTCTTTTGGCTGTCTGCATTTACTTGCTGTTCTTTTTCACTTTTTTTTTTTACACTGGTATTTGCTACTGTAATAGGTTTCATACGACAGATCAAATGCAATGAATAATGTAAGTAATTAGAGTGAAATGCTATAAGATATTATTCTGATTTTTTTGTTTGATTAGAACAGAAGTGTGCCCTGTTCAGTTCCATTTTTACCTGATCATTCGTTCAGATCTCAATAGGTGTATCTGTGTGATGCAGTATGCTGTTACAAATACTGATAAACTTTAATTTAGTATCTGAAATAATCTAAAAATTGAATTGCTGAGCCTTTTGTTATTTATGTTGATGCAGATGTTATTTAGTGCCTGCAACTTTAGTGTATTAACTATGCCCATTCCAGTTAGCTTTTTAAAGTAATACTCATGCAAATAATTATATGCAAATAATTAAAAGGAGAAAAACCCACATATTGCATTAGACATGCATACTGAAACTATTCCAATATTTCTCTGTGGAAACAGCTTTCTTTTCATATTAAATACTAGAAAATGAAAGCTTCAGAGCAATGCATTTAGTGTGGGCACAGGCCTACATTTGGTTCTCTCTTTATTTCAAATTTTTGAAAAAGAGGGTCTGAGCTGTTGAAATGTTTCACAGAGTACTTCACTCAGCATTCATTATTTTAATTTAAATTTTACTCCCTAAAACACCATGTAAGTGTATTGCATCATTTATGTAGCTGAAACTTGAACTAACCTGCAACATTATTGTCCATTACTATGCTACCTGGATGTGATCTAGCAACAGCATCTCACCCCTATGTGCTGCTTTTTTTTTTTCTTTTTTTTCCTTTTTTTTTCTTTTTTTGAGCGACTGAAAATATTTGAGGTTAAATATTATTTTCAAAATAACTCTGTAATTCCTAAAGTTTCCACTTACAGTGAATGCTTACAGACCCTTCATCAGAGGACAAAGATCACAAGCTACCACTTTGCATTTAATCATTTTAGAAACAAATATTGTTGAATTCTGTAGGAGAACATGTTTCCAAAGCAAAGTGTTACATGTAACAATTCTAAGCATCTTAAAAAAGTGAAATGCAAGGAAAAAAAATATTTCTGGAGCATACTTTCATCATATCTTACAAAAGCTTTTAAAATATAATTGTAATACATTCTTATGCTTAAAAGAATAGATATATATGTCCTCTGTACAGTTGTTTTGTTTGCCAAAGTAAACAAAACCAAGAAAAATACTTTTAAAAGTCATGCTTGATACTAAATGAATCATCACATACTATAATCAAATACCTTAGAATACAGTTGAAGTACCTTAGATTATTTTAGTCCAAAACCAATCAAAAGAGAAGAAACAACACTCATTTTCCTTGGCCAGTGAACTTAAGAGTTTCCACTGCTTGGATTAGGACATTCCAATATTTTTCCTGTGAATCCAGTTTTCCAGGGTCTTAAATCTTAGTTTACTTTAAACCAAAAAGTATCTCTTATGCCACTTAAATTCTATGACTACATGAAAAAAATGTGTAACACTAATTCTGCATTGCTGTGTAAAAGACAAAATATTGTATATGTTGAAATAATTTATGATCTGTTATAAGATTTAAACATTTCTCAGCTCAAAGCTGGTTTTGATCCATACAGTTATGAGTAAGAAAGATTTAGACTCTTGTAATAGTTGGAATACTTATACTTACAATAATGAAAAAATACATTTATAAATATAGATTGGAACATTTTTTTTACATGCTGTTTTTTCAGGTGTACTTGCCATGGGTTATTTTAGCCCTTCTTACAAGCTTCACTGTATTACAGTAGTCCCACTCTCTCATTGCATGTTCTCTGCCGTCACTCAGAATTTAATTTAGGGTAAGAAAGAGATTTATGTATATGTCTGATAGACACGACTGAGAGTCTTACAGATTTTTTGCCATATCACATATAATGTATGTCTCATATAACAAAATTTTAATAAAATTAATCATTAGCTATATACATATGTATACCAGATGTAAATATAGTAATATATTACTATGTTAATCTATGCACTATTTTCTTTGTAAAGCCAACTAAAAAGCTATTCAGAGGCTTTTACTTTTCCATTCGTTGACTATGTATGAACATCCTTATTGAAGGATTTATTCATATAACACAGTGCTGCTTTCAAGCACATGAACCAATGCCTCTTACATGAAGAGTATAGTGTAAAAATATACAAATGCAAACAAGAGCACTCCTTTGAGTTAACATCTCACACACAGTGGCTTCTTGGATGTCTGGCAACTGTTGTAACATTCATCTCTTCCTTCCTATTACCTTGTGTCTTCCAATTACCTTGTGTCTTCCAATATATGAAAGTAAATGTGTCTTGTAGAACCTTAATATTTATCAGAAGTATTTATCCCGAACCCTTGGTAGTTACTGACAGAAAAGTTACTTTGCTCATTCTAAGAGCTTAATTTGTCATTTAAAGATGTAACTTTTGGCTGCATTTCACCTTTAGAAACTGCCACTGACATCACATAGAGCAGAAATGCCTTCCTTTTCTTTTTACCCTGCTAAAAATACTATACTTTAAACTTACCTACTATTATTCCCATTATACTCTTGGTAAATGTCTGTATGGGGTTTTATACTGCATTTACTTCATTTCAACTGTGCAATTATGCCAGCAGAAAGAGGGTTAGTTACTTCCTTCTCCTTCACTGTATCACATATATGAACATGGAGGCCTCTCCTCCTCTTTCTCAATTCTCTCCCTATTCCCAGTTTAAGAAACAGGTGTTAGGTAAATCCCTAACATAGAGAATATGTCTCCTTAGCATAAAAAATACGTCTAAGGGTATCCTCATATTATCCCATGCGTTAAGAGAACAATGTTTCAGAAGATGTTGGAGCATTTATGTGAAGAAGCAACAACAACAACCAACCAACCAAGCAAACAAAACAAGAAAACCCCACAAAACCCACAAACCAAAAAAAAAAAAAAAACAACACAGGAACTGGATGGCTGGGCCTTGTCTCTGCCATTCTCTGCTTTCCAGCAGAAGAAAGTCTCGCTTTCCAATTTCAGATCATTTATGAGTCAGCAAATTAGAAATAAAGCTACTCTCCTTTACATATTGCTAGAAGTCCAGCAGATGTCATTCAGACTGAAGTAAAACAAACACAGTAACTACACTTCACAATGCATTAATAATCTTCAACCTTTAAAATGTATTTTAACTAACCTGCAACAAATGCCTGTAATAAGAATAAAGTAGTCTCTGAAACTTCCTTGATTTAGAAGAGATTTGGGACAGCTGTATTTCCACATAAAATGGGTCACATAATCATAGAATAGTGAGGGTTGGAAAGGACCTTAAAATCATCTAGTTCCAACACCCCTGCCATGGGCAGGGACACCTCACTCTAAACCATATCACCCAAGGACTTGTCCAACCTGGCCTTGAACACTGCCAGGGATGGAGCATTCACAACCTCCCTGGGCAACCCATTCCAGTGCCTCACCACCCTAACAGGAATGAATTTCCTTCTTATATCCTATCTAAACTTCCCCTGTTTAAGTTTTAACCCATTACCCCTTGTGCTGTCACTACAGGCCCTAATGAAGTGTCCCTCCCCAGCACCCCTATAGGCCCCCTTCAGATACTGGAAGGCTGCTATGAGGTCTCCACACAGCCTTCTCTTCTCCAAGCTGAACAGCCCCAACTTTCTCAGCCTATCTTCATACTGGAGGTGCTCCAGTCCCCTGATCATACTCGTGGCCCTCCTCTGGACTTGTTCAAACAGATCCATGTCCTTTTTATGTTGAGGACACCAGAACTGTGCACAATACTTCAAGTGAGGTCTCACGAGAGCAGAATAAAGGGGCAGGATCACCTCCTTTGACCTGCTGGTCACGCTCCTTTTGATGCAGCCCAGGATACGGTTGGATTTCTGGGCTGCAAGCACACACTGAAGCCAGCTCATGTTCATTTTCTCATCGACCAGCACCCCCAAGTCCTTCTCCGCAGGGCTGCTCTGAATCTCTTCTCTGCCCAGCCTGTAGCTGTGCCTGGGATTGCTGCAATCCAGGTGTAGGACCTTGCATGTGGCATGCTTAAACTTCATGATGTTGGCATCAGGCCACCTCACAAGCATGTCAAGGTCCTTCTGGATGGCATTCCTTCCCTCCAGCGTATCAACCGAACCACACAGCTTGGTGTCATCGGCAAACTTGCTAAGGGCACACTCAATCCCACTGTCCATGTCAGCGACAAAGATGTAGAATAAGACCGGTGCCAACACCGATCCCTGAAGGACACCACCCGTTACTGGTCTGCAGCCGGACATTGAGCCATTGACCACAACTCTGTGTGTGGCCATCCAGCCAGTTCTTTATCCACCAAGTGGTCCATTCATCAAATTGATGTCTGTCCAGTTTAGAGACAAGAATGTCGTGTGGGACAGTGTCGAACACTTTACACAAGTCCAGATAGATGACATCAACTGCTCTACCCTGTCCGTCAGTTCTGTAGCCCCATCATAGAAGGCCACCAAATTGGTCAGGCAGGATTTCCGCTTAGTGAAGCCATGCTGGCTGTCACCAAGCACCTTGTTGTTTTTCATGTGCCTTAGCATGCCTTCCAGGAGAATCTGCTCCAAGGTTTTGCCAGGCACAGAGGTGAGACTGACTGGTCTGTAATTCCGTGGGTCATCCATTTTCCCCTTCTTGAAAATGGGGGTTATATTTCCCTTTTTCCAGTCATCGGGAACTTCACCTGACTGCCATGATTTTTCAAATATGATGGCCAGTGGTTTAGCAACTTCATTTGACAGCTCCTTCAGGACCTGTGGATGGATTTCATCAGGACCCATGGGCTTGTGCACATTCAGATTTTTAAGATGGTCTCGAACCAATCCCTCTCCTACGGTGGGTCCAAGGTCTACATTCTCACAGTCCCTGCATCTGCCTTCCAAGACTTGGGTGGTGCAGTCAGAGCCTTTGCTAGAGAAGACCAAGGCAAAGAAGTCATTCAGAACCTCAGCCTTCTCCAAATCCTGTGCAGCTATTTCACCCAAGAGCTTGCTGAGGGGGCCTACCTTCTCCCTAATCTGTTTTTTATTTGTTATGTACCTGTAGAATCCCCTCCTGTTATCCTTAATATCCCTAGCCAAGTTTAATTCTAACTGGGCCTTAGTTTTCCTAACCTGGTCCCTAGCTTCCCGGACAACATCCCTGTACTCTTCCCGGGTCGCCTGTCCTTGCTTCCACTTTCTATAAGACTCTCTTTTCATTTGAATTTTTTTTCAGCAGCTCCTTATCCATCTAAGGAGGTCTCCTGGCCCTCCTGCTGCACTTCCTTCTGGTTGGAATGCAACACTCCTGAGCTTGTAGCAGGTGATCCTTGAAGACCAACCAAGAGTCTTGAGCCCCCCTCCCCTCTAGGGCTATATCCCATGGAACCTTACTAAGCAGGTTCCTGAAGAAGCCAAAGTCTGCTCTCTTGAAGTCTAGGGCAGTGAGCTTGCTGCACGCTCTTCTCACTGTCCTAAGGATCTCAGATTCAACCATCTCGTGGTCACTGAATCCAAGGCTGCCCTGCAGTGCCACATTTCCAACGAGTTGGTGAGCCCAAGGTCAAGGATGGCAACTCTCCTTGTTGGTTCCTCTATTACTTGCAGAAGGAAGTTGTCTTCCACACAATCAAGGAACCTCCCGGATTGCTTGTGCTGGGCCGTACCATCATTCCAAGAGATGTCAGGGTGGTTGAAATCACCCTTGAGAACAAAGGCCTGTGAGCGTGAGGCTTTTCCTATCTGCCTATAGAGTGCTTCATTTGCAGATTCCTCTTGATCAGGCGGTCTGTAACAGATCCCCACAGTAATGTCTCCCATCGCTGTTTTCCCTTTAACCCTGACCCACAAACTCTCTGTTAACTGCTCACCAGTCCCCAGACAGAGCTCGATACTCTCCAGCCTATCCCTAACATAAAGGGCAACTCCTCCTCTGCACCTGCCAGGCCTGTCTTTTCTAAGGAGTCTGTAACCTTCCATTCCAACACTCCAGTCATAGGAGCCATCCCACCATGTTTCTGTGATGCCTATTATATCATACCCCATGGACGTGCACACATCTCTAATTCCTCGTTTGTTTCCCATGCTACGGGCATTTGTATAGAGGCATCTGAGCTGAGCTCCAAATGAAGCCGGCTCATTGGCTGGAGCAGCCAGAATATCTATACATTGCTCCGAGCACTTATTATAGGTGCTGGCAACTGACTGGATGTGTTGGGATGGAATGATGCCCCCCTCCCCCAACACATCTAGTTTAAAGCCTCCTTGACCAGTCTGGCAAGCCTCCTACCAAAACTTCTCTTTCCCTTCTTTTATCAGACCAGCTCCACCAGCCTCCACTAGACCTGGCCTACAAACTTGGGTCCCATGTTCAAGACACCCAAACCCCTGACTGTGACACCACCCTTTTAACCATTTATTAACCTAGTTAATCCTCCTAGCTTTTTTTAGGTCATCCCCTGTATCCTGGAGAATAGACGAAAAGACTGTCTGAACTCCAGAGCCCTTAACCACCTCTCCCAGGGCTCTGTAGTCCTTCTTTATGTTCCCGAGGCTACTACTATCTATATCCCTAGCACCCACATGTATCACCAGAAGTGGGTAATAGTCTGTGGGGCTTACTAGAGCAGGCAGCCTCTCTGCCACATCCCTGATCCGTGCCCCTGGTAGGCAACAAATCTCCCTTGAGACCGGTCAGGCCGACAGACGAGTGCTTCTGTCCCTTTCAAAGTAGAATCCCCTACTAGTACGACCCACCACATTTTCCTGGCAGCACCAGTAGAAATCTTCTTTACTAGTGCATCAGCCGGCTGTTTCTGGCGCAAGTGTGTTTCCTCATGAGCCCCCTGCAGGACAGCAAAGTAGTCCTGCATGGGGGCAACAGGTTTAGGAGGAAGTCCCTTGCTTTTAATTGTCCTTTTCCTCCTTTTTTTTGTTGGTTTTTTTTTTGTCACCAATTCCCACCTTCGCGGGTTAACAACCTCCTTTGTTCCTCCATGAGCTAGAGGGGAAGCTTGAGGACCCTGCACAGTTTGGGCAGGGAGCAAGCATTCCTGCTTCCTTTCGGCTACCTTGACATCTTCTAGCCTATTAATAGCTTCCTGCAGCTCAGCCACCTGCTGCAGGAGGACCTCCACCAGGAAGCACCCAGTGCAGCCCTGCCCATTGTGTACCTTTCCCTCACCAGACCAGTGCAGGCACTCTCTACACCCTGAAGTCTGCACTGCAGCCTCCCCTCTCATCGGCTCTGAGTGCCTACGGTGGCCACCGCTGGGCCCCCCAGAGCAGAGCTCCCAGACCGGCCCTGGTCATACGGCGAGTGCTCACCATCCCGCTCGAACTGCCGAGCAAACTGCCTCTGTTCGCCCCGCTCCTGGTCGCTCACGCTCCCTGGGGCAGGTTTTTACCCAGTCAGGGCTAGCGCTGCTCCTCCTGGCTCCGCCCCCTGCGAGTCCCTGCTCGCGTCAGCTGAGCTGCCGGCTCCTGGGCAGGTCCTGTCGAGGACTCGAGGCTCCCTCGATGGCTCTGCTCTTGTCGCTCTGAGTTGAGGCTCCTGGACGCTGATCTCCCCCCGCTCCGGTGTTCAAGGCATTCTCTCTCGAGCTACTCACCTCAGTAATTGACCGGCAACCCCTGGTGATGCCCGGTTTAAATCTGCCGCCCAATGACCTGGCTAAACATACTATGTTCATGTACTCAAGGCAAAGTAGTTTGTCTCTGCATCGAATCTGGTTTTCCATGACAAACTTCATTTTCTCAAACTCTACAGTCATACAATGCCAAATATATATATACCCTGGGGGAAAGGTTGGGATCCAACACAACTCGGGTCCCTTGGAGAATGGCAGTAGCTAAATACTGAACCTGCTCACAAATAACTTGCTTTGGGCACTCTCCTTACAAGAGAAACTATGGAAATAACCGAAGTCTTACTGTGGATTTATCTCTAGGGAAAAGAAACTGTAGAAAAAGGCATAATAAAACTGATTTCAAACAAAGCCAAATGCAATGAATGGCTTTTTCTAGTTCTTTCCACATTACGGCTTTTCCATATTCACACTGAGTAAACAAGGGGATGACCCATAATTATCTTAGCAGACTATACTGATGTTTCCATAGATTGTAACAGTTCCAACTTGGAATAGTATAGAAAATATAGAAAGGATGTCTAGTGAGATCAAGTATTCAGTTACAACTACATTTATTTTTTAACTGCAATTTGCATGAGCTATTTTTACTCCTAATCTGCGGTGACTGACTCAAATCATAAGCCCCACCATTAAAGAGGAAAAAGTAACATGTTGCATGTGCAAAAAGACACCCTTCCTTTTGGAAACACAAATAACATAAGCTATTGACATATGAATTGCCCCTATTAATACATGCAAAACCCCAACACTACTTGATTAAAAATAGAGATACTTAAATCAATAAATAGTTAATTTGAAGTCTAACCCTTTATCTGCTGTAACCTTTACATGATATTTCCAAAAGGTTAATGAATTATGTCATAACTCAATGAAAAGTTCTGAAATATTGAAAAATTTTACTCAGGTTTGGAACAAAGGTAACACTTAATGACATTTAATTAAAAAAAAAAAAAAAGTTTTAAAATAATTAAAGCATGTGGTTTATAAAAGTCTGAAACAAAAATCAACATCAGTTCTGAGGTTCCTGATTCACCTACTACTACGTAAATTCCAGATTCCTCATTTTCTGTAGTGGATTTCTACCCTTCTAGACATCAGCACTTGATGTCCACTGTGCATACTACAGAGTGTAAGTTATGTAGACCAGAGAATAAGCAGAGTCAGTCTGCTTAAATTCCTGAGCTCTCAACAGTTTCTGAAATACACACTAGCTTTTTTTGTGTTTTCCTGAGTGTTTCCAAGTTCCTCCCTCCAGTCTAGCTTCCTATCCCAGAAGTGAAGAATTCCTCTGGCCCTGAGCTGCAAACTAGTCTGCAGCCATCATAATGTGATGATGCTTAATTGAAGTTGTGGACCTTGGAATATATGCTACCTAGAAAATGATTTGCATGTCATAAGAGAACTCTGAGTAGTTTTACACCATCCTCTGAAAAAAAGTTTGTCAGGACGTTTTACTATTAGTTCTCAGGAGCACAGATGCCACTTAAGCCAGCAGGATTTGTATATGTAGACAGGTATCTCAGTATAGATAGGTGTATATATATATATATATCTCATTTAATTTGCAAATTCTAGGCAATGCATTTAGTCCTATTTATTTCAACACAAGTAAAAATCGGCGTAAATAACAACATAATGTTGAATATTGAGTCTCCTTGCTAGGAAACCTTTCTAAATCTTGCATCTTATTAGCTAAGGCATGGTATACATGTTACTAGCTGAATTCTTAAACCATTTAAGAGATAGTATTAATACCACCCAAAGGGAAAAAACTATCTATGAATTTCAAGCTGAAATAAGTTCTTCATTTACTCAGAAGGATGAAGGAAAAGCCACTGTATGTGACATAAAGACTATGTATTCCTTTTCTCTGAGACATGTGACTCCCATTGTCAAAGCTGATGAAAAATGTTATCAGAGGCTATTGAATAAGTAGTGAAAGAAATCTGTGCTTTTTCTAATTTTAATAACCTAGAACAAACC
This sequence comes from Neopsephotus bourkii, assembly GCF_033783945.1. Lineage (NCBI taxonomy): Eukaryota > Metazoa > Chordata > Aves > Psittaciformes > Psittacidae > Neopsephotus > Neopsephotus bourkii. The sequence continues at coordinate 1,244,353 of NW_026900547.1, read as the reverse complement.
AAATAAATATAGCAGATTTAGTAGATAAATGAGGTTAGATTTTTAATTTAATATCCTTGGCAAGTATTGTCTGTGACAATTACTCAACAATGATTATATTTGTATTATGTTACCTTTGAAATTTCTGAATAATGATCTACACTAGATGTTATTTGAGTTATGCTTAATTGCACTTGCATATAAAATATCTTGTTGTGTCTGTCTGTATGTTATTTTAACTGCTATTAATTCCCATGCCAAATATTTACATAGTAATATTCATAATAAATACATTTTTTGAAAACTACTCTAAATATGATCTGTAGAACACTAACTCAGGAAGCATACTAATATGTTTATTTCACAGCTAACGAGTTCTTACATGTTGAAACAAATCCAACTTCCTCTTTTATCCTTTAATACAGAGATTTGAAATGATACTTGGAACCTACTAGTCAGAAGAGCAAGGCTTTTTTGCCTCTTGAACCTTAAAAAAACTAAGTGTTACTGCTGAAAGTGTAAATGGGTTGGGTGCGAAATACTATCTGCAGTACTTTGGCAACCAAGATTTTACAGAGGGTAATTAAGTCAGAAAATTTACTTTGGATTTATTACTGCAACTCCATTTGGTTGCACAGACCAAGTCCTGTGATCAAACTGAGAAATATTTTACCTTTATCAAGTAAAATGTAAATCAATAGTCACCTTATAAAAGAAATTGGTGCGTCCAACAGATCCAATTTTTTCTGTGTGATTCATGAAACAAATGTTTCCTTCAGTAGCACCATAAAACTCACAAATCTTAACAGAACCAAATCTGTTTTTAAAATCCTTCCATACATTATTTCTTATTCCATTTCCAACTGCTAATCGAACTTTGTGATTTTTTTCTCCTTCTTTCTGTAAAAAAGAAAAAAAAAATTTAAAATACAATATACTGGTAACTTCATTTGATTGTTGCATGTACCTTCTTTAAATACACCAAGTATAAACAACAACAAAAACCAAACAAGAAGGCTGCCATAGCTCACCAACAGCTACAATGTAGCAAACTGTAATAAACCCCTTATTATTTTGTTGACCATGCAAATAATTTCTTGAATAATGGCTACATTAATTTATATAAATGCTTCCATGTTTTTAAAGTTGCATCGTCTCAGTCTGTTTCCACTCAGAGGAATTAGAAAACTGGGAAGAACAGAGACGTTACTTCTGTCAAGGGATTAAAGTCAGCAGAGATTTATGATTACTTTCTTGTGTGTTCAGATTTCACACACTTGTAATATCTGTTCCTTCCCACACACTGTATATGAGTCATCTTCTGTATTTCTTTCAATATTAAGACTTGCAAGGCTTTGTTCAGTGTAACTTGGAATACGTTATTTCTTGGTGATCTTGAGTTACTGTTTTAACTCCCATGTTTTATTACAAGAAACACGATTGTACATGTTCATCCAGTTCAATGAGACTCTCTAATTTTATGAACGCATTCCCAAACCTTGAGATTGCATGGAGCACCTTTAAAAGACAATCAGATTTCAGCTGAAGTATCAGAAGGCAAAAAATCTAAATTGTTGTTTTGGTTTCATTTTAATTTCACCTGTTTTAAAATTAGGCTCCCTTTTTAATCATTGCAAGTGGCAATATAAAATGCCCTAGAAGTGAGACAGTGCAAAATAAATAAAGGTATGTTACCATATACCTTTAGAACTGCATAGCACTCTGGTACCGCAACAGTCAGTATATACTTCTATTATATACACTTACACATACATATGCAAACACATGTCTATATACAGGTGCACATATTCACACTCTTTATATATTTATATGTGTGTGTGTATATATAAGTCCGCATATATCTAATACAGAAACCAAATAGTCCCTATTTTCTGTTCTTGTAGTCTAGTTTCCTTTTCCCTTTCCAACTCTAGTTCAGTATGAACTGGTTTGCCTCTGTAATGAAAATCCATTTTAGCAGCTTTAATGTCACAGAAAACCACAGCAAACTAGTTCTGCGAAGAGGTCTGGTCAGCTGGCTGAAACAGGAATCTTTAAATATTTGGGATATTAAAACCAGTGAAGTTTCTACTGATTACATAAACAAGAGTGTTCCCCAGAGGCTTACATCTTGGCCAGATTCAGTTTCATAAGGACAATGAATTTTCACTCCTGTAACAAAAACCACAAACGCAGTGAAATTTTAAGTTCCTTCTCTAAATCACAAAGACTGACCTCTTCAAAACCACTAACTCATAGAAGGATAAAAAGTCCTCTACTGAGCTTCAGCGCCTTTCCATTGGAAATTAAGTCTTCTTGCTGGAATGACTCAGCAAGGAACTCACCTACTTTGCTAGATGCACATAGCTCTTGGCAGATTACAATCTGAGGCATTACCCTATTTTACCTCATAACTACCTCACAGGGCTTCCTTCATCACTAACCATTCTGTTTCTACAACCCAATTCTTCCTTTTTCCCTTCTCCTCTCCTACCTTAGTTCAGATGCAAAAGTAATTTCTAACCACATAAACACACACTTCACTGATTTCATGTTAAATCATTATTAGCAAGTGCTTCATTACAGTGTATAATGAAACTGACCAGGGACATAGCCTTGAAAAAAGTGGCTGAAAATTGCTCACAGATGTTATTTTTGGAGCAGTTTGATTTTTCAGCTTTCAACTTCAGATGCAATATCACATTGCAACAGTGTAGACTTTAGAATGAAATAATAAGGTTACATTCAAAAATAATGTACTTTCAATAGTCAAAAGGTATTCCTTTTTTGTGAGAGTGCTACTTTGAACTTTATTAGGAAACCTTTTAACTTTTTTTTTTTTTAATTCTTCCACACAAAAAAATTTTCCACCATCTTTAGAATATTCCAGTCAGCTCAACTGAAAAATTTTCCAAAGATGGTTATTTTCCTTACAGTATCATTACTAAACTGAAATTAACCTGTCAGTAACTGAACCGCAATTACCCTTGCTGATGCCACAGAATTATTGCCTCTTCTCTACACAGAATGTACTGCCTCTTCTAAGAGGAAAAACAGCACAAGAGATTCTTTCACAGAAATACTTTGTTCCACATTGAACAGAAGAGACAAACACATGCATATATATACACGCGTACTAATTAAGTGGGCCATTCGTCAGGATAGGAACATTCAAAATCTCTAGAGACCAATTTAATAAGCAGGTAAGTTTGCTTCAATTATTTAGACTTTAAGAAAAATAGAAACATTGATAGCTGCTTGTTGCAAAGGCACAGACTAGGATGGACTAGGAAAAAGTGGCCTAAATGGATTTTAAATTATTTTTTCAAAAAGAACAATTACAGCTTCATTTATACCTTCAATTCCTCATGTTATTTTGGCTGGTTTATATTACTACAGGACCAAGTTGTTTCTGTAGTGGAAAATACGCAGAATAAACTTGACAGGTTAGCATTCTGTTATGCTTGTAATGTTAACAGCTATCCACAATGCAGTATATGACTATCTCATTGACATACTGAGAGAAGTGTTCTCTTAATAGATTCAGCCATTTTGCAAAAATACATAAAAGGTGTATGATATGGTCAAGAACTAATTAGAGCAAATTTTCTTAACAAAAAAAAAGCTAATTCACTTCTTCACAAAGAAGGCAAAATTTCTATTATGCTGCATTACTGCAACTTCTGTATTTGTGATTTAGTCAGATCCATCACAGTTGTACACATCTGTTGATCTAAGACTCCCTGTAGAGTACTGCAGGGCTTTCTGAGGAAAGGCATTAAAACTGTCATGCATTTAGCAGTCTTTCAACTGTAAGAATGGAATGTACATGTAACTTAATTTCCTAGCAGGTTTAATAGGTATGAAGACAATGATTATGACAGAAACTTTAAACAGTGATGTCACATTAGTTTCACATGTGAGTAAATTTATATAGCTATGTTTTACATATTTTTACTTAATCTGTATAACTAATACATGACATGAATTCCTACTTGCTTTTCATGCAACTAACTTTTAATGGAAAGTGAATCAAAGTGAATAAAATTAGGCCATTTTAATATATTTTTCATTAATAGATCTATATGTTCATCATATGTATTATCGTCCAGATCACTGCCAACTTTAGGCATGTTAGGATCCATGGCCATTGTGGCCGAAAACTTATGCAATAAATAGAATGCAATAAATAAGAGAAGAGAAAGAAAAGGGATGATAGTTTCAACAAATTCTAGACACCTGGTTGAGTGATGCACATTTAGAGTACCCTAATGCATGAGATGAAAAATAAATGAAATATGCAGGAACATATGCTTTAAACAAGCTATGGCACTAAACAGTCATACTTTGAATTTCTGCCATATTCAGATGCCTCATCAAATAGCTTCTCTGTGGTATAGCAGACAGAATTACAGGAGCAGGAGGAATTCCAAGAAATTGCCTTGTACATATCTCTCGTCATAAGCTCTGCTATCCCTGTGCCATTCTCAACTCCTGAACAAGCTGTGTCATGTCAGCAAGCTACCCCTGCAAGAGCTGGTATGCAGTGCTCAGCTGCATGCACATTCTAGCCTGCTGTAACAGCATAGTACCTAACACTTTCTTCACTTATAAAGGACTCAGTGCCTTGCCCTGGTCAACTATCACAAATAAGTTCAAACAATGCCTGTCCTCTGAGAAGCTGTTCATGCTTTGTGTTTCTGAATGTGATTGATAGTTCTCTACATATAATTAGGGAAACAGATTTTAGAATAACAAAACATTAGAACATATTTCCAAGGTTTTTTTAAAAATGCCTGTTGATTTTCCTACACTATTTTCTTCTCTTACAGCTGATTCTGAAATAAAATGGGAATTCAGTTATCCATTTATAACAATATAGTTGAATTTTTTTTCAATGCCTTTCTGAAGTATTATTAAGCAAGAACTGTTATTACCTTACCTTACTTGGACTTTTCTTCAGTTTATTCTGCTTAGATCTTTGAACCCTGTACCAAATACCTGCATAAATCATAAATCAGTTCTGACAGACTACTTCTCCATTTTGAATGCTTGTTTTGTTTGTATAGTAATTAACTGACAAGTCAGGATCTGCCTTATTACACTAAATACCACAAACCTGGATTTTTCCATATGCCAGACTTTTCTCCTTAAGTGTTCTTTGTAAACTATGTGGGCTACCTACATGATTAAGTTGTTGATAAAAGACATGCCTTTCAAAGTGCCATCAACAGTATATTAAGTGGTGAAGGAAGGATTCATGACTGCAGCTAGTTAAAAATGCACTTCTTTTTTAAATTGCTTCAATTTTAAATTGATTCTTTTTTAAATTGCTTCAAATTTGAGTTGCTTCAAAGGAATAGAAGAAAACAGGTTAATTGTCCTACTTCTACCACTTCTGCAGCAGGAAAAGCCAAATAGCGAGAAGCAAATGCAACTTCAAGCAAAGGTGGCATGAAATGTTTCCTGTGTTGTAGCCTTGATGAAACTATAATTAATCTCAGGGCCTAAGAAATGCAAACATCTGTTAAATATAAAATATGATGGACACCACACAGGTTTTACATTCATCTATTGACACATTAGCCCTGAAAAAAGGGTCATCGGGTAGTCAGTAGAGAGACTATAAGAAGAGAGATACCCTACTGCAATTATGATGACACATGTAATAAATTCTTCAAGATGCATGCTTACAAGGACTTTCCAGTAACGTTTAACTACAAATTACAACTAGATCTTTTGAGCAAAATACATACCCAAATTTAAAAATACAGGTAAAAGAAAAAAGGAAGGGTGCTGTAGAGATGCACTATAAGAATGGAAGAGGAATTCTAGGAAGAGAACATAGACTTCCAGTTCAGGAATTGGTTGTTTGCTGTTTAGTATATCTCACTCTCACTACTCTTTTATTAACCAATCTCCTGATAAACTAATAGGATTAGATCCTAAGAGGAGTTTTTTTCCTTTAGCTCTTCTAATAGGAAATGTTTCCTTTAGCTGCACTTCTATTTCCTCGGAAGGTATCTGCCAACAAAAAACAACACTTTTGTCTGTATTCTACCCAGTAATTTTGGCGGTTGTCCTAGAAGCCCACCAGCCAAAATAAAAACCTTCCAAAGATCAATTAATAAAATTAAAGCATGCACATCTTATTTCTTGTGCTCCACATTGCATGCAGTATTCTGTGAGCAACAGGAAGCTTCCCTTTGTGGAAGTATGACTGTGGTTTCAAAGTTTCACTCTCAGGACATTTTCTGCGTGACAGCACTGCCTTAACCCAAAAGATGAATATGTAGGAAAAAAAGACGGAAGGAAATTGTTCAAGATATGTGACCTCTTAAAGATTCAGAAAAGTCTTGAGCCACCATGCTAACAATGACATCATAATTAGCCTTCAGTGCTGTTTTGGGTATGGAAAACCAATGCTTCCTAAAGCCTAAGGGAATCTACGAACATTGCAGTAAACTTTTCCAGGAAGAAAACCTGAAAAACAATTATTAGTGGGAAGAATGAGAAAGCGGACACAAAATCATCATGTGGATGGAGTCTAAAACAGGTATGCCAGTACATTAAAACATCAGGTGGTAGTCAAAATGGATGGGATTATAATCTGGTTTTAAACCCACTTTTTATAAATAATACTTTTGTTGTAGCCATGGAATTTCAAAACACAAAGTTTATTGGATATATAGGTTTTTTTTCCTCCTGATACCCTCAGTAAATGAAATTGTAGAGACACACAGAGATTTTTCAGAGGCTTCAAATGGAAGGTATATGTGCGGTTGTCTATAACTGTGACACATAACTCTTTTAGGGGTGTTTAATTTTTATGCTGAAAACCTGCAAAGCACTCAAAAAATTTCTGCTCCACATTTTAATGATAAGAGAAAGACCTATTTCCAGTCCTGAAGTTAAATTTAGCTAAATTTAATGGGGAACAAAATGTAATGTGAAGTAAAACCTGCATTGTAGGGAAGTGCCTTCTGATTCATTTTTCCTTCCTTACCTGACTATCAAATTCCTTCCTTTTGAACTAACCTGTTTCTGGGTGCAAGACAGTGCTATTCTACGTTTGTAAATCCCATTCTTAGATCCCTTACCACAACACTTGAGTCAACAGCAGGGAAATAAATGTTCATTCTGTTTGCTTATTGCAGCAGCACTGACCTCCTTGTTTTCTCCCTCTAAATTTTTATTGTTCTAATAAAGATGAGTTTTAACACAATAAATCCCTAAGCATCTTTTCTAAAGTCACTTCAGAGAGCTTAATCCCATGGCCAAACTGGACCTAGTGGAGAGACTGGCTTGCTTCAGCTTAACAAAAGAAAGCTTGAAAGCTGATACTCATGGTCTTACACACTTGCGGTAACCCAAAAGAAGACACTGATGCCAAGGATAACATTGGCTCAACACCACGTGGGCATAAAACATGACAGATATTGAAAGAAAATTTCTAAGCAATGACATAATTAATCATGAAAGATTTTGAATGCAAGTAGAAATAAACTGTGCTTTTATAGAGCACTTACCAAGTTCATGTAAGATATCATAAATCATACAATTAATGTCATAACATATGACAGCTTATGAGAGAATAAGATAGGACATAATGATTAAGAAAACTGACTCTAGCCTTTGTTTGTCAATCACTTCAGGATTCAACTGTCCTTTACAGAAAAAAGGCAAAAAATGCTGCATTACCATTCATATATTTCTAAAAGCTCCAGGATGCAATGCATTATTTAAATAGCTTATTGCTTCAAATTTGAAATAAATCTGCAAGTTCATTAGAAAGATTTTATACACTTTAAAGTTAAAATTTTAAATGTGTGGCAACCTTCTATGCAAAGTATATCCACAGATTAGTAGAGAATTATTTACAAGACCTTTCTTTAGACAGCATTTAGGGAGCTCTGCTATGCTGTACTTTTGAAATTTCATAAATCACTGTTAAGAGACCTTGAGCAATGTCAGCCAGCAAAATCAGGTTAATTTGTTGAATATTCTCTTTCACTAGACCAGTTATATTCTCAGAGCAGAATCCATTTCGTAGCTACTAATAGCTACCAGCTATCAATCTTGGTTGTTATATTTTCAAAAGACTTATATGATCAAACGACTGCAAAAAAAGAGGTTGAAAGGCATGAGAATTACTCACTTACTTAAGAGCCTAGCAAAATTTATAAACATCATAAAACGCTAGTTCTTTGCGCTCATACATGAGGAAAAAAGACAACTTTGTTTACTAATGAATGTTCTTTCCAGACAATAGATCACTAAGCCAAGCTGGATGCAGAAGAGGTTTCAGATGCATTCTACTAAAAAATGTTTTTACTTTTGAAGACACAAGGGCTGCTGCAGATGTGAGTAGCGGGCAAAAAATCAAACAAGGCAAAACTAATCAAAAAGCTAAATGAAAATCTATACGCTACCACAGAGATTGCCAAAAGTTTTACTCAAAAAGTATGAAGTAAGAAGCCACACTGTGGCCGCCATTAGAAATATACCATTCATTTCAGGTTTAGTGTTAAAGAAACAAATGAATTACTTAATTGCTATAGTTTTATAGTTTTTTATAACTATAGTTACAGAAGGCCTTTACAGTACTCTAACCTTGAGAATATCTTCCACATATCTTCCCAGAGCTTATAAACTCGTATTAGCCCTATTTTTCTTATGCCGCAAGTATGCATAGTACTTATATGTTAATGAAACTTAAAGAGAGATAACAATTTGGCAAATTATTTTGTCTACTTGAAAAATAACAGCAGATTATTTGATGTACTTAAATCCTTCAACTTATTTCTGTGAACATGTTTCTCTTACAGATTTAATTTGACAAATACTTGCTATTTTTCTTCAAGGACCTAGCCATCAAACTGTTTCATTTTATAATTTAATTTTTCTTGTTAAGGAGCATTATGCTTCTCTTTAGCCAGCTAGCAAAAACCCTACCAAAACCAAAAAATCTACAGAGCCTCACAAAGCAAAGAGTTTAGACATGCCAGCTCCTATAAAAATAAAGCAATAAGGCAATAAATCGTCACATAAAAAGTCACATAAAGCAATAAATAGAATAATCTATCATTCTTTCTTTAAGATGCTGAGCAGGATAAAATGGGTAAAACAAAATGCCATCCTCTAACTGCATAGTTAAAGGACAGAAGAGGGGAACAATTAATCACACAGACTGCAAACACAGTTTGCAGATTATTTCTTGTGCTCCTGCAAAAACATGACCTACAAAACTTGAGACCTCTCATATGTGCCAAGAAACAAAGTCTTGAAAACTCTGAAAAGAAATGGAACAGAAATCCTGGTTTTCTGAACTTAAATTGTGATACTCTGTGAAATAATATTTTTTTCACCAAATGATACTGCATCTTTTTTTTTAGTTTTGAATTCTTTTAATACTTTAACATCTTCCTGATTCAAGCCTTTTTTTTTTCACAGTGTACAGATCACCAAATATTTGAAGAACTCCACATAAAAAAAAAAAAAAGCAGGACAGGCTTAATATAGTTTTGTTTCCCTTTTAACATAACCACATTAAGAACAATAAATGTACATACTTCTTGCACACCAATTGCTGTCACTTTGGTTCCACTTACCACTGGCTGGCTACAAAGGTAACGGCACAGTTCTCCAATATACTGGATGACAGTCACATTGTACTTTTTGCAGTCACTCCAAAACTGACTAGCTGAAAACTTCTTTTTCAACACACAGGTTGCACCTTTATGGAAACAGTAGAAAAGGAAATAAAACTTTTTCTCTATATGCCACTTTAGCTAGCTATGTCCACTATTTCTAGAAAATAGAACATAAGAGGAATGGAGAGCCTCGTTCAGAGAAGTATTTGGTATTAAAGGTCTTTTTATTAGAAAACTTGTTCAAATCTGGTAGGCAAAGATGGGGAATGAACCCAGTCTCCTACTTGGTGAGACAGTAAACCTACAGATAAAAGGTTAAAAGCAAGAATACAGCTTATCTTTGTTGGTGTTGTTACATTATTCAAAAGAATTTAACTGAAAATATCCAGAAAAGTCAATTTGAATTAGAAAATCATTTGGGTATCACAGAAACTAAGTTTTCAACAAAAGAAGTATTCATCAGTGAAGACTCAGACAGAAGTAACACATAACCAAATGATCTTTCCCATGCTCTGACTTGTCCATGCTGCTTCAGGAAACAGGATATACTTGCCATCAAATTCCAAATAAATCTTTTAGAAAAAAGTCATTGAGGACACTTATGGTGCCTCAGTAAAATACGTATTTTATTGTCTGTGCCAAAACATCAAGCAAATTAACTGGAAAAAGTTATCTATCATCTAATGATATATGACAAAGCTGATTTTTTTACTATACATGCATTTGTAAGTCTTTTTTTCATCAGAATACATTTTAGTTCTATTCCACTACCCAGTGTTTGTCGGTACACATACTACTGCAGGATACACACTGCCAAAGTATTACATAGGTCCTTAAGTTCTTTTTTACCTAAATATAAAAGAGAGTAAAAACATCTGTGACACAAATGACTGTAACTAATTCTTCCCCAATACCACAAAGTTAGCTTGTAAGAGATCCTTCACTGTTAACACCACCATCTTCCACCAATATACGGAAATATAAAGCTATTCTGAAAAGATTATTCATTTGATTTTAGCAAAGCATTAGTTTCCCAAATGGCAGTGAACCTAAGAATGTTTTATGCATTTTAGTAATATTTTTAATATTTATATTCTGTATGAATACAATTAACTGAAACAAGCCCTACCCAACTCAATGCATCCACCAATGCCAAGAAGAGATGCTGCGCTGTGGTAAAGAGGCAGAGTAATATAAATGACGTCATCTGCAGTAGCACCGAAAGCCCACAGTCCAGCAGCTCCTTTAAGAACCTGCATCTGACTGATGACTGCAGCCTTTGGAAGACCTGTAATGAAAACATAAATCCATGCCTAACACATTTTTTTTTTTTCTTGTGGAAGATCTCTAAAATCATAAAATAATAAATTGTTTCTTCCTGACCAAATTTTCATCCATCTCTTTTGATGGCCATTAGTAGAAAACTGGCTGTTTAATACAGTATTGCATGCATGTTCTGTACACATAAAGATACATAAACCAGTTTGTAACCTCATATGTTGGTTAGTTAATCTAAAGTCAAATCAATTCAAATAGGTGGAAGCATGAAGAAACACCATGGTTAGCATGCTATCAAACTATATAGAGCCAAACAAGGGCCAAAAGGATTTACTGTACATACAGACTTCCTTTAACATAAAGAGGCATTACACTAGATCTCTTCTAGGCAAGAGTCATACTGATTGTAATGTAATTAAGAAAGGTATGGGATCTAGACAAAGTAGATCACATAGTGGGTGCTCATCTAAGATGCATACACCTAAGTCTACCTATTTGTTCTAGAACTCTATGAAAATTACGTAAAATTAAAAAAAAAAAAAAAGAATCCAACAAAAAGTCCACTCCAGTTAGGTTCTTCTTAGTGAGTTTCTTCAGGTTCAGCACAGAATTTCTGTTCAGCAAAGCACAGACTTACATAAGGGCTTCTTGGGCTATTACTCTGGTATCCATTATTTCCAGTAGGGATTGTGTTCTTGCTTCATATATGTTCTCACATACAGACACAAATTTTAGGCTGAGTCCTGATGATGAACAGTGAGAACTCAAAATACTTAAATTCTCACTGTTTCAAACATTAAAAAATTTAAAAAAAATTAATGGTTCAGAAAGTTTTCTCACCTATGATAGTGCAGCCACCATTCCTCTGAAGACTTACCTGGAGATGTTAACTGGAAGTGTAATCTGTGGAGATTCTAGCTACACTTTAAAGCTATTTCAAAACCCATCTTACCAAAGAGAAAAGGCAATAAACCCATGTTGCCTGTGAACCACTTATAGCAAGAAGTGCTCTACAGATTCCTGACTTTTTAAATTCTGCCCTTGCAGGCAGCCTACTACAGACTTTGCAAGATACTTATTTTAACTAAGTTTTCTGGTCATTGAGTTTAGGAGCAACACTATGTGCTTGCTTTATTTAGAAGTGTGAAAATGCTTAGTTACTGTGGATTAGAATTAGTTATTTCACATTCTTCAGAATAAACAAACCTTACTCTTTTAGTTACGTGGGTCAGTGTAAATTAATGTAATATACATAAGCATTCAAAAGTAATTTAAATTCTACATAACTAAAATTTCAGACCTTACACAGATGTTCTGAATGAACTTATAAGAACAAAGTCGTCATACCGGGACAATTCTATCATATTTTTTAGCTAGAACTCCTTACTTTTAACCAGAAGATCATCCATGTTTATATTAGTAGTATTACAAACATACCTGACTTCTTGACAATATTCGTAACTCCCTGATTTTTTTGTTCCAGACTGACATTTTTATTTCCTGTTTTTCCCCAGAACATGAAGCAAATAAATTAAATAATCTTATCTTCTGCCTCTAAAGTGACCTGCATAGAATCTGACTTAATGAAGAAAAAACAAATGTCTATTTGGTTGTTTGAAGATTGTTTTTTTAAAGATCTAGTTACAATGTTAGCTATGTTAGTTAGGCAGTGATATGTGATCAGAAAATAGTACTTACAATAATTGCAAACCACAAAAAATGCTAAATGTTTTATATACACCTTAGCCGTGAACTAACAAGAGGTAAAGCTTCTGGTAGTATTTGTACAATGTGCCAGGAAAAGAAAAAAAACAACATAAAAGCCCATCACTGAATATAAACAGCCACAAAAACATGCTTGCAATGTTTCTAAATGAGAAACATTATATTTTCTTATGAAAAGATGAACCAAAAGATTAGAGTTTGGAAAACTGAAGTTTCTAGATGAAAGCTGAAGAAAAATATAGGCTCTTGTACCTGTTGTTCCTGAAGTGAATATGTATAAAACAGATGACTTGAGGTTGTTGGCAGAGCGTCGATTAACTGGAACAGGGTCTTCAGATGCAGCCTCTATTTTGTCTAAAAGGGTATGCACACTTGAAAAAGTGGAGTCTTTTGTCATTATCCAAACACTAATATCTTTTTGGAGGTCAGGAAGAATTTCTTCCAGTGTCCCAAGCAAATCTTAAAAATTAACAGAATATAAAGTTACATCATCTCTTCAGAAAACTATCAAATAAAATATTCTTCCCCAAAAAAGTTTTATTAGTTTTATTCTTTATACTAGAAAGAGGAATGAAAGTCACCTCCATGGGCATAAATAAATAAAGTAATGATGAACTAGAACAAAAAGTCATTGAAAACTTGATATGATGTGGTAAAAATACTGCTGATCCCACAAGGTCTAATTGCCAACTAGCCCTCAAGCCAAAATGGTGAGCCTTTATTCCTAGCTGCTGAATCCCACCTCATTTTGGATAATCCTTGGTCACTGTGAAAACCAGAATGAAGTGTAGTTAAGTTTCAACTTCAAATAAAATGAAGGAATCTGTTGAAGATTCAAGGCAAATACATACATAGCTGGTAACTGGAGTACAGCTTTCCATGAATGTCCTCAGCAGCAGTCTCTCATCAAGTGGTATTTTTTAACAAAGCACAGAAGTGACTAATTTAAAAACACATAAACTATCATATATGTAGGAACCTGAATTTCACAGAATAGAAATATGATACAGGCCTGTGGCTTATTCAGACACTGCTGAAGAAGCATGTGGCTATTTTTGCAGTGCTTTGAGTGTTTTAGATACCTTAACGAGTTTGATTTTAGGTGTATCAGACAGTTTTATTTTATTTTATGTTTATTTTTTATCACATATTCATTCACTGAAAGCTGTTCCTTCACTAAAAGACATTTTTCTATTCAGTTTTACCGGAAGATAAATACAAACTCACTTTTATAAAACAAAAACAGTAGCATAACTATGTTGTTGGCTTATCAAGAAGAAAACCATGACAGAGCCCCAAATTAAACAAAAAGGAAAAATATAAATAGAAGCCAATCCTTAAGTAATACATTTGGTATTTATGTTTATGTTTCTAAGCATTTTTACAAGCTATCACTTTCTCAGAACATTGCATTGGCAATGAAGTACTAATCCAGGAACAGGCTCAAGAACAGGAATACTGCTTTCAGTAGAACTATTCATATACTTAAAGACTCATTTACACTTAACTGCTTTGCTAGATCTCAGCCTATGTAATTAATGTTACAAATACCCCCGAGGGTATAAATTTATGTTACTATCTCAGGTTTTAGAGAAGAATAAACAAAGTTGACATGACTCACACAGAACCTTATAATGAAGCATTGCCAGAGCCAGTACTTCAAATCCTCATCAAGTCCGAATATGGATACCACCAGCAGAAACCTCTTGCATAAATTTCACATTAAAATACCTGAAGATATTTAATCTTTCAGAAAACTACTTTTCTAATGACAGACTGCTTTATGTATTTTAATGAATGACATACTAATCTCTATTACTATAACAGAGATCAGCCTACTGCCACCAACTAAACATATGTCTTACAAACCTAAACCCTAACAGAGTACAAGTCCTATACATTTTATGGATGCTTAGCAAAGTATGACATTAAAATTTTGTGTTCTAACTTCCTTGTATTGCAGACTGATTTCAGGAAGGAATCATCCAAATAATTATGAAAAGCTAAAAGACAGATATCCTCCTGTTTAAAGCACTGGAGTATCAACTCCATTAAATATAGCAATGGAATGGAAAAATGTGAACATAAAATAATGTTAAGGACAAGAGTGTTAACTGCAGGAAACCTGATGCACTGAGAGTCAAGGTTCGTTGGCATAATAATTCTGTTTTGCTGCCATATTATAAAACTAGAGCATAATTTTTAAGTAATGAATATGAAAATATAATGTATTACCTGCAGTGAAATCCAGCTGTTAATAAACCAAATTTGATAGAATAACTATATACTTATTTCTTTCTTCTTCATTTTTGTCTTCCTGTTACCCACATGTATAGACATATATCTCCTAAATATACAAATGATAATTTTTGTAGGTAAAACTCAGTCTGAGAACCCAGCAAAAGAAGCACACATTAGAAGCGGCTGTAGCTGTGACTGTTGCAGCATTTCCTTGTTTTACATTGATAAATTCATTCCTTCTTGCATTTCCCTAAATTGTTTTGCTTTTTACATTTTTGAAAGCAATGAAACTGTATTACTTACCAATTCTTAACATGTAGACAGAAGGCATTCTTTTTTAGGACTGCATGACCCGAGGAAACTCACAAATATTCTTAAATCCTAAAACGCATTCAGAAGTTCTAGATGACATGCACACCAAGTTCGCTGCATATCTGAGTAACATGAAGTGTCAAAAAGAACAGACTTTTTCTCCCCCCACCCCTTTTCTGTCCTTCCTTCAAAGGAAGAAAGATAGCAATCACTGATTTCAATTCTATAGACAAAATAATTTAAGATTCAAGACTGACAGGAGGGCATAGCTCCCTTTTAGTAGAATGAAACATATTTACTCTAAATAATTAAGAGCTAGCTTCAAATAAAACATACATGTTGTTTATTGTTTCTGTAAGTATTGACTCATAAAATCTTTGGTTTTTTGCCGCTGCACAGAGGCTTGCTTGATTTTTCAACTACAATTGAACTATGAATTAATTCTAAAAGAGTTTTTCTTCTGTGCTCAGGAATCTAGTACTTGGAACAATATGTAAACAGCTTGTAATTATATGTTATCTTGAAAGAAATTTCTAGTTAGATAGCAGAGTACAGCAGAAACAAGAAGTGATTTCCTGAATAAAAAAAGGTAATTTAAAACAGCTGCATTTAAAGTGCCAGAAGCTGAAAATTACTTCTGGAACACAAGGAACATGGGGTCTTTAAAGGTAACTTTCAGTTGTACTAACATATTTCCAGAGAATAATCCTGTTACTAGCCAACAATGTTTTGTTCCATGAACAAAGATCTTCTGTGCCAGATGTTGTATAGGGCTCATTAGTCTTTACGTATTACCTTGTCCATGTGTCAGGAAAGAACAACCCTGTTGGAGGAGCTAGAGTTTGATTATGTCTAGAGGTACCTGGTATGTGTACTTTACCATACAGGAAAGCAATTTAATAAAGAAATTTAACTATTTAATCTTATGGTTTCTCTAAAGTGCTTGTTTACTTTTTACAGTCTGAAAGTACATTCAGGCCTTTGTTTTGGAAGAAATGACTGCTTATCTAAAGTTTGGCAATGCAGTTAGTAGTTCTGTGTGCATCTGCGTGCGTTCATAGATAGTTTGTATATGAATATTCACCATTTGTTATTTACCTTCTAGGGAAAAAAAAACCCACCCAAACCAAAAAAAACCCTGTCATTGGTCAAGATAAATATGTTCCTCCACTTTTTTTTTTCCTTTTTATCACTGTTGCTTTTAAAGAATTCATTGTTCAACAAAAAGTTTGCATAGCTTCCATTAAACTGGTTACATGGATATGTAACACATCTTTTCAGAAAGCAAGGAAAATATGTTTTCACTTTAATTCCTGTCCTAGGCTTCAAGTTGCACAAAAGGGTTTTTATGTTATTTTTCAACAAAGAAACAATGCAGCCTGTTGGCAAGGACACAATCCTACACTGATGAAAGGAATACATCAGATTATGAGATCAACTTGTACTGAACAGAAAGTTACTTGGAAGGAAACTGTATGAATTTTTTTTTACATAGCTTTGATGTGTACCCTGGTTGATATGCTCAGTAAGCCATGGCAAGTCCAAACTCTTCCCTACATCAGCCTCAGAAAATAATTGTTATTTGTATTTGATGCCCCAAGTGACTCCTTACACTGAGCACTTATTTTCACTAAGCAATAATAACAGAAATTAAAAGTCTGGTTTGGCCCAGGATCAGTGTTTGTATTTTGAAATGTCACTGAAGGCAGTAAAGGCAGTAAAACAGAAACCAGCTTGGGAATCACGGTTAGTGCTGCTTTCCATTTAAAGACCATTTCAGACAGAGACAGTAAAAGCAAGTGAGCTAAAAGACATGGTGACTAACAGTAAGTGTCTTCTGTAGGTCTTCTCTGGTTTCTTTGTCCTAAATGTTTCAGTCTAAATAGCCTTTTATTCCAAATAGTTAACAAAAGATAGTTTTGGTAAAATTCATTATTTTTTTTCTCTTCGTTACCAAGACATAAGAGATAATACTGCTACTTGTATATAGTACCATGTGACCTTAATTCACACATACCAAAAAGGACTGTTCACTCTCTCCAGGATATAGGTATCTTCTGTCTGAACTTTAATCCTGACAGTTACAGACCCTGATTCTGAGCTTAGATGGAAAGAAATTCAGAGCACACTCAGAAGTAGCAGAAAGCACTGCTGGTGCATCAAGAGTAGAGTCCTGTCCAGGAATGCCAGATGCTGTTGGACCAGGATTTCAGAATCACAGAACAGCTGTGTTTGGAAGGAGGTCATCCTGGTCCAACACCTCTGCTCAAGCTGGCCCACACAGAGCAGGCTGCCCACACATGTCCATGCAGCATGTACACTCCCTGAATAGCCTTTGCTATCAAGACTTCAGTAAATCAATCCCATGCAGTTAAATAGTCGTTTCACAGTTAAATCCTCACATCAAAAGTCATGATGGCAATCAGAGGTATCCTACTCAAACGTGAACTCTACCAATTACTAACACTGTAAATGCACTGGCAAATTCCATTTGTACCTTCTGGTGGGTCACTGAATTTTAAGTGTTGTTTAGTAGTATTGCTGTTACACAGCTACTGTCCAAAAGACAAAAAGTAATCCCTTGTTCAAGCAAGACTCCAATGAATATAAATATTCCCTAGAAAGGACACATTGCCTAAAAGGTGCCTTTATTTTAAGCAGTACCTTATTCTGCTGTTTAACCAGCATTTTTTTTTAACAAGTAAGGGTGGCATAATCTCATAACTTATGTGGCTAAGGACCAATACCTTTTAAAAGGTCAGATTGCTGTGTGGTCCTGATAGATGGGCATACAGCTGCTTTTTTTTCTCCAAGTTCCTACTTTACTTACATGTTAGTTAATGGTTGTTTTATTAAAATGCAGTTTTAAACTCCAATTTTTGAATCACTTTCAACATTCCACAGAATGGGAGTGGTGGTAGACAGTATTTCTGGGAATAGAAGTGTGAGAATATTACGTAACAAATTAAAGCAAGAGGTAACTGCTCTGGGAACACAGATGGCAAGTGAAAGTAGATAAAGCTAAAGCTCTCTCTGGCACAAAGGCTAGTGGAAATACTGGAAAGGAACACAAACTCTAAATATCTGTAAATCAAAGAATCTGTATCTGCATTACAACCTGCAGTTGAATGAGAAAGAAAAAAAAAAAAAACAAGTTACTTGATTTTGCTAAATTATATTGCTGTGATCATAAAAAATTCAGCCTCTTAGAGACAGACATTTCATATATGAAACAAACAAGAAGGAGAAATTTTAATGGTTTTATAGCATATCTTTGGCTTAAAAATAAAACATTCAGTTGCAGAAAGTTTGTAGAATATGTAAGTCAAAACCGAACCCCCAAAACTTAATTACTATTGGAAGACTCCTCTAAAGTTAGAAGAAGCAATCAAAATATCAGGAAATTGTAAGAAGTCTGAAGAAAGTCTGACTGCAAGTGCTGAAGGAAAGACAAGATGATACTAATTGGACCAGGTTACCAAACCACAACCTCTGAAAAATATGCAGGCACAAAAGAAAACTAAAAAGCACAAATTCCACAAATTAAAGTCATCTTGCAAGAGGCAGCACAAAACACTGAACAAGGCATGGAAGAAAATGCAACTGCAAATAGTACTGAGCCCATTTGGACAGAGGTATCACACTTGTTAAAAAACAAAAGCATTTGGAAAAATGACATGTATCAAGATGCTATCATCTCTCACAGAGAAAGGCTGCACCACTGTTCTGAGCAGGGAAGATTAATAATACACAATTATCTGTGGGAACAAATAGTCTGCTAATGTGATATCAGCAGAAGGTGCAAGGTTCCCTTTGGCACAAAGCAAACCTTAATTAATATTAAGTGGATTTGAATACAGGTTCCTGATTTAATGTGCCACTACAGACAAGAATTTCAAGAGCAAATTTGGTCTTGCTGAGCAGAAACAGTTAACGGGCAAAGTGTTAAGTGGATGATTTCTGCTGTGCTGCAGTATATGAACAAGTTCAAAGGTCATCCAAATAACTGAAAAGATTGTTTGTAACTGTTGAAGAAATGGAATTGCTAAGTCAAGCATATGTTTGTTTGTGGAGGGTAAAAAATATACATATTTTTTAAACTAGAATTTACACTATCCAGAAATAATGCCATTACATACTAATCTCTGATTTAAAAAACAATCTTAGTTGCCAAACACGATGCCTGACTATGACTATGATAGATAATGGACCACAGGTTGATTTGGTTTAGTGTAAACATTTTGCAAAAATATCTACTATGTTCAAGCTATGTACAATCCTGTGGAAAACTGTGCCACAAAAGCAAAACACACAGCTAAGTTCAAGTCATTCTTACTGGTAAGGATAATTCCTGGAAGCACACACTAACATAAGACATGGCCAGTAATCAAGGACATACCAGAACTTCACCTTGTTTCACAGAGATAAAAAAGATCCTCTAAGTCCCAAAAAAGAATACTGCAGAGCCCTGCAGGTTCAAGGGACTGACAAATGTAATGCAGAGACTGAAATACATGAATAACTTAAGACGACCAATATACAGAAGTCCAGCTCAGAGGCTAATTTATTGATATACCTTTGGTATTACCTGTCTGCACATAGCTATTCTTTTGTGAGCAGAAGCAGACTCATAGAGTAAGTTAGTTAACACAGTCATTCTTACCGTTAGCTGCTGGTAACAGTGAAGACTCGAGAAACACAGATCCCATTCCCGGTTCACTAATGTCTGTTTCACTCATCAGTTAACTTCTCATTTTAATAAAGACAATCTTAGATAAAAGTTTTGATCCAAAGTTCTCCCTCACCACAGACAAGAATTTGCTGAATATTAATTCCATTCCTCAATCTATACACGCAAAAGCACATATTCATGACACTGTGTTAAATTAGGGTGTTTTTTCAATTAAGAAAGCAAAATTAAAAATTGTCAGTTCAGAAACACTGTTGACATGTGCTCTGGGATTATATTTAAGTTGGATTTTGTTTCATTCTCTTGGTTTAATTACCAAGCATTCTTAAACCAGGATACCATATAAAATCAGAATGGCAAAATTTATAATTACAAAACATGCAAGGCGAAAAACCTGAACTATATTTTTGAAAGTTCAAATTTGCAGCAGCAGAGAACAAATGGGAGTAAATTCCACCATTTAGGTGTCATGGATGCAAAACCCTACATCCTGTGTAATAGGAAGAAAACAAGAACTTGTGAAATGGAGTAAGGCAGGTTAGACTAGAAGTAATAATTTTAGGGAGGTAAAACAACATTACTATTTAATATCCTGAAATACTGTTCTCAAACTAAATGTCAAAGTTCTCTGTGATCTTCTAGCATTGCAGGTTCACTTGCACTTCAGCATAAATACTAAGGCAAGTTTAGATTTTAGATCTGCCTTCATCTTATACATTCAATTTATACACAATTGAAGCCTACTTTGCACAGAAAATGCACAATATGCCTACGTAAGATTTTAAATTCTTCTGAAGAACTCGATAAAAATGTAGTACTCTGGAAACTTATGTAACACTATTATTTCCTATTCAATTTCTTCTACAATCTAACACCAAGAGTAAGTTGGTTACTACAAATCAATTCCCTATGTGCTACACCTGTAAAAAAAAAAACCCATCAATTTTAGTTTAGAAGACTGTGAAGTTGTGCAGCAGAGATTGTACAGTCTAAGCTTAGACCTTCAATTTTGCAGTGGTTCTGATCACTAGAAAGGAGGGGAAGTAGTACAGGAGAACAAAACTTATGCTTAAGTAAGATTAAAACTGACGTTTTAAAAAGAAATGGGAAATTAATAGACCATTTTAATCTTTTCTGAGGTACATGAGGGAGCTACTGAAGCAATTAACTCCTTGGAACAGGCTGTACTGAGCTGTTGCAAACTTTCTCGCAACAATCATTTTAAAGTAAAGGTTAAACCCATATCCCCAAAGCACAGGTATATTTGATTCTGCCCTACAGGCTTACAGTTCATGACCTCTTGAAGCTCCTTCTAGCCCTAGGTTTCTTTCATTCTGTGAAAATCTTAAAAGCAGATTTTTAATAAACAAGCTGGAGAGACAGTCTCGGGGGATATGTGACATTAAACTCTGGATGCACAAATCAAGCATATACTGTACCTGCTCCCACAACCAGTATGTTGGGCTTGCAGCTACTGACACAATGCAGAAGAGATCTGGATCGGACATTGAAGTTGAGAAAAGCCACCACACAGCCCAGCTTGGCCAGTCCAAACCACACATGGATGAAGTCTGGCTCGTTGCCCATCAGCAAGGCCACTGTGTCGCCCTTCTTCAGAGCCCCATGGTGTAGGAAGACCTGCGCTACCCTATTGCTTTTCCTGTCTACGTCCCGGTAGGTGTGCACCTTCCCTTCATAGATGAGAAATGGCTTGTGGGGCTGCTTCTCAGCCAGCTTCACAAACTTGTCCAGGATGGTGAAAATCCTCCCTTGCAGCCGGTACTTCTCCACTCTCAGCCCATACATCAGTACTTTCAGCAGGTACCTCAGGTCTGCCCAGAAGTAGGGGAAGATGACCCTTTGCATGAGGTACATGGAGACAATTCCGGCGACAGCGCCCGGTGCCCAGGAGGGCAGCACTAGGAGTGGATAAAGGTCGTCCCAGCCACTCATTTCCCTACAGCCAGGCGGCTTGGCACACGAGCCGGGACGCGGGGAGCGGGCAGGCACAGTGCCGAGTCTGCGGAGAAAGCCGGCAAGGGCTGGGGTTTCTCCTACCCTCTCCTCCTGCAGGGCGGTGCGCTACCTCTAGCGGAAGCCTGCAGCAGCTCCCGGCGAGGGAGCTGTAGGGCAGCTGGGGAGCCACAGCTACCGCCCCGCCGCCCGGAGCCGCCCGCACGGCTCAGCCCACCCCCGCTGCGGCGGGCCGGGCACGTGGAGGCGACAGGCCCCAGCGAGAGCGGCGAGGGGGGGCGGAACGGTGAGGCGAGGCGGGGCTCCTGCCGCACGGGTCCCGCCGGGCTGCTGCTGGCGAGGTGGTGGGGGCTGCTCCCTGCGCTGGTTGCATGAGGCGGGGTGTGCTCTCTCACCTCAGTCCACCGCCGGGAGCCGGGAAGACTCGGTAAGGCGGCGGCAGAGCGATGGACCCCATCCCCGGGAGGGCAGGTGCCCCCCCCCCCCCCCCCCAACGGACTAATCCCTCATTGCTTGTGGAGGTTCGGCCCCGAGGAGTCAGTTACCACCGCTGGACCCCGAGGCTCGTGGCCCAGGTGCTGTCACCATAGCGGCCCAGGTAGCCCGCGGCTCGTGCTCACACCCTACCTGGGCCTCCGGAGTAGCTTTAGACTGAGGAGACCAGCACTGCAACTACCCTGGGTCTAGCAAATACCTTAAGGAGCTGCTCTGTCCCCCTGGAAACGGGGCTGGGCCAAGGCTGAGGGTTAGCACACCATACAAATGCCGCCTTTGTCCTAAGGGAGGTATGCCTTGAAGCAGTCACACCTGGGCATGGTGCTGATCCCGATGCTGCAGAGGTCTGTACCCCAAGCACTTCAACATGCTCATGGCTCGGCACCCACTGCTGTTGCTCTTGGCTGATTTGCAAAATACTTCCGTGGCTCAGTGCATAACATAGAACTTACCTGTTTTAGTTCACCTGAATCTGGAGTTATGTAGACCATGGCATATCTTAATTGTGAGATCTGAAAGCTGACAGTTTGGCCTTGGTGGTCTTCTTTAGACACCAAGCCAGCTTTTCTCTGTTATTTGTGCACTTTAGAGTCAGTGAGGGATGCCATCTCTGGACAAAACAAATTTATATGCCAGACGATACTTCTTACAGACTCTCACAGGACTTTACGAACAGCTTGGAGGGAATCCCGTATCTGAAGGGATATGCTCACCTTCTTTTGAAGCTGACTAGCACAAGTGTTAGTAGAATCTCTGAATAGAGTAGTAACAACTCATCACTAGGTTATTTCTAGAATCCTCCTTTGCTATATTGCTGAAGATACTGGCTTCTCATGGCCTGGACAGGTGTATATTTTTCTGGGTTGGAAACTGGCTGGATGGCAAAGGCCAAAGAATGCCAGTAAATGGTATCACATCCAGTTGGCCACTGCTCACTAGTGGTCTCCCTCAGGGCTCAGTGTTAGGGTCAGTGTTGTTTATTATCTTCACTGATGATCTGGATGAGAGGACCAAGTGTAAATTTCTGGATGACATTAGGTTGATCTGCTGGAAGGTAGGAAGGCTCTGCAGAGAGATCTGCACAGGCTGGATCAGTGGGCTGTGGCCAGTGGGATAACGTTCCACAAGGCAAAGTGCTGGGTCAGTGGGTGATGAGCAATTGTATTGTGCATCACTGCTGTTTGGTTGGGGCTTTTGTTTGTTGTTGTTGAGGCTTTTTTTTTTTCTTTTGGTTTTATACTTCATGAAGTTGGCATCAGCCCGCCTCACAAGTGTGGCATGTTCCCTCTGGATGGCATTCCTTCCCTCCAGCGTATCAACCGAACCACACAGCTTGGTGTCATCGGCAAACTTGCTGAGGGAGCACTCAATCCCACTGTCCATGTCAGCGACAAACATGTTAAACAAGACCGGTCCCAACACCGCCCTCTGAGGGACACCGCTCGTTACTGGTCTTAAGCTGGACATTGAGCCATTGACCACAACTCTTTATGTGCAGCCATCCAGCCAGTTCTTTATTTACTGGGTGGTCCACCTATCAAATTGATGTCTGTCCAATTTAGGGACAAGGATGTCGTGTGGGACAGTGTCGAACGCTTTACACAAACCCAGGTAGATGACATCAACTGCTCTGCCCCTGTCCATCAGTTCTGTAGCCCCATCATAGAAGGCCACCAAATTGGTGAGGCAGGATTTCCCCTTAGTGAAACCATGCTGGCTGTCACCAAGCACCTTGTTGATTTTCATGTGCCTTAGCATGCCTTCCAGGAGAATCTGCTCCAAGATTTTGCCAGGCACAGAGGTGAGACTGACTGGTCTGTAATTCCCCAGGTCATCCATTTTCCCCTTCTTGAAAATGGGGTTTTTACTTGATGATCTTAAGGTCCTTTCCAACCCTAACTATTCTGTGATTCTATGATTCTATATCTATGTTATTTCCCTTTTCATTTTTAGTAGTATGATACTGTACCTTATTATTAAATTGTTCTTACCTCATCCCATGGGTTTGACTTTTTGTTTCTTGATTCTCCCCATTCTTTGGTGGGGTGGAGTCAATGTGTGAACAAGTTAGTGGCTGTGTGGTGCTCAGTCACTGGCTTCTTCCCTACTTCTACCCAAGTCTTTCTCTTTATGTGTAAGGATCTCCTTAGTGTCTTTTAGAGCTTTATCACAGAAGCAAGAAAATTGGTGTCATTGAAGTGTCAGTGAAAATGATCATGGCTGAGGAAGCAACAGTTGCAAAAGCGCTGAAAGGATGATCTGTACAGATAATGAATAAGTTTCCAGGCAATCAGAATAACAAATGTATTGCTTCTGACAAGCCCAGGAGGCCCACACTCTGACTAAACCACAGCACAAATGACTTATAAAGGGACAAACCTGCCCTCTCACCTGTGAAGGATAACAACAATGTTCTAGAATATCACACATCCAGTGCTCTCTTGTTACCCAATAGGTGATAAAAAAACATGGAACTAATAAAGAACTCAAGTAATTCAATTCAAATGCTGCAAATAGATTCCTCAAATTATTGTGTTACTACAAGAAGACTTTCTCCTCCATAGTAAATATGATACAAATTTCTGCTCTACAAACTCAACTTGTAAATAACTAAATCAAAGTACACACTGCCTTGCTTGGTGCAAAAATGTTACTGCAGAACTGAAACAACAGATCACTGATTTCTTATGCATTTTGGCATACATTTCGTGTCATGCAGTTGGAGAAATGGTACTTTATTGCTGAGAGAAAGGAGCTTTTGAGGTACATTTTTTACCAATTCCCCAGTAATCTTAACAGGAAAAGTTCAGTTTATTCTGTTTTTTTTCTGCCCTGGAAACTGCGGGACACAAGAAATAATGGAATTTTAATTCTGGCCATTTGACTCAAGCCAAAGCTCAGCTTCGTGCACATTACTTTATGTCATTTGAAAAAAACTTAGCTCCTTAAAATCCTGGGAATCATATGAACTCTCTTTCCTGTGGTCCCATTAAGCACTGAGAATTGAATGAGAGGGTCAGGGAGAAAGGTGGGCTGAGACAGCAACAAACATGTTGAGAAGTGGCAGGCAACAGCTTCTTAAACTGCTTTTCAGAACTAAGAATGCTCCTTACTACTGGGACATCTTTTCTTTAGGTAGTTGCATAGGCAAACTGTGTTAAACCGTGAGAGGTCTTTGTCAGTTCCAACTGCAGAACAGTCCATTTTAGCTCAAAACTCTATTGTTTTGAGTAACTTTTAGCATAAAGTTTTAAATCTAGACTAACACATTTGGCTTTGCCCCAAGGGAACAGAGAACAAATGCTTGAAATGCTGAATTCTGTTCACAGCTGTCTCTAGTACTTTCCTGGTTTACCACTAAGACTGAGGCCTGGTTAGATTAAGAATATACAGACACAGCTTTGTTGTATGAATGCTGTCTGGACATATACTGGAAACAAATTCAAGCAAACTAAATAGTGTAAAACTAGATTACAAATAGATTTCATGACTCTTTAAAAGCAATAGTGGCAGTGGGCTGATAGTTTTTTATTGATGCAGTAGTGTTGCTTACATGTAAGACATAGTGGAGGTATCTATTATGTGTTGTATTGCATATACCTGTACATTTACAGAAGACAGTTCCTTACTTACAAAGTGTAGTGGAGGTATCTATATACGTTGTATCCTATACAGATGTACATTTACGGAAGATGGAATTATTTAGTTTTGCAGTTTTGCAACTGCTGAGCATCACTTCTTCCAGAAACATGTTTTGTGCGGAGTTAGAATTTTGTCTGGCCTTCCTTAGGTGAAAGTTTGGGCCAGTGTTTGTGGTGTGCTTTTTGTTGTTGTTGTTGTTTTTGTTGTTTTGTTTGGTTGATTGTTTTTGTGTGGGTTTTTGTTTGTTTATTTTGTTTGTTTTGTTTGTTTTGTTTGGTCATTTGGTTGTTTTTTAATAAATAATAAGGAAATTAAATGCTACTGTAACCTGTCCTTGAAGTAACATAAAAACCCAGCTGTACTGTTACTTGTTTGACTAGAGTTTAGCATTGTTAAGTGCTATGTGAATGTGCATAATGAATAAACGGAAAGACTGTGAGCTATCCTTACATGTTGATTTGAAAGAAGAAGATAGAGGGAGGTTTAAAGATACTCTGGTTTGCAGTGATTAATTTGAAGAAGGGAGAAAGAAAGCTGAAGGGGAAGCATTCTGCCACGTAGTGCAGATATGGCAAGAAATGAGAACAAAACTATTCGAAGAGTCAGATCTATGTGAAGCTCTGTGTATACTGATGAGAGTGAAAGAAAAAGCTGCAGGTGGTAGGTAACTGATAGAGCACAAAAGGAAAATAAATACAGAATAACCTGTGAATGAGAGAGATGTATTTTAAATATACTGTGCTGTGAGCTGAAAATCAGACAGGCAAGTGAGCAGGAGATTGCATTTACTAAGGTGTCTAATGACTGGCACATGAAAGACATTAGTCATGAGACCAGTGAAGGAAGAATTTTGTGCTTTAGATATTACCAGTGCTGCTAATGCCAAAGAACAGAAATGACAAGCAAGATCCTAATGTAATAACTCTGATACACTGAAATACTTAGTTTCAAAGAAAAATTGTGAATTGTCCCTCTTTCTCTCAGCTGTGCACAGAAATTATATCAATCCTCTGAATTCATTATCTAAGTTTCTTTGTAAGGTTAAGATTTATTTGTATCTTGTCATCCTCCCCTAGGGAGGAAGGAAATTTCTATAGTTCTGTAAGTTGTTTTTCAGTAATTTACTCATTTGTATAATAATGGGTAAGATGAGGCAGGAAATTTCATTAGACAATGAAAGAGTCACAGCATTCAGGTGAAGCAGTACTGGAGTTGGATTCGATCACTGCCTGTGCCTCAATTCCTGCGTGACGCTAGATTAATTACTTATGCTGTCCCCAAATTGGGTGATTTAGCCAAGCTATATGCCTAACCTTAGACTTTAAGACCCTCTTAGACTCTTGATTTGATTATTGATCAAACAACTATAGATTAGGTCATGGGGAGCCATGCTTTATATGCTATGCTAAGTGGGATGCTGAAAAATTGAACCCTTAAAACTTATCAGACACATTTGATTAATTTTTCTGAGTCAAATTCAGCACACAGGTATCTGTGAGGTAGATGGGCCAATACAAGAGTTGGTTATAATGGGAGCTTGCACAAAAGGAGATTGAGTATGACTAAGATAATTTAGAATCACTTGTCTGGCCAAGTTAGTCTAATGTCTAATGTGGGATGAGTTGAATTGGTTGCTTGACCACCCTGACAAGGTTTCAGCTGTATCAGCAGTGTAAGGATGTGGCTTATATGCATGCGTTGCCCCTGCACTGGGCGTGAATCTGTTGCCCATGATTAGGGTTCTAGTGCTATTCTAGATTCCTTGGCAAAAAATGCCTGACCTTCAGGTGCTATACAGAAGGTGCTAAGCCAGTCTCATGCATCCCAAGTGGCACTTGTATAGCTCAGTTTAGGTAGCTGGTCTAGCCTCTGATGTTAGAAGAGCAAAATTCACCACCAGAATTTTTGCTATCTACAGTGTCAGGTTTTTATCCAGTGGAGATGTATGCATATTTACTAATATTTTTAAAAGTAAATAGCACAGGATTTGAAAGGCTCACAGATAAATTAATAATTTTATTTCATGTTAACTAATTAATATCAGCAGCAAAGATAAAATTTTCTGCATGCATGAGTCAATGAGTGTAACACAGAGTACTCAACTTTTAAGTAAGCATGAGCTACCATGTGCATTGAATAAAGTAATAGTGGCCTGGGAAAAATGTGTGTTATTATGGGATTAAAATTATTAACATAGGACACACTTGCAAGTGGTAAATTCATTCTGTGAAGGAAACTTAATTAAGGCCATTCCAAATATTAATTCTAAAAAAACCATCTAAAAATTCCTATATTTTAAATGTGGTGACATTTATTTTAGGGAAGTAAAACCTCAAAAGTATAGGAAGAAATATAACCATTAATCAGCTTCCTGTTAGATGTCATGAGCTGGAATCTGTTTTACCCCTTACATTACATAGAACTCATAACCTCACACCACAGACAAACCACTGAGCCCTAAATTATTTAGTATACTTTAATTATTCTGCTCAATTTCCCTTCAACAGAAAGCATTTTGATGCCTTGGAGTATGATATTTCCCAATAATGAAATATAAAGAATTTTAATTTTCTTCTGGTGGAACTCAGATGGAAGAAAAATATCTTATTGAAAAGCATGATTAGCTAAAACTAAAATATTTCCCTGTAAGACCTCAATGTAGGAAGAAATTATACACAAATTGATCAAATTCTTCTGTAGTGTAAAAAAAAAGTAATTTTGATGCTATATTTTTGAGACATTATGCCTTTTAATATCCGGATAGCACACTGTAGAGCTGCATGTATGTATATACGTATTATCTGAACCTGGCTAATTAATTTTACATTTTACTCTGGTAGATTCAAGACCATGTTCTTGATTTTGCTCCTTTCACAGCTCCTGCCTTGCTAATCGAGTACAGGAAATGGATGGCTCTGACTATTCAAAGGGACTCTTACTTGACTCTTGAGGGCAGCTAAGCATTTGGCGAGAAAGGTCAAAAACACCTCTTAAGTCAGAGTCAGATGAAGATTTGAATGTGAATGTAAATCTTGTAGAAAGGATATTCTGGTGCAGGGCAAGAAAGATATGAGTCTTCAAAGCATGGAGAAAACATGCTTTTCAGAAAATTGAATGGAAAAAAAAGTGGACTTCTTAGTACGAGGTGCCATGATTTTCACATCCTTTAAATAGGTATCCTAATGACTGCAGTTTGACTGGACTTAAGTTATGGGTGATTTGAAAGTAACTAAACATATAGGCAGTGCATGCCATGATTTTTTTGTTATTCTTATAATTTTTGTTCTACACTACTAATGCAGACCATAGTATCCCCATTAACTTTTTAAGATATGTCAAATAATAAAAATTACTTCTATGTAATCTTATCTTGGTTTGGAATACTATAACATAGAAGTATAGCAGAAAGTCTTCCAATGATCACCAGGGAAGCTTTCTGGCGTGCTGGCCTGTGCCAGAATAATGTGGATACCTTGAGCAAAACTGCAACAATGAGTAAATACAACAACTGGTTCTAAGATATCATCTCTGAGCTAGACACCTAGCATTTCAATTCTGTTTGAGTATGTGCTAGGGGGACAAAAGTTAATTTAAAAATAATTTTTTAAAAGTCTTTCTAATCAGTGTGTTTTGAATAGCTACCAGTTGGAAGTGTTTAGTCTTTTTATTTATTATCCTGTTGGATTTCTAGGTGAAAGGGTTCCTGGAATCGTCCTTCAAAGGATTAGAACAGGGTGTTTTCCTCCTGTGCCTTCAGGCATGCCTAAGATAGTTTTCAACGTGCCTCTGTCTTCTGAGCTTTCATGTTTCTATTAAGGAAGCAGTATGCCAGAGAACATGTGTCCCTTACTTGTGCTTTCCTTACTGTACTTTGATTACACTAGAAATTTTACCTGATGACTCTGAAGATATTATCAGTGTTGGCTGATATAACAGTTTGTCAACTGCAGCCTCTTCTCGCTAACAGTTCTTCCCTTTACTTGTACTCCCATTTCAGAATCTTTCCCTATGTTTTTAAAAATCCTGTCTTCTATATGGAACACCATTTTGAGAAATACTTTGTCATCTGGTATAATTGGGCTATGCTAAAATACTGATTTAAATTCAGTAGCAAAGCTTGCTGCTCATTTTCTTAGTTTTCTCCTCACATCCTACTTTTCTGTTTTATGGAAATAAAGAGTGGAAACAAATCTCTTGAATGCGTAAAACCCAAATTAGAATGGGTGAGGGAGAAAATTATTTTACATACTTGACAGTTACAGGTACTGGTATTTCTCTGCACATGTTTGGGCCTTTTCTTCTGAATTGTAAAACCACAGTCATTTTGTGGTGCAAGAGACTCATTCCTCAAGCATATTCTACCTACACCCAGGCTAGTGTGATTGTAAAGCAAAATACTGTTTTATTAAGTCTCCTGTATCAAGTTGGTGTGGGTTTTTTTACAGCTAATAAGTTTCTGGCACACATGAATTTCAGGTTTTCTTGAAGCAATGTTTGGCATGCTCTTTGTGCTCCAGTTTTTTCTTGGTATTCTTCTTTCCCTTTTCACAAGGCAGCTTACTCTGAGAGATGACTGAAAACTCCCACTTTGTGTTACTGTGACTCCACACAGCATTACCAAGCAACAACAGCAGCTCAATATGCTGGGACAAGCCAGGTACTGAGTATGCCCACAATACAGGCAGCAGTAACCTCCCTGAGCAGAAGGCAGTCCTGTTGCACCTCGACACACAGGGGGTCTGGAATACTCCAATGTAGGGGCTGTCAGCAGTTGAGAGAAGGCCAGGGGATTGTATCAGGTGCAAAGTCCAGACAGTGAGCCCAGATAGGAGATAAGGCCAGAGGTAGGACTAGAAACAAGGATACAGCAAGGTCCACCCACAGAACTGGGACAGCATGGTTCAGGTAAGAGTGACTGTCCAGACCTCAGCTTAAATAGAGCTCTTAGGGACCTTGCGGTGAAGTAGAGCCAATCCCAGGGACTGGGTCAGGGCTATCAAGGCCAATTAGTGGCACCTGCCCGTCATGACACTGTCTGGGACTTGATTCTCACAGATTCTAGGAAGACGCATTGCCCTCTGACTGCAGCTTGAGCCTCAAATCTTTAGCAGTTTTCTGAAAAGCGTTTCTGGAAAAAAAAATAGTCATGTATGTTCATTCAGATAACTTGTCATGTGGCATATAGATTACATCTGTCATATTCAGCCACTGTAACTGATAAACTTCATAAAGTTAATGAGGAAGAAGTAACTCAATCAGATATTTTAATGTCATTAATTTGCATTTATTTGATACAGTCTGTATTACATGCACAGAAAATATTTTGTGTGTGTGTCATTTTATGATGTTTCTAAGCTGTAAGATGAACATTTCAGACAAATTGGCCATCTTAGTTTGTAACTGCCTGGGGTGTGTCTGTCTGATTAAGTGGTTATCTTAAAAATGAGGAGGTAAATATGTAGGTATCTTCAAATGCTAGCTTGGTAATAAAAGAAAAAAGGAAACTGGTAACAATAAGGCAAGTACAGACACTTATAAAAAAATCAGCATTATGGGAGCAAATAATTATGCTTTGTTTCTGAAAGGGATTTTCTTGCCAAAACCTTCAGCTGGATGCAGTTTAATTACTTTTTATATCTATATGAATGATCTTGTTGCAAAATGTAGCTTTCATGCCAGGCTGTTAGAAAAGTAATTTTCAAGGATACGTCTGTGCAGTGGCCAATTTATTTTTTTTAACAACTTACTGTAATGAACATTTGTAACCTGCACTGTACACTAGTCCATTAATGACTTAATAAATGTCCTGTTGGCTAATCACAGCCTCAGAGTCCTGTCTCAACAGTGTTAACAACCCCCTTATAGTGTGAGTATTAGTGGTCAGTGAAGTACTAATACAGGCTAAGGTAATATCATTTTGTATTGGCATGCTATCCACACAGGTGCCACTATACTGACAGCACTGAAAATCACTTTGACATGTGTTAGTCACCTCCAGTTTCAACAGAAATCGAAAGGAATTCTGGAAGCTTTGAGGAGGTCAGCTGACCATGCAAAGATGTACAGAGATGACCAGCCAACATGGTCTGACTGGAGTGATTTGTGGTTAGTATGTCTTTCTACCTTTCCATCTGTCTGTAAGCCATGATATCTGAAAAACAGCAGCATGGGAAAATGAGAAGAAGAGTTGCTTTTGCAATTGCTACAGAATGCCAAGGCAGGAGTTTGTGGAATAGTATTCATGTGTGGAATAAGCAAAGCAGAAAATTGCCTAACAGAAGGAAACAAAAAACAGACTGAAGAGCAGTTTCACATTTGTAAGAGCA
Source organism: Neopsephotus bourkii (assembly GCF_033783945.1). Classification (NCBI taxonomy): domain Eukaryota; kingdom Metazoa; phylum Chordata; class Aves; order Psittaciformes; family Psittacidae; genus Neopsephotus; species Neopsephotus bourkii. Next base: position 1,212,038 of record NW_026900547.1, on the reverse strand, counting down.
GTCTGCCTAGACAACACAGGCTCAGGCATGGCAATAAATCACTTCTCTCATGCACACTTTTTTTCAAGTAGCTTAGTGAAGATCTCTCATGCTGGTAAACAGCAAGGGTGGCTTTGTGTTTCTGTGGTTTGGGTTTTTTTTACCTTAGGCTACTTCTGACATCTGGGGGTGAGAAACGAGGTAGATGGACATGGAGGACTGGGCAATAGGAGAGTAGAGAGTCCAAGGACATGCTGCACTCGTTATTTTGTCCCCTTTCTGTCCTCTGTCTCTCAGCACTACATTGCCTTCTAAAGGCTGGATCAGTCAAAATTGATAAATACTGCTGTATGTGTAGAAAACCTGTTTGATAGGTCTGGAAGAAAATAATTAAGACCTGTTGCTACACAATACCTTTTTCCATTCTGCCTATCAACAGACTCTAAATACTCATTTACTGTCTCTAACATTCTGAAGCAGAATATCCCACACATCATCATCTCTTTCAGCACTCTCACAAACCTACTGCAAGGCTGCAGAAGTATTTCTGTCTCTGAAATTCTGCAATAGTTTTGTCATATTTTGTTCCTCTTTTTCTGAAAAGGAGGCTCAGGCCTCAAGACACACTGTAGAATGTTTAGGGCTTTTATAATGGAAGTGGTACTTGTGTTAAGATTATTTATTTGTTTTTACTGTGTCTTTGTTGATGTCAAGTATTTCTCATTTTGAGAGACTCCTAATTTATTGATACTGATATTTTTCCTAATTATTATTTCTTATTTTCCTGATTTTCTTATTGAGGTAAGTAGATCAGTATTATGGCTTTAGCTTTCTTATTTTATGTCCTGAAGTAAAAGTACAGGGAATTTTGGATAAGGAATCTCTATAATCTAATTCACATTAAATGCATATATATTGTTAGTATTTATGCGGCAGTATGCTTAACAGAAAGAAAAGCGTATATAAAAAGTATACATAAAGAGTGAGAATAGGTGAAAGTTTTATATTATTTAATTTGTATCATTAAATAAGATGGGTTTTTTGGTTTGTTTTGTTGGTTTGTTGGTTTGGTTTTTTTAATATAGGGAGTTTGGGACTGTTAATTCTTGTGATTCCATGTGTTATTTAAAGTTCAGTAGTGGATTGTAGCATCTTACGTGTTTTAGAGCAAGAAGCAGCCTACACTGGAGATTATTTTAGAAATCTAGCTTTCTTCAGTGCTTTTATTTCAAGAGCTACAACTGTCATCATGTGGGTGTGAATGAACTCTAAGATGCAAGCAGTGTAAAAGGCAGTACCAGTATCTGCTATGAAATGGGCTCCTAAGTTCATATGCCAATTCTTACTATGATAATTTTCAAGACAAAAAATGAAATTAATTTGATTATTTTGCAAGAATTTCTTAAATTGGCACCAGCTGCTTTCAGAAAGCCACTGTTTTGGGGAAATTTTGTAGTTCCTATGTGAAGGATAAATGCATATGTCAGTATGCCTGTGTAGTAAAAGGTAATCGATTTCTGTTATAAAAAAAGCTATGAGTTAATTATAAACACTTCACTCATAGCTTCAAATTACAGGGTGATCTAGTTTAAAGTCTACTGTATATATAGATAATTACAGTACAGCATGCCAACATTATTCAATTTAGGTACATTCCTTGAAAAATTTTGAAAGAAATCTTTGGTGAGTTATATTACATTTGATAAAATTCAAGCAAATACCTGCATGTTAAAGCAAACATTAAAGCAAGCATTATTTAATAGTAAATGTACTGTGATACTTAAAATATTGTATTTTTTTTTATTTTTGAGAGATAGGTTATTTAAGTTCAGATCTAAAAAAACATGGAACAATTTAAAAAACACAATATAAGTGTGTAAACACCTTCCCTCGTTCTTGACTCAAGGCTTCCCAGAATTTTGGTTTATCTGTAGGACCTATGAAGATACTATAAACAGTTTTCTTGAATAGAAGTCACAGTAAAATTAAGCAATGTCAAACAGTAGTAAACTGAAAGCTTTTTCTTCATGCCTATTTAGGATTAGTCTATATTTTCTGCAATTAACGAAAGGTGATCCCTCATGTTGGAACTTTTATTTCTCTCTTTTGTCCAATTTCAGTATGATGTTTAGGTACCAAATTCTGGTCTTCATGTTGCTTTATTGCATTAGGACTCATCAAGAGATCAAATACTTGGATGGAAAATTGCTCACCCGTACCACTCTGCCGTGTGTGAAGGATATTAGCATATTTTCAGCAGCTGTGATTTTCCTTTGGTGTTGACTGTCAAAGTTTAATCATGATGGATGTGGTAAAATGTGCCTTATTTCTATATTTCAAAACAGCAGGGTTCTGGTGTGAATTTCTTTTTTTTTTTTTTTTTACTAAATACAAAGAAAGCTTTTAGGGTTTTTTTTTCTTCTCAATATATAAGATTTGTGTTTTCTTTTAAGCAGGTAAAATGATATGTATTTGTTTTGCTGTTGACCTAAAGCAAGGTATTTTGTGTAATATACCAAGAGTTACTGAATTCCGTCATTTGATTTCTGTAAATGTTTTTTTTTAATTAAAACCCATGTTTGTAGAAAATGTTGGAAGATGTCAAACTTGTTTGATGCATAAGAATTTTATAATCTTGTCCTATCAGAGAAAACAAGTTCTGTTAAGCCTAAGAGAACACTACAAATGCCATGCAGAATTAACAATGCCACATAAAACCATTGCGATATTTTAAAAACAGCATGTACATTGTGAAGTAGAATGCCATGTAATACTTTCATTGCCCCTGAACTTTTAATAACTTAATAGACAGTTCGTCTAGCTGCCTGCCTGAGGCTTGGAGTTCCTTCACTGCCTAATGTGTAGGAACATTCTGCACAGGGTAAAAGCTTCCCAGCTTTCTGGGTGTATGAGAGTTCCAGGTTCCTGTGCTTTTTTGCTGTCAAGACTGCAAAGATTTATGGCTGGATATTGAAAAACTACCTTTGTTTCTTCCAAAAGAGGCAGTGGGAGAATTGTTTATTCTTTATAATGGCTTCCCTCCCTTATGTATTTTCTACTTTAGTTGGTCTCCCAGGGAGAATTTTGAATATCTATCTTGCTTTCCAACTAAAAAGGAAAATGTATATTCATAGGTAGGGATAATTCCTGCACAAGTTGAATTGTGTACAGGAACAACAGAGTGATGAATCAGGTGATGCACAGATAAAAGCATTCTCTGGAGACCGGAGTACTGTTAACATGCATGTCCCCAGCATGAGTAGGAGACTGGATGGTAGGAGATGTATTCAGCTGCTGTGTGGAACAGACTGCAGAATCTGAGCAGTACTCGTGTTACGTGATAAAAGATGGTTAGTGGCAATAACAGGCTCTAAATCTCAAAAGTATAAATCTCAAAATTTTCTTGACAAAAATGACAAGAGGCATGTCTTTGCCGAATAGTTTGCTTACATAGGAATCATAGATGTCTTTTGTATTCTTACCGATACAGAAGCTTAACACAAGGCAACATCAAGCCTTTACAAACTTTATCACTTGTATTATGTACACTTCTGTGTATTCATATAGAAACACATTTTCTTCTGAACGTTTTGCCAGAGGTGAATTTTTCTGCTTCTGGTATGGCAGAAGCATGTATCACCTACTTCCTTCAGATCTTAAAAAAGGCATCGTTATTAGGAAATGAAAGTCTGCTGTCGTTGCAGCTAAAAGGATTCCTGGTTTTGAATAAAGAAATTGGTGCCCTCTATATTTATTACTGAAGTCACTAATGTATTAAACATTTTTTTGTCTTTTATAGGACTTTTTTCCTGTTGACAGAAACAGTTTAGTCTGCATGTAAAATATTCACTCTCTCAATTTCTTTAAGGGTCTTCTTATTCTATAGGCCACTTGCTTCACTTTTCTGTGACATAGATGAATAATATATGTATTTAAAAGCTTTTCTGTATAAAAAAATGAATTAGTTCTTATAAGGTTGATTTGACTCTGGTTTAAACTTTGAATTTCAACTGTTGTTATTTGTTTAAGGTTGTTGTACAGTCCCTGGTGGAATTCTTTAAAAAGTAAGTTTCTTAGGTAATACCATTTTCTAAATTGAATGCATGTCTTCTTCCAAAACAAAAGTCATTCATACAGGAATTTGAAATACCGAATGAAGACGTTAGTGACACTGCTTTGAACTGGGTGTTTGCTGATAGGAGAAAGAAGCAACAAACCTGGCAAGATACTGAAATCTGCTATGGTCAGGGAAGGTACCTAAAGAGAAACAAAGAGCATGAAGGAAAGGTTAACACTGGGAGAGATCACACTAAAGGCTTTGAACTGTGACGCAGATGAAAGTGTATGGAAAAATACCTGTCCCTGCCATCTGTTTCTTTTCTTACCACAGTAACCTTACAAATCTTGAGTTTTGGCAGGTCATCTAGGCCTTATTGCTGCATACAGAGGAGATTACTTTTAGTCCTGAGGTAAAACTCCTCCTGTTTTTGAAAAATACAATGCATGGGGTGGGGAGGTCCCCCAGAAGTCATCTAGTACATCTTCACTTTAAAAGGATTTTGACTGTAAATAAAATATTCCTGATATTTATCTCACCAATAGATCTGGTGGACGAGTACAACATATGTGACTAATCCTTGTGCTCCTGTGAAGATAATGAAGCTACATAATCTGTTGTGAATGCCCATCATGTCACAGTATGAGTCTGTAACAAGCTATTGGTGATAACCTGTCCAGAGGCACATCTGAGCTGAAAGTTCATAGGCTTTCAAAAAGCTTCCAAGAGCATATATTTTACAGCCTCCTCAGCAGTCTGTCAGTTTCTATCAGTGCACAAAAATGTTTCATAATACCCAGCTGCCTTGCTCTTCACCTTGAAAGACGTGTTTGGTTCAGTGTTAAGTCATGAAGAATTCTTCACCCAGAGATGCATTCTATGCTGCTGCTATGCTGCTCTTGGAGGTGGGTGCTCATATTCTGGCTTTGCAAGGCCAGGGGAGAATGAAGGGACACCCATGTGACAATGAAGTCATTTTCAATAGGACTACTTTGCTGTTCTGTGGTTGTCTTATGTAGGTACAAATAAGAGCACTCAGGTTTGAAAGCTTTCTAATTAGTAGGAAGAAACAGGCACTTTCAGAGGCAACTTGCATGCCTGATTAGGTTGGTGATATGTGCTATCACTGCTAGAGGTCATTAAGTTACCTTTTAGGATTTTTGTTTGTATCTTCATGGATGAATACAAGCATAGCTGAATTCCTCTTTCTGTAGTCTGAACTGTTCCGTAAGTAGTGTAACCATTTTAACCTTGCAGAAAGAACAAGCTTACAAAAATTTCTTGGCTGCTGTGCTTTGTACCCAGAGTAACTTTAATGGCCAGCTGGAGAATGAACGGGCTTGGTCTGCTTCTGCCTACTTTGGAAGACATGTCCTTTGATTAATCATTCTAACCAATAAATCTTCCTCTTCAAAAAGCTGCTGATTGGTTGTTCTCCTTTTTGTGTAGGTGCAATCCAGTCCTTCTTGCATTTAGTTCTTTACATGTTTTCCGTCCACCAGTTTATTAAGACTATTTTGCAGTCCACTTTTACTGGTAGCTAAAAAAGAGTACTGGTAGCTTTAACATTGACAGACAGATATTTATTAGTGTGTCTTTTGTTCCTTAAACCAGAGATTAAATCACAAGTTTGAACTGAACTAGAAGCAAGAGAGATTAAATTAAAAAAAATTAAGGATAAACACTTTTAGATGGAGTGAGGTGGGACATAATTTGCTTCCTGTAAATATGTGCAAAAGAACAAGCTACTGACTTTTAATTGTGCAGCCAGGGATAGAATTGTTGTCTTGTGCTTTTTATTATGTTAACTTTTTCTGAAGAGTTAATTTTGGGTAGGAATTGAATGTAGAGAGCAAAAGGGTGTGGAAGAAAGGAGAAAGTAACAGGCCAGGTAAGTGTTCTGTAGTGTATCTCCGTAGTAAGAATAAAGCCTGATAGGTGACTAGACATTTCTGAGCTTCTGGGAGCTCTCTAATATGCTTATTACTAGAAAATAATTATATTAAAGCAATTTTTAAACTTAACAGTGTTGTGAGCTGCACCAAGAGTGTTGCCAGCAAACCAAGGGAGGTGAGCCTTCTCTCCTCAGCACTCCAATCCAGTCCTGCAGGGAGATATAGCAATACTGGAGAGAGTTCTGTAAACACAAAGACCATTGTAAGACTGGAGTTTCTATTGCATGAGGAAAGGCTGAGTGAACTGTTTAGTCTGGAGAAGGAAAGGCTATGGGCGATCTCAACACTGTACAAATACCTAAAGGCAGGGTGTAAAGAATACGGTGGCAGTGTATTCCCAGTGGTGCCCACTAACAGGACAAAAGGCAGTGTGCACAAACTTAAACACAGGAAGCTCCTTCTGAACGTTAAGAAAAAGTTTTAACAGCAGGAAAATGTTTTTATTGTGAGGGTGACCGAGCACAGCTGCAGGTTGCCAAGATAGGTGTGGTTTCCCTCCTTGGAGGTATTCAAAAGCCGTCTGGGCAGCTGGCTCTAGCCATCTTTGCTGGAGTAGAAAGTGGACCAGAAGACCTCCAGAGGTCTACTTTCAACTTTAAAAATTCTGTGATTAAAAATCATACTGCTGTTTTGTAAAATTCTGTGCATTGAAACACTAGAGAAGCGAGCAAGTACCAGAAATGTTCAGAAATGCTACCATCTTGTGGTGCCTAAAATGACTGAATATGCTGATGGCACTCTTAGAGTCAACTCTTTATTCACGTAATATATAATTACATGTATTGTCTACATGCCTCCTAAAAAAAACCCTTCAAATTATTTTTGTGATTCTGTTCTACTAACGTAATTTATTTCAGTAGATTACATTGTTTTGATTTGGAAATTAAACACCTTTTAATTACTTTGCAACAAATTATTATAAAATATCATAAACAATCTATGGCTTAATGGCATAGAAGAGATTTGTTTATGAAACCAAAGGCTGTTCTGAATGGTTCTGCATCCTTCAAAAAGGCCATCAAAGCAAAATAGCTGTGGAGAGCCTACAGCTGATGTGCTCCTTTTAAAGTTGTACAGTACTATGAATGTAGGGACTTCATAGCAGCTTATGTCTTCTATAATGTGTGCTAAAGTCTTTGTCCCCATTGATTTTATGCTTCCACTAGTATGCCTTGGTGTCATGACATCTAACCTTTCTAAGTATCACTCCCTCTGGCACTAAGTATTATGCCTTTACCTGCTTATATTACCAGTCTCAGTTACTGGAGATATTTTCTTTATTTCATTAGAGAAGATACATTAAAAATGTATTTTACAAAAAATGTGTGAAGTTTTGGATTCTTCATTATAATGTGTAGAAAATTAAGCAAAAGTCTTCTAATATTACAGCTAAATCTGTTTTATACTTAATATAAAATTACTGTGCTGGCAATTTTTTCATGATTTATTGTGCAGCATAGTTTATTGAAAGCAGTATGCTATATTATGCAGTATTTATAATTTCAGTACATTTTTGTTATATTTACACAACTGTGTTATGTTAAAAGCTCTATCTGTAGCTTCATAAACACAAAATCATGACTACTTTCTAAAAATGACTGTCACCTGTAGACCTGGAAGTATATTTCTTGAGATTAGCAAATGATGGTGGTGCATTTATGTGAATAATGATTGTGTGTTTATATGAATAATGTTATTGTTGTTTTAAAATCAAGCTATGAATAAGTCATAGGGCTTCAAGTGTCTCTCTGTGAAGTATTTGTTTAATACACTGAGTGAATACTTCCAGTTTTATTTTATGCTCATGGTCACTTCTATTGTGTAGTATTTTTTCGTGCATAACATCCTAAAAAAGAAATAATTCAAGTAAAGTGCAATATTCCATTTCAGCCTATAAAAGAGAAAATATGATGCAATTGCTGAATAACATAGACCACACAATTTTACTATAGAATGCCTTCAATGAAACAGAATAATATGATTTACAAGTGCAATGAAATCAAAATCTAAATGCAGCTGTTATTTTTTACTTATTTCTCTATCAAAGCCACATACAAGCTGGCAAGTTTCTGTTTCATTTTCTTTAATTTTCATAAGTGCAGCTGATCGCAAAATCTGTAGTTTAGAGGCACTTAGTGATGCTCTGGAGAGCTGGCTGATTTTATGGTACTGGCTCTTCTCTGATTTCCAGCTGCTAAACTTCATTAACAACATTAAAAACAAAAATGTTAAATGCCTTCCTTCCTGTGTTATTTTTCTATGTAGGCAGTTGCTGTACAGCACTTGCTCAAATGCCAATTCATGGACCAGTTGTCTGCACACACTAGTTCAGCGTTGGAGAGCAGAAGTGGTATATAAAATAATTTAATTTAAAATGTGGCTTGCATTAAGGGAAATGTATAGAACACACTGTTCTAGAACACTATTATTACTTGTATGATGTTTTCAATGTACCCAACATTTTCTTTCAGTTCCCATGCTGAAACAGGCCACATCTGTAACATTCCTGATTTCCTCTTCATGCTGCTACTCCATTTCCACAGCTCCCAGATCATTTAGTCTTTGGCTTCTGAGCTGGGAATGCTAGTAAGTTTGCCAGTTAATTCTCTCTTTTGGCAGCACTTATGATAGGAACCACACTTAGACCACCAAGTCATTTCACACAGGCACTGAATGGCTGCCAGATGGCAATAATGTTAAATCATAACTAAGTGGGATTGCTTCAAACAAACATGAATTTCTCTTGGTAATTATTTAAAAAGTTGATCAGATTAAAAGTTTAATAAAGAAATTAGATATTTTAAATGTGCATTATGAATACAGATTTCTGAGATTTCTTTGTTTAGATGACCCCCTGATGTTATTCTAATAAAGTCAGATTTTTCTGACTTTAGGAAATAGGATTTTTGGAAAACACAAAACAAAACAACAACAAAACCTAAACAGAAACAAAACAACCCAACACCATCCCTTCCACTCCCCCCCCCCCAAAAAAAAACACAATCAAAACAAGAATCAGCAACCCAACCAAACAAAAAACCCCAAAGAAACCCCACAGATATTGCAAAACTGAAATAATTTCCTGGCTGCTCTTAGAAGCCTCTTCCTAATGTCTTTCTGCAAAGAAAAAATTAAGTTAGGGAAAGTCAAATGAAAACACTAGTATGTCAGAGCCTCAGAAAGCCCTGTTTTTTCACATCATTGTCCTCGGGCCTCAGCTCTTCTAGACTCAAGTCAGAGAGGTTGAGAAGAACAACTCTTAGTCTATGTAGTTTTCACAAAACCATTCAACAGTGGTGCAAGTCATATTAGAAAGACTACATATGAGCTGCTGAAAAAAATTCAAGACTGATTTTATCTTAAGTACAACTTTGTGTGAGAAATTTTTATTTGTCATTCTTGATTAGGATGAGCTCTTTCTCAAGGCACATACTTTTTCCAGAAGTGACTTCATTTTCTGGCCACTGAGAAAATTGTGAGTTGAACATTCATCCTATTACCCTATCATAAGATATTTTTTAAAGAAGCAACATGGACTTGATGATTTTGATTTTTTAATAAGATTGGTTTAATCTCCTTTGATAAACATTTATACATGTAAGTGGTCATTAATTAGTACTGCTAGTATCTTTGGTAGTAAGCTCCCTTCAATTAGCTAAAAAAAGCTTTAGTCATAGAATGTATAGATTCAAACAGGCTTAATGAGGTCCACTTATATAACACCTAAAGCTCCATACTGATTTTCTTCATCTAGTGGAACCATAAAGACAAGTCTGTTCCAAAGGTTTTTCCCAGAACAGGGCACTGCTCTCCTGATGCCACTTAGGTAGTATAACCTATGCTATCTGCATCTCAAGATAAATGTACTTAGTGTATTGCCCTATTAGTAAAAAACTAGTTTTCCTCAATTCTTTAAACTCTCTTAAAAATTACACTTGTCTCTAAATGTGTACATTCTTTTCAGCCTCTTCCTCTCCATTTCACTCAGTTTCATTTCCATCTTGTTCTTGACCAAATTTTTGCCTTTCAGACAATTTATCAATATTTAGGGAGAGGCAAAACTGCTGAATACCTCTCAGCATCTCCTAACAGCAGAAAACTAACCACTGCAAAATTTCAGAAGCTGTAGTGTGGAGCCCTTACCTGCTCTTTGCAGTGCATGCTCTCCTGTGCTGTTGCAGAAGGTCACCTTGTGGGGAACACTCCAGGGGTATAATGCTTGCACATTTAAGATTAATGTTTGAAAAGGATTGTGTCCCTGATCTGCTTTTATACTCAAAACCATGTGGGTACATTTTTATTCTAAAATTATGAGATCTTCACTGTGGAGTATCTTACTATCTGTTGCAAAGGACTAGATATTTCTTTGATGCTTTGTCAGTAGCAGTGAAATAAAATCACCTCAAAACCAATCATATTAGGAAAAGGTTTTAAATCGATGACTTCATCCTTTTATAAAAAGACGTTAATCCTTTATGAAAGGGCGCTAATCCTTTATAAAAGGGCACTAAGTTAAGTGTACTATTACCCATATGTGTCTACATAGTCTTCTATTGGCTAGTTACAGATTAAGAGCTTTGAAACAAAGTCCAGCTTCACCAATTTGTTAAACACATCTAGGATTTTTAGGTACATATGGATCCTTAAACCAAAATATAAGTTTAATTTGCCAAATATTTTTTAACTTCATAATAATAAAAGCAACAGTAGTTCAGACTAGTAATACTTTTTATGTTTGAAGTCTTGAAACTGTTTGTAAATTACTTTCCGCATTCCATGACAGTAGAGGATGATTTTCAGGTCAGACAGAAGATAAATACCAGTAGGAGGCAACTGATTGTCTTACCATAATTCTCACAAAGCATGGCTGGGCATAACTTGGAAGGAGATCCACAACATGCTTATAAATTCTTTCTCCGTTAAAAGGCTGGGCAGGTTTAAGCACAATAGCTGCCATCCCTGTTATTCCTTCATAGTCTAAAAAAAATTTGAAAGATAGTATGACAAAAGTTTTTGTGAGTCTTGTATAACATTTGGAGGGATTTAGTATTGGTCAGAGCAAATATTTTGACAGAGTGAAATACAGAATCATAGAATCATAGAATCATAGAAAGTTAGGTTTGGAAAGAGCCTTAAGACCATCAAGTTCCAACCTCCCTGCCATGGGGAGGGACAGCTCACACTAAACCATATCACCCAAGGCCTCATTTAACCTGGTGTTGAACACTGCCAGGGATGGAGCATTCACAGCCTTCCTGGGCAACCTATTCCAGTGCCTCACCACCCTAACAGGAAAGAATTTCCTCCTTATATCCAATCTAAACTTCCCCTGTTTAAGTTTTAACCCATTACCCCTTGTCCTACCACTAATGAAGAGTCCATCCCCACCATCCCTATAGGCCCCCTTCAGATACTGGAAGGCTGCTATGAGGTCTCCATGCAGCCTTCTCCAGGCTCAACAGCCCCAACTTTCTCAGCCTGTCTTCATATGGGAGGTGCTCCAGTCCCCTGGTCATCCTCATGGCCCTCCTCTGGACTTGTTCCAACAGTTCCATGTCCTTTTTATGTTGAGGACACCAGAACTCCACACCATACTCCAGTTGAGGTCTCACAAGACAGAGTAAAGGGGCAGGATCACCTCCTTCGACCTGCTGGTCACGCTTCTTTTGATGAAGCTCAGGATACAGTTGGCTTTCTGGGCTGCAAGCGCACACTGCGGCTCATGTTAAGTTTCTCATTGACCAACACCCCCAAGTCTTTGTCTGCAGGGCTGCTCTGAATATCTTCTCTGCCCAGCCTGTAGTTGTTCCTGGGATTGCTCTGACCCAAGTGTAGAAAAAAACCATCTCAAAACACAATAAATGCAGGAAGTACTGTAAGAAATATGATTGTTCAGGAATGTGAACAAGTTCTTTCAGGGGAAAATAAAAACATTATAAGCCCAGAATACTGATTATGCTATTGGCTGTATTATAAATATTTGGTTATGTTATTGGGTATATTAGCAATAGATCCCTATTTCTATCTATTGATATTTTTTCCTGTGT